>NC_079190.1:385941749-386272085 GCF_029499605.1 Hyla sarda | reverse complement strand
CCTTTAGACACAGCGATCTAAGTTGATCGCTGCGTCTAAAGTAAAAAAAAAAAAGCTTCCTGGCAGCTCAGTCGGGCTGATCGGGACCACCGCGGTTTCACCGCGGTGTCCCAATCAGCTAGAACACTGCAAGAGGGTCCCTTACCTGCCTCCTGCTTGTCCGATCGGCGATTGATTGGTCCAAGCCTGAGATCCAGGCTTGAGCAATCGATCGGCGAAAACACTCATCAATGCAATGCTGTGGCATAGCATTGATCAGTGCCTGCAATCAATGTAATGCATGTTATTGTAAAAAAAAAAACATGTAATGCATGTTTATTAATAAAAAAGTGTAAAAGAAAAGTCAATAAACGTGATTTAACCCCTTCCCTAATAAAAGTTTGAATCACCCCCCTTTTTGCCATAAAAAAACTTTGTAAATAATGTCCGTATAATGTCCGAACTATAAAATATATAATTAATCAAACCGCACGGTCAATGGCGTACACGTAAAAAATATTAAAAGTCCAAAATGGCGTATTTTTGGTCACTTTTTATTCCATAAAAATGAATAAAAAGCGATCAAAAAGTCTGATCAAAACAAAAATGGTACCAATAAAAACTTCAGATCACGGCGCAAAAATGAGCCTTCATACATCCCCGTATGCGGGGAAAAAAGAGGACATTTTCAAATATATTCATTTTAGTGCATGTAGTTATGATGTTTTCCAGAAGTAAGACAAAATCAAACCTGTATAAGTAGGGTATCATTTTAATTGTATGGACCTACAGAATAAAGAAAAGGTGTAATTTTTACTAAAAAATTTACTAAGTAGAAACGGAAGCCCCCAAAACTACAAAATGTAGTTTTTTCTTCAATTTTGTCGCACAATGATTTTTTGGGGGGCTTTGCCGTAGGTTTTTGGGTAAAATTACTGATGTCATTAGAAAGTAGAATTGGTGGCACAAACAAATAAGCCATAATATGGATTTTTAGGTGGAAAATTGAAAGGGTTATGATTTTTCAAAGGTAAGGAGGAAAAAACGAAAATGCAAAATCTGAAAAACACTGAGTCATTAAGGGGTTAATGGTTAATTGAAAGACAAAAAATTTGTCTGAAGCATATAACTATTTGCAGGAGAAACAACTAGATATCAGATTAGGTGGTAATGTTGCTGAGGCACAGGAAGTTAGCAGAAACGGCTTTGAGCTTTATATAGTTGCTTCATCGACAGAGACATCCAAGCTACTTAGGCTCCTTTCACACTACCGCTACTGCCCGTAGGTAGCGGGTCCGTTGGAAGATATCGGGAGAAAAATTGGTGCTTGCAATGTCTTTTTCTCCCGCCATCTTCCGGCGGAATAACGGCCGTAATAACGGACGTCAGAGAATCCCATTCAAGTGAATAGGATCCTTTGTGTCCGTTATGCCTCCCGTTGGGCTCCGTCACACTAACGGCCGTTAAAGTAAAAAAAATGAGAGCCTAAACGGTTGTTTGTGGCGGAGCCCAGCGGCAGTGTGAAAGTAACCTAAATTGTATTTCTCATCATCAGATTTATGGCCATTTTTTTTTCAATTGAAATCATTTGAAAACATTTTTGTTCCTAGATATTGGTGTTACAAACCTTTTATGGCACCCATGGTGTTCTTTTGACTTTCTCTTTTCAAAACCAATACTTTTACCCAACAGAAAAATTATTTAAAGGGGTTTTCCCACTATAACCACTCATCATCTATCCACAAGATAGTTATGAATGTCTGATTGCTGACAGTCTGACTTTCAGGGCCCCTGTGATCTCAAGGACAGTTGCCCGGAGTGCCCTGTGGAAATATAGTGAATGTGGTATAAAAAGAAAAAACTGAAAAGAAAGTGCAACTATGTGCCATTATTCCTTTAGGGATTGTATTCTATAATGAAACAGGGTACACTCACCTTTTTGTGTTGTACTACGAGCACTACACCATCATGCGCTTGGAGCCAGAGTAAGAAGAGTGCAGCCGGCATCAGGTCCCGTTCATCTGACGGTCGGGGAATGTAGAAGTAAAGATGCTGTGGGCACAGCTTAAAAGATTATGCTTACAGGTGCTCTTCCAGTCAAGGGTTGACAAAATGAACCGAAAACGGACCAGTAAAACAAAATAGAAAAGATTTATTTGTATAAATGGACACTGCATTTCTGTCATGATTCGGCTTACAGGTTGTGGATCCACTGTGTCAGCGAGGGATTGGTGTGGACCATGCTGGTGGACCGGTTCTAAGTGGCTACTGGTGTTCACCAGAGCCCGCCGCAAAGCGGGATGGTCTTGCTGCGGCGGTAGCAACCAGGTCGTATCCACTAGGAACGGCTCAACCTCGCTGACTGCTGAGAAGGCGTGGGACAGAAGGACTAGGCAGAGGCAAGGTCAGACGTAGCAGAAGGTCGGGGCAGGCGGCAAGGTTCGTAGTCAATATGGATAGCAGGAGATCAGGTAACACAGGCTTGGACAACACTAAATGCTTTCACTGGCACAAGGCAACAAGATCCGGCAAGGGAGTGCAGGGGAAGTGAGGTGATATAGCCAGGGAGCAGGTGGAAGCTAATCAGGCTAATTGGGCCAGGCACCAATCATTGGTGCACTGGCCCTTTAAGTCTCAGAGAGCTGGCGTGCGCGCGCGCCCTTGAGAGCGGAGCCGCGCGCGCCAGCACATGACAGCCGGGGACCGGGACGGGTAAGTGACTTGGGATGCGATTCGCGAGCGGGCGCGTCCCGCTATGCGAATCGCATCCCCGCCGGCAATGTCAGTGCAGCGCTCCCGGTCAGCGGGTCTGACCGGGGCGCTGCAGGGAGAGAGACGCCGTGAGCGCTCCGGGGAGGAGCAGGGACCCGGAGTGCTCGGTGTAACAATTTCAAGGAGCAGGACCCCTACTTCCTCAGGTCCACTGATTGGTTAACAGAGACAATGACAAATTTTATACAGTGTTAAACCGCAAAAATGATCAGTCTATCGCAGACTGGTGTGGCGGCATAATATATACAAACATAATATATTATATTAAAACATTTGTCCATCATAAACAGACAATGGTACAGGTTAAAATCCAGGTATGAAAACTGATGTGTGCAGCTCACATCAATATCCGAGGTAAATGTGTGCAAAAAGATCGATCCCCACCGATCAACAATATTATAAATAGTAGTAGTATTTTAATTACACCTCTAGGATAATACACAATGAACAAAAAATTGTTGTAGACAGTTTGATTGATACGAATGCAAAACAATTTATTATACAATGTTACAATATTAAAACAATTTAAAATTAGATTAATAAAACAAAAATAATATAGAGCAATAGTATGTATAGTATTTTACCATTGGGCCCTAATGGTATATGTGAATGGATATAGCGCTGCTATTATAAAGTTGTCAGCCGATTGTCCGGCATAAGCTGTTAGTCCAGCAATTGAATGGCTATGGTGATAAGACAGTCTTTGGTTAACAAACTGAGCTGCTCAGGAGTGTCAAAGAGTTAAATATCTCTCACCCTGTCAGCTGGTCTTCGTATTGCGACGGACCGAAGATGGTACAGTTAATGTGGTATAACTGGAAGTTCTGCTGCTGTGCGTAAGTTTAAGTCCGTCTGGTGGTGGGGGGTTCGCAGCAGCGGCGTGCGGCTTTGTTGGTATCGGACCTCTGCTAGACCAGCCAAGACGGGATGTTTGTACAGTTAGCTGTGCAGATGGCAGATTGTGATGTGAGTCTATGCGGTAGGTGAGAGAGACTCTCAGCTGAGACAGTTGATGAGTACAAGTCTTCTTTCGATAATTGTACCTGCTTCTGTAAGGGCAGCGAATATTCTATTGCTCTATTCAGACTGTATCTGAATCTAGACCCGTTTCAGGGTACTTGGATCGACCCCTTCCTCAGTAGGCATTAGATTTTTTTGTTCATTGTGCAAAATCCAGGTATGTCTAATATTAAACAAGAAGACCCTTCTTGTTTTACATCAGACATACCTGTATTTTAACCTGTACCATTGTCTGTTTATGATGACCAAACATTTTATTAGTCAATTGTTATCCATAATACAGACAGTCCTGCTATGGTTGTGCTGCATTATAAAACTGAGGGCCACAACACGTCTTTGCGCAGAGCTCTGGAGCTTATGTGCCCTGCGGTCTCCCATTTTTATTGGAACCTCCTCACTCTCTGCTTATTCGGTTTGGTTCTTGGCAAGCTTATTGGGAGGACAACCCTCCACTCCCTCCAAACACACTAGCGAAGAACAAAGGGAGCTTTCATGGATCCAAATGATGTCATAATTCCTATACTTCTACGCACATATGCATTTCTAGGATTTTTATGCTTTTTATGTTTTTTTTTTATGCAGGACTTATATGCATTATTTACATTGTATGTACATGTATAATATATTATGTTTGTATATATTATGCCGCCACACCAGTCAGCAATAGACTGATAATTTTCACGGTTTAACACTGTATACAAATCATCATTGTCTCTGTTAACCAATCAATGGACCTGAGGGAAAGGGGGTGCCATCCCTTGAAACCATTTATACAAATAAATCTTTTCTATTTTATTTTACTGGTCCGTTTTCGGTTAATTTTGTTTGTTTTTATGAAAAACTTTACATATTTTGTAGTACTACTGATAAGATAACTTTTTTAGCCCCTTAACCCCTTATATGGGCACTGTCACCAACTTTATTTTTTTGAAATGTTGTAGTACTTATGTACTACAACATATCTCTAATATACTTTTATAAATTTTTTTTCATTAAAAAGGTTTAATTTACATTTAAAAACCGGCTACTGAAAAAGGACTGATTTTGGAGTGGCAATCAGTCCTTTTTCAGTTAGGCTGCACTCGCTCCCTGCCTGTCAATCAGACAGGCTGGAGCGAGCGTATTGGCTCCCCGGCCACTCCTCCCGCACATCGCCGCCGCCGCCTCGTTGCCGCCGCTGTCCCTGCACGCCCGCTGCCGGACTCTGCAGTAACTGCAAGTGTAATGAGGGAACGGGGTATGTGGGGTGGGGGGGAGGAGGAGGGAACGGGCTAGTGCCGTAGCGGGGGCTAGCAAAAAAAAAAAAAAATAGGATGGTGGGAGCTACCCTTTAAGGACCAATACAAGTAAACCTGTACACCCCTGAAAGACCAGGCCTGTTTTTTCAAATCGGGAATGTCTGTCTTTATTAGAGAATAACTCTGGTAACATTTTGCCAATCACGATAATTCTGACATTGTTTTTTTGTCACAAGTTGTCCTTCATGTACATAGTAAAAGTAAGCCGATATCATTTGTAGTTTTTTTTTACAATGCAAAAAATCATGAAATTTTTTTAAAAAATACGATTTTTTTGCTATTTTAACACTAATAGGTTACATATATTTATACTTACTGACCAAATAGTTTATGAAACTTATACTTTCAGATACTTTATTTTGACAGTATTTCTTTGTTTTTAATTAAAATTTTTAATTAATTAGAAGCCTAACAATTTAACTTGAAATTTTTAAAATTTAGAAAATTTGAAAAGTACTGTACATCTTTTTTTTATGTGCTATGCAAGGTTTGCAGAAATTTGAAGGTGGTAGAACATTGGAACCCCCCCCCCCCCAAATGACCCCATTTTAAAAACTAGACCCCTCAAGGTGTGCGCTAGGGGGTATAGTGAGTATTTTAACATCATAGTTATTTGGCAGGAATTATTACAAAGTCAGTGTTAAAAATTCGAAATTTGCATTTTTTCACAAATGCATCATTTGTGGGGCATATTTTTTGTACATCACTTCTGATATTGCTGCTCGGCCCGTGTTTGGAAATACCCCCACTTAGGCCATATTTGGTTCCTTGGCCGCGTGGTAAGACCCAGAAGGAGAGGAGCACAATTTGGCTTTCAATGCATCATTTTAGGCCGAATGGATTATAGGCCGCACTTAATGCCTGCAAAAGGTTTCAGCTGCCAGAACCATACAGAACCCCCACAAGAGACCCCATTTTGGAAACTACACCCCTCAAGGAATGTAACAAGGGGTACAGTGAGCCTTAACACCTCACAGGTGTTTGACGACTTTTTGTTAAAGTTAGATGTGTGAATGGAAAAAAAAAAAATTTCACTAAAATGCTGTTTTTCCCCAAATTTTACATTTTTACTAATAGGAGAAAATGACCCCCAAATTTTGTAACCTAATTTCTTCTGAATATGCAAATACCCTATATGTGGATGTAAAGTGCTCTGCTGGCGCACTACAATGCTGAGAAAAGGAGGAGTGCCATTGAACTTTTGGAGAGATAATTATATTGGAATAGAAGTCGGGGGCCATGTGCGTTTACAAAGCCCCCTGTGGTGCCAGAACAGTGGACCTCCCCACATGGGACCCCATTTTGGAAACTACACCCCTCACAGAATTTAATGAGGAGTGCAGTGAGCATTTACACCCCACTGGTGTTTGACAGATCTTTGGATCAGTGGGCTGTGCAAATGAAACATTCAATTTTTCATTTTCATGCACCACTGTTCCAAAAATCTGTCAGACACCTGTGGGGTGTAAATGCTCACTGTACCCCTTATTAATTTCTGTTAGGGGTGCAGTTTCCAAAATGGGGTCACATGTGGAGGGGGCACTGTTCTGGCACTATGGGGGCTTTGTAAACACACATGGCCTTCAATTTCGGACACATTCTCTCTCTAAAATCCCAAAGGCGCTCCTTCTCTTTGAGCATTGTAGTTCACCCACAGAGCATTTTATATCCACATATGGGATATGTTCTTACTCAGAAGAAATGGGGTTACAAATTTTGGGGGGCTTATTTCCTATTCTCCCTTGTGAAAATGAAAAATTTTGGGTAACACCAGTATTTTAGTGAAAAACATTTTTTTTTCATTTTCACATCCAACTTTAACGAAAATTCGTCAAACACCTGTGGGGTGTTAAGGCTCACTATACCCCTTGCTACATTCCGTGAGGGGTGTAGTTTCCAAAATGGGGTCACATGTGGGTATTTATTGTTTTGCGTTTATGTCAGAACCGCTGTAAAATCAGCCACCCCTGTGCAAATCACCAATTTAGGCCTCAAATGTACATGGTGCACTCTCACTCCTGAGCCTTGTTGTGCGTCCGCAGAACATTTTATGCCCACATATGGGGTATTTCTGTACTCAGGAGAAATTGCGTTACAAATTGTGTGGGTCTTTTTTTCTTTTTACAGCTTGCGAAAATTAAAAGTATGGGGAAACACCAGCATGTTAGTGTAAAAAAATTATTTTTTTACACCAACATGCTGGTGTAGATCCCAACTTTAGCTTTTCATAAGGGGTAAAAGGAGAAAAAGACCCCCAAAATTTGTAATGCAATTTCTCCTGAGTACGAAAATACCCATATGTGGCCCTAAACTATTTCCTTGAAATACGGCAGGGCTCCAAAGTGAGAGAGCGCCATGCGCAATTGAGGCCTATTTTGGGGAGTTGAATCCGCCACCAAAATACCCTACGGCAGTGTTTCCCAAACAGGGTGTCTCCAGCTGTTGCAAAACTCCCAGCATGCCTTGACAGTCAGTGGCTGTCCGGCAATGCTGGGAGTTGTTGTTATTCAACAGCTGGAGGCTCCTTTTTGGAAACAGTGCCGTACAAGACATTTTTTTATTTATTTATTGGGGGGGACTGTGTAAGGGTACATGTATATGTAATGCTTTACTTTTTATATTGTGTAGGTGTAGTGTAGTGTTTATAGGGTACATTCATAGGGTTGGGTTTACAGTGAGTTTCTTGCTGGGAGTTTGAGCTGTGGCGGAAAATTTGCCGCATCTCAAACTTGCAGCACAAAACTCACTGTAAACCCGCCCGTGTTAATGTACCCTGTACATTCACATGGGGGGGGGGACAATGCTCCAGCTGTTGCAAAACTACAACTCCCAGCATGCACTGACAGACCATACATGCTGGGTGTTGAAGTTATGCTACAGCTGGAGGCACATTGGTTGCGCAACACTGAGAGTTTGTTACTTAACTCAGTGTTTTGCAACTAGTGTGCCTCCAGCTGTTGCAAAACTAGAACTCCCAGCATGTACAGTCCCTCAGTGCATGCTGGGAGTTGTATTTTTGACACAGCTCGAGGCACACTGGTTGCGAAACACTGAGTTAGGACGCAAACTCTGTTTCACAACCAATGTGTCTCCAGCTGTTGCAAAACTGCAACAATCAGCATGCATTGACAGCTGAAGGGCATGCTAACAGCTGGAGGCACACAGCTACAACTTACAGCATGCCCTTTGGTAGTCTGTGCATGCTGGGAGTTGTAGTTATGCAACAGCTGGATGCACACTTTTTCATAGAAAAATGTGCCTCCAGTTGTTACAAAACTACAACTCCCAGCATGCCCTTTGGCTCTGCATGCTGAGAGTTGTTGCTAAGCAACAGCAGGAGGTGAACAGGCCTCACCTCCTGCTGTATCCTGCCGCCCGTCCTGCCGGGACCATCGCCGCCACCACCGCTCTTGAGGGGACCCCCACCGGACCAGGGCAAAGGTAGGAGACCCCCGCCGGCGCCGATCTCCGCCCCGATCTCTGCCCAGCATTGTAGTGATTGATTGGTCGTTCCGACCTATCAATCACGTGATCATGAGGCGGCACCTTACTCCTGCTGGGTCCTTAAGGGGTTAATTCTTTGGAATACTTCGTATTCCAAAGCATTGCAGATATATGCTGCATGCTAATTTTACACTAGCAGGCAACTTATCAAGACGTGCCTCTGGCAATAACCGGGGCCGACCTGGGGGTCCTTGTAAAGACCCCCCGGCTGCCCAGGTAAGCAGCAGCACCCTGCGATCGTTGCAGGGTGCTACAGGAGAGAGACAGAGGGAGCCCCTCTGTCAAAACTCCTTACAGCTCGCGGTCGATTCCGACCGTGGCTGTAAGGGTTAAACTGCCGGGAACTAAGTTGTTTTCGGTCCCAGCAGTGCGGCAGGTCCCCGCCCGCTGGGGATCACACACAGCACCCCGCGATCGTGCTGCGGGGTGCTGCAGGGGTGACAGAGGGAGCTCCCTCCCTCTGTCACAACACTTACAGCCCGCGGTCACTTCCGACCGCGGCTGTAAGGGTTAAACTGTAAGGACTGCTCTGATTGCTACCGGGGCGAGGACCAGTGACTCTCAGCTGTCTGTGACAGTGAGCATCACCCGATTGTCACCGTTGTTTAGGAGCGGTGACAGTTAGAACGGCCGGCAAACAGGACGTCTATACTCGTCCTTGGTCGTTATCGGATTAAAGACCAGGGGTTTTTCTGTTTTTGTACTTTCCTTTTTTCCTCCTTACCTTTAAAAAATCATAACTCTTCAATTTTGCACCTAAAAAGCCATATGATGGCTTATTTTTTGCGTCACCAATTCTACTTTGTAATGACATCAGTCATTTTACCCAAAAATCTACGACGAAATGGAAAAAAAATCATTGTGCGACAAAATTGAAGTAAAAATCCCCATTTTGTAAATTTTGGAGGGTTCCGTTTCTATGCAGTACATTTTTCAGTAAAAACAACACCTTATCTTTATTCTGTAGGTCCATACAATTAAAATGATACCCTATTTATATGGTTTTGATTTTGACGTACTTCTGGAAAAAATCATAACTACATGTAGGAATATATAAAAGTTTAATGTTGTCATCTTCTGACCCTATAACTTTTTTTTATGTTTTTGCATACGGGGCAGTAAGAGGGCTCATTTTTTTGTGCAGTGATCTAAAGTTTTTAACGGTACCATTTTTTGTATTGATTGGACTTTTTGATCTATTTTATTCATTTTTTCATAATATAGAAAGTGACCAAAAATACGCTATTTTGGATTTTGGATTTTTTTTGCGCATACGCCACTGACCGTGAGGCTTAATTAACAATATATTTTTATAATTCGGACATTTATGCATATGTTTATTTTTATTTGCACAGTTTTTATTTTATTTTTATTTTTTGGAGAAAAGGGGTGATTCATACTTTTATTATTATTAAAGGGGTATTCCAGGCCAAAACTTTTTTTTATATATCAACTGGCTCCGGACAGAAATCTTCAGAAGCTAATAACTATTGGAAGGATTAAGATTTTTTAATAGAAGCAATTTACAAATCTGTTTAACTTTCTGGAGCCAGTACATAAATATAAAAAAAGGTTTTGCCTGGAATACCCCTTTAAGGTTTTATTTCTATAGCACCCATAGGGGGCTATAACACTGCACACACTGATTCTCATAGGAAACCATTGATCGATGATTCTGCTGCTTGACTGCTCATGCCTGGATCTCAGGCACTGAGCAGTCCTTGGCGATCGGACACCAGGAGGCAGGTAAGGGGACCCTCCTCGTGTCCTACAGCTGTTTGGTATGCCGCAATTTCACCACGGTGATCCCGAACAGCTGCGGTGGTCCCCTGAGCTAGCCGGGGTTAGTTTAGTTTCACTTTAGATGTAGCGATAAACTTTGAATGCCGCATCTAAAGGGTTAATAGCGTGCGGCCCCGCGATCAGTGCCGCGCGGTATTAGCCACGGGTCCCGCGCTGTTAGCCAAGGGTTTTTAGAGGCCGGGTCCGACCCGCTATGACGCAAGGCCACGCCGTGGCCCCACGTCATAGAAAGGCAAAGGAACCAGAATGTACAGGTACACCCTTGGTCCTTAACAAGTTAAAGGAGTACTCCTCCCCTTCATGACATCATGCTCCGCCCCCTCAATGCAAGTCTATGGGAGGGGGCATGACGGCCACCATGCCAAATTCCATAGGCTTGCATTGAGTGGGCGGACCTGACATCACAAGGGGGCAGGTGTATCTTGAGTCATCACGCATGGAGCAAACTTAGCTCTGTGCAGTGATGACTTGGGGTGCTGCAGCAGAGATTGCGGGACCCCTGCGATCAGGCATCTTATCCCCTATCCTTTTGATAGGGGATAAGATGTCTAGGGTGGAGTACCCCTTTAAGGACAACAGCTTTTTTTTCATTTTTGCACTTTCATATTTTCCACCTTACCTTCTAAAAATCTGAACGCTTTCAATTTTGAACCTACATGAGGGCTTATTCATTGAGGGCTTATTTATTGCGCCATCAATTATACTTTGTAATGAAATCAATCATTTCTCAATAAAATTTATGGTGAAACCAGAAAAAACATTTGTGGGGCAAAATTGGAAAAAAACACACCATTTTGTGACTTTTGAGGGCTTCCAATTCAACGCAGTGCACTTTTCGGTAAAATTAACACCATATTTTTATTATGTATATAGGATTTATTTTATTACTTTAAAAAATTATAACTACATGCACCAAAATTTGTATGTTTAACCCCTTAAGGACGCAGGACGTAAATGTACGTCCTGGTGAGGTGGTACTTAACGCACCAGGACGTACATTTACGTCCTGTGCATAACCGCGGGCATCGGAGCGATGCCCGTGTCATGCGCGGCTGATCCCGGCTGCTGATCGCAGCCAGGGACCCGCCGGCAATGGCCGACGCCCGCGATCTCGCGGGCGTCCGCCATTAACCCCTCAGGTGCCGGGATCAATACAGATCCCGGCATCTGCGGCAGTGCGCGATTTGAATGAATGATCGGATCGCCCGCAGCGCTGCTGCGGGGATCCGATCATTCATAACGCCGCACGGAGGTCCCCTCACCTTTCTCAGTCCGGCTCCCGGCGTCTCCTACTCTGGTCTGTGATCGAGCAGACCAGAGCAGAAGATGACCGAAAACACTGATCTGTTCTATGTCCTCTACATAGAACAGATCAGTATTAGCAATCATGGTATTGCTATGAATAGTCCCCTATGGGGACTATTCAAGTGTAAAAAAAAAAGTAAAAAAATGTAAAAGTAAAAGTGAAAAAAAAGTGAAAAATCCCCTCCCCCAATAAAAAAGTAAAACGTCCGTTTCTTCCTATTTTACCCCCAAAAAGCGTAAAAAAATGTTTTTATAGACATATTTGGTATCGCCGCATGCGTAAATGTCCGAACTATTAAAATAAAATGTTAATGATCCCGTACGGTGAACGGCGTGAACGGAAAAAAAAATCCCAAATTCCTACTTTTTTTAAACATTTTATTTAAAAAAATTATAAAAAATGAATTAAAAGTTTTTTATATGCAAATGTGGTATCAAAAAAAAGTTCAGATCATGGCTCAAAAAATGAGCCCCCATACCGCCGCTTATACGGAAAAATAAAAAAGTTAGAGGTCATCAAAATAAAGGGATTATAAACGTACTAATTTGGTTTAAAAGTTTGTGATTTTTTTTAAGCGCAACAATAATATGAAAGTATGTAATAATGGGTATCATTTTAATCGTATTGACCCTCAGAATAAAGAACACATGTCATTTTTACCATAAATTGTACGGCGATAAAACGAAACCTTTCAAAATTAGCAAAATTGCGTTTTTCGTTTTAATTTCCCCACAAAAATAGTGTTTTTTGGTTGCCCCATACATTTTATGATATAATGAGTGATGTCATTACAAAGGACAACTGGTCCTGCCAAAAACAAGCTCTCATACTAGTCTGTGGATGAAAATATAAAAGAGTTATGATTTTTAGAAGGCGAGGAGGAAAAAATGAAAACGTAAAAATTAAATTGTCTGAGTCCTTAAGGCCAAAATGGGCTGAGTCCTTAAGGGGTTAAAATTGTCCTCTTCTGACCCCTATAACTTTTTTATTTTTCCATATACAGGGATGTATGAGGGCAAATTTTTTGGTACCAATTTTTGTATTGATGGGGATTTTTGATTGCTTTTTGTAAAAAATTTTTAGGGTATTCAAAGTGACCAAAAATACGCTATTTTGGACTTTGGAATTTTTTATGTGTATGCCATTGACCGTGTGGTTTAATTAATATTATATATTGATATTTTGAACATTTACCACCACCAGTTATTTATGTTTATTATGTTTATATATTTTTTATATGGGATTAGGAAAAGGGGGTGATTTAAACTTTTAATATGGAAGTTTTTTTTTTTTTTACTTTTATTAAGCTTTTATTTTACACTTTATTAATCCCCTCAGGGGACTTTTAGGAGGAATCATTAGATCCCTGATACAGATCAATGTCGTTCCATAGAACTACATTGATCTGTATGCTCTGAGCTTGATTGATTAAGCCTTGATTGATTGAGCTGCTGGGGGATCGCCGCGTTGCAGCTATTAACGGCAGCCCCCAACTATGAGAATCAACTGGGGCAGGCTCGTATGGCGTGGGCTCGAGTCGGCACCAGGACATATATATACACATCCTTGGTCATTAACAGGTTAGATATACATTTTTTTTTAATTCAATTTTAATAAAAATTAAAATAGCCTATTTTTATCTATCTTTATGCAGACAGACTACTCTGTATTTTGCAGCATACTGAATACCGGCCATAAAGTGTGTTGGTATCCAGTATGGGAGATCACCACTAGACCACTACAGCCTTATGCTGTTTCTAAACTAGAGGGTGGGCCATTTATATGGATACACACCAATAAAATGGGAATGGTTGGTGATATTAACTTCCTGTTTGTGGCAAATTAGTATATGTGAGGGGGGAAACTTTTGAAGATGGGTGGTGACCATGGCGGCCATTTTGAAGTCAGCCATTTTGAATCCAACTTTTGTTTTTTCAATAGGAAGAGGGTAATGTGACATATCAAACTTATTGGGAATTTCACAAGAAAAATGATGTGCTTGGTTTTAATGTAACTTTATTCTTTCATGAGTTATTTACAAGTTTCTGACCACTTATAAAATGTGTTCAATGTGCTGCCCATTGTGTTGGATTGTCAATGCAACCCTCTTCTCCCACTCTTCACACACTGATAGCAACACCACAGGAGAAATGCTAGCACAGGCTTCCAGTATCCGTAGTTTCACGTGCTGCACATCTCGTATCTTCAAAGCATAGACAATTGCCTTCAGATGTGCCCAAAGATAAAAGTCTAAGGGGGTCAGATCGGGAGACCATGACGACCAATCCACTTTCCAGGAAACTGTTCATCTAGGAATGCTCGGACCTGACACCCATAATATGGTGGTGCACCATCTTGCTGAAAAAACTCAGGGAACGTGCCAGCTTCAGTGCATAAAGAGGGAAACACATCATCATGTAGCAATTTTGCAAATCCAGTGACCTTGAGGTTTCCATTGATGAAGAATGGCCTCACTATCTTTGTACCCCATATACCACACCATACCATCAATTTTTGTGTTCCACCAGTCTTGGAGGGATCTATCCAATGTGGGTTAGTGTCAGACCAATAGCGTTCGTTTTGTCTGTTAACTTCACCATTCACAGAAAAGTTTGCCTCATCACTGAACAAAATCTTTTGCGTAAACTGAGGGTCCTGTTCCAATTTTTGTTTTGCCCATTCTGCAGCACCTGAAACTACAGATACTGTAAGCCTGTGCTAGCATTTCTCCTGCGGTGTTGCTATCAGTGGGTGAAGAGTGGGAGAAGAGGGTTGCATTGACAATCTAACACAATGGGCAGCACATTGAACACATTTTATAAGTGGTCATAAACTTGTAAATAACTCATGAAAGAATAAAGTTATATTAAAACCAAGCACATCATTGTTTTTCTTGTGAAATTTCCAATAAGTTGATGTGTCACATGACCCTCTTCCTATTGAAAAATCTAAAGTTGGATTAAAAATGGACCACCCATCTTGAAAAATTTCCCCCCTCACATATACTAATGTGCCACAAACAGGAAGTTAATATCACCAACCATTCCCATTTTATTAAAGTGTATACATATAAATGGCCCACTCTGTATAACTCCTATGATGGGAGTTGTAGTTTTACAACAGCTGGGGTACAATCTTTGTAAAATTCAGTTTTAGAGCTGTGTATTCTCCAGCTGTGTGCCTCCAGCTCTTGCAAAACTACAGACAAATGATGTGTGATCATGCTGGGAGTTGTAGTTTTGCAACAGCTAATGGCAACATTGCCCTAACACAGTGCTTTTCAAACACTGCAGCTCCAGTTGTTGCAAAACTACAACTCCCAGTATACATGAACAGCCAAAGCTTTCTCTGACTCCTGAATGATAAAGAAGTTGATCAGACATCAGGAGTCTGTGAAAGCTGAATGACAGACACACGTAGTTACAGCTATGTTGATTAGCATCCAGCTTTACTAGGAACAGATAAAAAATGTATGCATAAAAACTACTGTGCAGTGATTTGCAAATTACCAGGCTGCTCCCAGACTCAAAGCAGATGAGTCATCCACAGTGAGGGGGAGAGATTGACACACCCCCTCCACAAGGCAAGAACACAACGCAAGGGAGCAAGATATAAATGCTATTTGTTAGGGATATATAGGTCCTAGACACTTAAAAGTTACATGCACATGATCAGGATGAAGTATTGGGTAACATATCACTTTTTTTTGGTACTATGAAAGGTATGCTTTAATCAGGCAAGTACACTTCCACTTGCTGTATTTGTTATTTATTCCAAATTGTTAAAAAATGACAAATCACATTGTAACCGGTGTACACCTGCAGGACTCGTTTCTTTTTGTTTTTGCATGACTGTAAACAAAGGTGAAAACAATATCACTGATTATACTCCACACACTATACATTGCATGTGGGTGATTTGCCTATAACTATTTTGATAACTGACCATACATCCATTTATGATGCTTGTTGGAATAGGAACCTCCATCTATCTGTGGTGTCTAACAGTATACCCATCTCACAGAACAGTGGTATATCACTAAGATAAGCCATTATTAAATGGCTTGGACCTCTTGGAAAGTTACCAATCCATAATTAAGGGCCTGATTTAGAGCTGCATCCCCTTCATTGTTTCTTCCCAGTAGTGTTGCTCGCGAATATTCGCAATTCGAATATTATTCGCGAATATCGCATATTCGCGAATTCTCGAATTTCGCGAATATAGCGCTATATTTTTTTTTTATCTAAAGCCGAGGAACGTGCTTTCGATTCACCCAAAGTGCAAGAAAAAGTGCAAACGTGTTACACTAAAAAAACGTGCACAAAGGATGCGGTCTATCGCAAGCCCTTCTCCGATAGGAGAGAGGCCCCCCAACAAACCTTACCCTTCGCCTCCGGACCAAAAGGTACCTGCGAGGTTCCAGGTTCGATGTCCCTTTTCGCCGAAGCTACTAGGGGACCACAAATGCTCCCGGCATCCCCCTTGGCGTTAGCCAAGGTATCTGCCCGCAGAGCCGATTACGGTAGGTACCCTGCGAAGCAGGAGTACCCGGGGTGTTTGCAGGGAGGTGCGGAACCTAATGGCCACACACACCTCCCCTAGACCGCCAGGAGGGACACCCAGAAGGGCTACCGCATCCTGACAAATCCTGTGAACACACAACACGCAAAAAGTGACACAGTGAGACAAAAAATAAATAAATAAGTGAATGTGTGCAGATATACTGCCCGGACATCCGGCCGGATCTATAAAAATTTCTCTGATCCTAGCCAGAAGGCCGGGAATCAAGAGGTGAGTGCCACAAGGTGAAGAGATTATGGTGCCCGTGCTTCAACTCAGTGAGCCTATTCTCCCAGTGAGTTTCGGCACCTCGGGGTCACCACTCCCCGAGGCACAAAAGTACCTCGGCTCTAGACCCTCTCAGCCTCATGGCGAGACCCGGAGGGAACAGGTCACATCGGGGCAGCCGTCGAGCTGATTCCTCAGAACCAGCCCCGGAAAGCCCTGGTACACCTGCATCCTCCATGCAGCACCCATCCCCACCAGCATGAAAACTGATAAGAACAGATACTACACTTGATCTTAGCCAAAAGGCCGAGAAATAGCGCTATATATTCGTAATTACGAATATTCGTTTTTTTTTTTTTTTTTTTTTTTCTTCACAGTACACATCACAGTGATTACCCCTCTCTGCTTCCAGCTTGTGTGGTGTAAAGAAGGCTGTAATACTACTGTGTGAGACTGGCGTGCGAACATTCGCATATGCGAAAATTAGCATATGCTAATTTTCGCATATGCGAATTTCCACATATGTTAATTTTCGTATGCGCGTATTTTCGCATACGCGAAAATAAAACGAGGATATAACGAATATGCGAATATTCGCGAATATATGACGAATATTCGTCCATATATTCGCGAATATTCGCGAATTCGAATATGGCCTATGCCGCTCAACACTACTTCCCAGCACAGCAGTGCCCAAGCCACTAGCTTTGCAACTTCAGTTCAGCCCCATTCAAGCAAACGGGCCCAACTGCAGGTCCTTGCCCATTAACATCACTATGCAGCAAAAAGTTAGAGTTGGACTAGGGATGCTAAAACAACATTGCATCCCCTCTTTCTTATATGTTCAGGTCCAAGATGTCAAATGTAAACCATCACATTATAATACAGGAAAAAAGGGAACATGAGAAGAATGAAACACACATTTTAATTCTGGTACTAAAATGCTATATCCCTCAGTTTTTCTCCCATTTACTCATTGGAATTGTTCCTTTGTGATAACAGGAAGGAATGTGCCTACACTGTGGTAAACAATCTATTTTAATTATTATTCCTTTTCTCATTAAGAAGCCCCTCTAGTCTCCACAGAAGATGCAAGTCGATGCTTGTGATTTAGAATTGTGTTTTATTACAGTAAAAACACTTTCATAACATGTCTATTAGACGTGTCATAAAGGTTTGACCGGTGTCTGACATCTGGGTCCATCACTATTCCCAGTTCCATTCTGTAATGAAAAGCTGATATTCACGGCAACTGTCTCACCAAATGAATGAGTGTTCTTTAAAATTGAATAGTTTGTGTATAGAAACCTCTAAAATGAAATTTATTGTGTCAGAGACAAGGTAATTTTTTGCATTACAAGAGGTTCTGGCTGTTGGACTCCTATGCATTAACCATTATAGCAAGTCTATCTTGTGAGTTTTCTTTGGAACAACTCATTAATTAAATATCTAGACAACACTATTAATACTAAAGATATGAAAAAATCTGTTAGGTCTTAACAATATATTTTTTTTAAATTGAAAGTTACTTTCTTAGCAGTCAATCTTCAAAAACATAAATACAATATATTGCAACCCAGTACAGGCTAGCAAACAAGACACAATAAATTAACTAAATTAACACAATTACAGTACATAGCGCAGCAATACAACATACAGCACTGGTCTCCCTACACGTTACTTCATACCAAATGCTACACTAACATTCCTGCACACATTATAAAACACAGTCAGGAAACAAAGCATTGCAGACAGTGATAGGGGATGGAAATTTGGAAACAATAGGGTAAATCACAGGCCTGTAGCTTTATTGAGAGACAAAACACACAAGGGAAGAAGGGAGGGGGGGGGGTGGTGTCTGGACTGTCAATGGTGTAATAGTCTCTGTAAAGCAAAAACAAATAAAAGATGTGCTTGTTTTTGTGTACATATTTGGCTACAAGTTTAATAACCAAAATACAGATATATTTTCTACATAAAGGTAGATGCACAATTTAGTGTGAATTTTAAGCATAGAATATTTAAGTGGAACTGTCACAAACATTGCCATAGGAGCAGAGAAGTAGAGATGAACAAAATCTCAACCACATGCTGCGGTAAAAGAAACAAACCTGTAATGGAAATTGACCTATGCTGCTGATTTTAAATGTGTAGTATTTCAACTGTTGTGTCAGATCTAGATCAGGGAGCAGGGCCTATCAGAATTGGCTTTATTACACCAGATTTAAACAGGCGCCTGCTGGCCACAATCTTCTGTGATAAGTTTTGTACTACAGAGCCTCACATGCATTTTACTTGTATTGGGTTCGTTGACCGCTGAACCGCTGTCTGACTTTTGACCTCTGAAAATTCTCCTGGTTTTGATTCCTGGTTTATGTACCGACATTCTTTGGTTCTGATTCTGTCCTTGTTGTCCCTCTTTGGTTCTGACTTGGTCTGACATTCTTTTCCTAGACTAGGGTCCATGTACATAATATATAAATGAGCTACCTGAAGTTCACATAGTAAGTGGATCAATAACTGGCTCGATTATGATATCTAGAGATGTGTTGTCAATCAAATTCTAAATGGTCTACTGATCCAGCAGTACATGCCACAAGGTTAAGAACTGAGACTAATATTGTATAATTTATGTGCAATTTATATAGGAGATGGAAACATGGGAAACATGGGAAGTTATGTCCTAAGCAGGTAAAAAGTGGAATAATCAACAGTGGAAAATGATCTGAGTTTATTTGTAGATTATATGCTAAAGAATCATTTACAATTCCTATTTGCTTGAGAAAGGGTGGTCCCCTTTGGAAGATGCTAATCTTGTTACATTTTTCTTTGAACAGTGGCATAACTATTTATAAGTGATCCTTGTGCCAGAACTGAAGACCTGGATGTATGTCCATGGTTCAGACAAAGTCTGGCTGCACCAAAATGACAGTAGGTGGTAGCCCATCCCCCACCGCCTGTCCCATCTGTACTCCACTTTTGGGGTTGCACCAGTCACTTAATAAACTGTAAATAATGCACTGTGCCTCCATGGGTCCTACCCACAACTGTACAGCTTGCACATTACACATACTCTGAAAACACAAGAGTAAGTTCCTGAGCCACAAAATGGCTAGCACATGTTCCATCCAAATGTTTGTAAGAAAGTGGTTTGTGTAAAAATACAGTGTAGTAGACTTCTATTATTCTCAATGGGATTCTGCTGCACCATTCACATTCCAGAATTTCCAAAGTGGAAGTTTTGCCTTAGAAATTCAGCTCCCACTCCAGACAGAGATTCCATAGTGTGTATGAGCACTTAGGCTCAGGTGTAATTCACATGACATTTAAAAGGATATTCCGGTGGAAAACCTTATTTTTCCTTTTAAATCAACTGATACCAGAAAGTTACAGATTACAGATTTGTAAATTACTTCTACTAAAAAAATCTTAATCCTTCCAGTACTTATTAGCAGCTATATACTACAGAGGAAATTCTTTTCTTTTTGAATTTCAGTTTTATCATGACCACAGTGCTTTCTGCTGACACCTCTGTCCATGTCAGGAACTGTCCAGAGCTGAAGAAAATCCCCATAGTAAACATTTGCTGCTCTTGACAGTACCTAAAATGGACAGAGGTGTCAGCAGAGAGCAATGTGGTCGTGACAGAAAATAAATTCCCCCCCAAAAAAAAGAACTTCCTTTGTAGTATACAGCCGCATATAAGTACTGGAAGGATTAATCATTTTTAATAGAAGTCATTTACAAATCTGTTTAACTTTCTGCTACCCCACCAGTTGATTTAAAAAAAAAAATGTTTTCCATTGGAGTACCCCTTTAAATCCCCTGAGCCTCAGATTCATGTCTTTATAAGATTATTAAGATGCCTTTGTAATATTTGTGCAGATATGCAACCAAATAGTAAAATTCCTATATTTTATGAATAGTGATAGATAATTGAAGGGGTACTCTGGTGGAAAACATTTTTTTTTTTTTTTTTTCAAATCAACTGGTGCCAGAAAGTTAAACAGATTTGTAAATTACTTCTATTTAAAAATCGTAATCCCTCCAGTACTTATCAGCTGATGTATGCTCCACAGGAAGTTGTATAGTTCTTTCCAGTCTGACCACAGTGCCCTCTGCTGACACCTCTGTCCATGTCAGGAACTGTCCAGAGCAGTAGTTGTTTGCTATAGGGATTTGCTTGTACTCTGGACAGTCCCTAATATGGACAGAGGTGTCAGCAGAGAACACTGTGGTCAGACTGAAAAGAACTATACAACTGACGAGCATACATCAGCTGATAAGTACTGGAAGGATTAATATTTTTAAATAGAAGTAATTTACAAATCTGGGAAAAAAGAGAAAAGATATGTGCAGCTCACAATTATATAACCAACCGAGGACAAATGGGTAATGCACCTATACCTATGGTGCCAATATTGAAATAAATATAAAAGACAAAAATACCCGGTCCTCAAGGTATACTAAATAATAAAAAATAAAACTGTAATTAAAGAACCAAGGATCGTGCTTCATTTATGATAAGGTATACATTTTATTAAAAATAATATGACTGATAAAAAGTTCCACCTCACAAGGGGCCCCTTGTGAGAGGGGTATACAATCACCTAAAATGAATGGACTAGCACTGATAACTAATTAGTGTTACAGAATGTACTACAATACTGATACAGTTACAAGCAAGATGCACTTAAATGGTTAAGGCAAGATATGCTGGTTAATATTGGAACAATTAAGGACACTTTAATTGCTGGAGAGTTTCTTAGAAATCAATCTTTTTCACTGTAGAGATGTAGAGAAATGAAACAATGTTCAGTGTGTTAAACTGGGGAAATGTTAGAGTTCACAGTTATTAGTTTCTCTGTGTCACTGTCTCAGGACAAATAGCAGGCAGCTTTGTGGTACATTACCGGTCCTTGCAGCGGAAGACTCCCGTGAGGCTGGATGGATCTAGCACTTAGATGGTCACTGCAGGTGGGCTATATCCGGGTCCCAATGCTGGCAGGCGTCGGGGATGGAAACTATCAGAGATGGCACTTGCTGATGGAAAGTCCTGCCATAGAGGCCAGGTCTGCAGCAGACCGATGGTGGATGCCTCTGCCTCGTGGGGGTGGCGTGTGATATCAGTGCCGGCACCTGTAGGATGTGCTTTGATTCCTCAGCTCGCTGCGGATCCACTCCGAACTGGATGTTTGCTGTGGACCAGGGCGGCAAGATCAGCAGGGTCATCTCCGAACCGAACCAGCAAAGCAATAGAAGAAAGTCCAAGTATATTGGAAAATGGAATATAAAGTGCCAAGTGCAGTCAGTGATAGTCTGCAAACTGACTAGACCCGTTTCAGGGTATATGAATAAACCCTTTCTTCAGTAGTCAAGTGCACTTGGCACTTTATATTCCATTTTCCAATATACTTGGACTTACTTCTATTGCTTTGCTGGTTCGGTTCGGAGATGACCCTGCTGATCTTGCCGCTCCGGTCCACAACAAACATCCAGTTTGGAGTGGATCCGCAGCAAGCTGAGAAATCAAAGCACATCCTACAGGTGCCGGCACTGATGTCACACGCCACCCCCATGAGGCAGAGGCATCCACCATCGGTCTGCTGCAGACCTGGCCTCTATGGCAGGACTTTCCATCAGCGAGTGCCATCTCTGAAAGTTTCCATCCCCAACGCCTGCCAGCACTGGGACCCGGAGATAGCCCACCTGCAGTGACCATCTAAGTGCTAGATCCATCCAGCCTCACGGGAGTCTTCCGCTGCAAGGACCGGTAATGTACCACAAAGCTGCCCGCTATTTGTCCTGAGACAGTGACACAGAGAAACTAATAACTGTGAACTATAACATTTCCCCAGTTTAACACACTGAACATTGTTTCATTTCCATTTACTAAGAGGAACTTGTCTCAGTATTGCATAACCATCTCTACAGTGAAAAAGATTGATTTCTAAGAGACTTTCCAGCAATTAAAGTGTCCTTAATTGTTCCAATATTTACCAGCATATCTTGCCTTAACTATTTAAGTGCATCTTGCCTGTAACTGTATCAGTATTGTAGTACATTATGTAACACTAATTAGTTATCAGTGCTAGTCCATTCATTTTAGGTGATTGTATACTCCTCTCACAAGGGGCCCCTTGTGAGGTGGAACTTTTTATCAGTCATATTATTTTTAATAAAATTTATACCTTATCATAATTGAAGCACGATCCTTGGTTCTTTAATTACAGTTGTATTTTTTATTATTTAGTATACCTTCCTTGAGGTCTGGGTATTTTTGTCTTTTTCATTTACAAATCTGTTTAACTTTCTGGCACCAGTTGATTTGAAAAAAAAAATGTTTTCCACCAGAGTACCCCTTTAAAATTTCAGCTTATTAGTTATTTTATGAAGAAATACAACTATCAATACATCCTTCCCAACAGAGAATGTCTAATAATTTAATTTAGCCACAAAAAAAGAAAACATTCAAAATTGTGCTCTATAAGCATTACACATTTTTTAGATTTTCTTTTTTATTAAAACTATTTTTAATCCATTTGAATGTCTCATTATGATAATCATATTTGTTAGCCTCACATAGATTGAGCATAGATTTCGCTGATTGATTTCTCATTCATTCTCTTTGCTTTCTGTATGTTATTATGTGGTCTAAGGAAATCAAATCCACGTCGGACATTACAACCAAATTTCTATCATTAATCAACAAACCTGGATCCTCGCTGTGAAGCAAACATATGATACAACGGAGGCACAATTATAGCTGTTTGTTCTTGTTTTATTTTATTATACTGCTTTCCATAAGTATTTCATTTAATTAGAATTTACTTTCGGGAAAGGTTAATAGAAAAAAGGAAATGCTATTTTATTGTAGAACATGGTGTTTTACAGAGAGAATTAGATGCCTTTGTTTCAGTTTTTTATTTACGGTTTATTTCGGATAACTATATCTTAAGTTAACAAGCCTTTTGTAGTTTGATTTGATTTAGGAAACCACAATCACAGACAGAATTTTAATCCTTATTGCTTCTTGGCATTGAGGTGACTTTAGAGAATGCTATAATTTTAAGTCGCAATTGTGACAATTTTGTTGTTTAATTGCGTTGATTGATTGGTGCTCAAACTGAACTCCACAATTATTAAGCACTTCTTCCACCAACATAGAGTCTAATTTTTCATATACAGTGGTCCCTCAACATACGATGGTAATCCGTTCCAAACGGACCATCGTTTGTTGAAACCATCTGATGTTGAGGGATCCGTGCAATGCAATGTATAGGACAGTGGTCTACAACCTGCCAACGGCTGTCCGGGCATGCTGGGAGTTGTAGTTTTGCAGCATCTGGAGGTCCGCAGGTTGAAGACCACTGGTATTAAAGGTTGTACTCACCTGTCCCCGCCGCTCTGGACAGTCACCGCTGCCCTGGCTGTGGCCACGTCCCCGGGGTGTCCCCGACGCCCAGACAAGGCCTCTGCTTCCCCAGCATGCTCGTTCTCCGTCGCCGCCATCACGTCGTTACACACGCCGCTCCTACTGGATGATGGGACGGCGTGCGCTGTGACGTGTTGACATTGGAGGAGAGCACCGACGATGCAGGGGATCCCGATGAGGACTCTCCGGAGCCCCGAGGACAGGTGAGTGATCCTCAGCGAACCACATGGGCACCTTAAATGGCTATCCGGTGGAGGCTGAAGCAGTCTGCGCCGCCGGATAGCCGTTTATGCGATGCCCCGACGTACAAAAGCATCGTATGTTGATGCTGCCTTCAACATGCGATGGCCTCTGAGAGGCCATCGTATCTTGAAATGATCATATGTCGGGGCCATCTTAGGTCGGGGGGGTCACTGTAATTTAAAATTTACATAGAAAAAAATAGACGAATATATTCGTCCTATATTCGCGGATTTTGCATATTCGTTATATTCACATATATGATCAAGTGTATTTGCATCATGTTAATTGGCCCACAAGTGAAAAGAGGGGATATGCAAATATTCACATATGCGCATAAGCGGGGGAAAAAGCAAATATTCACAATTTCGAATATATAGCAAAAAGATTTGCAATATTCACGAATTTGCGAACTTGCCATATTCCCAATAAAAATTTGAAATGTGAATATTCACGTTCAACACTACTTATCAGCTGCTGCATACTACAGAGGAAGTTCTTTTTGAATTTCCTCAACAGTCTGACCACAGTGCTCTCTGTTGACACCTCTGTCCATTTCAGGAACTGTCCAGAGCAGGAGAAAATCCCCATAGCAAACCTATCCTGCTCTGGAAAGTTCTTAAAATGGACAGAGGTGTCAGCAGAGAGCACTGTGGTCAGACAGAAAGGAAATTCAAAAAGAAAAGAACGTCCTCTGTATCATACAGCAGCTGATAAGTACTGGAAGGATTACGATAAAAAAAATTAAAAAAAAGGTAATTTACAAATCTGTTTAACTTTCTGGCACCAGTTGATTTAAAAAAATGTTTTGGGAAACCCCTTTAAAATGTGAAACCCCTTTAAATCAGTGTTCTCAAGTTGTTATACAGAGTTGATATATAAGGGCAATAATAAAAGCTGGCAGCAGTCATTATTATGATCCTCAAAGGCACCTGTAGCAATAACACATAATGAGATGTGAAAAAGTATGAATGAAAGCACTCACCACATCAGATGGCTGAAAATTCTCTCCAAGCCTTATTCATATGACAAGATGCAAGTAGGGGATGAAGGTGTAGGGCGGCAGGATGGTGTAGACAGGGGGAAAGGACAAAACTCTGGGGCGACGTTTCACACCAAGCAGTGCTTTCTCAAGCCCTCCAAGAACGCACTGCTTGGTGTGAAACTTCGCTACATCGTTTTGTCCTTTCCCCCTGCCTACACCATCCTGCCGCCCTGCACCTTCATCCCCTACTTGCATCTTGTCATGTAAATAAGGCTTGGAAAAAATTTTCAGCCATCTGATGTGGTGAGTGCTTTCGTTCATACTTTTTCGCAGTTTCGTTACCTGAGCACATTTCTATGATTTTGCACCACTTAAAGATGTCTATATGGGAATTGAAGTACACGCCTAATACCAAGGAGTAGCTTGACTTTTTGTGTTTTACATAATGAGATGTGCCTTTGCAAGATGGACCCCAAAATGGACATTAACAGAATCTAAGCACATTACACAGATCTGCTTATTACAGGAACGATGAGACTGAGCATACTGTAATATGACAGAATGCTAAAGCTTGGTATATGAATTAGATTAAAGGGGTACTCCACCCCTAGCATCTATCCCCTATCCAAAGGATAGGGGATAAGATGTCAGATCGCAGGGGTCTCGCCGCTGGGGACCCCCGGGATCTCGGCTGCGGCACCCCGCTATCATTACTGCACAGAGCAAACTCGCTCTGTGTGCAATGACCAGCGATACAGGGGCAGGAGCGTTGTGCTGTCACAGCTCCTCCCAAAGACTTGTATTGCAGGGGCGGACCATGATGTCATGAGGGGGCGGAGCAATGACGACACGATGCTCCGGCCCCTGTATCGCCGGTCATTACGTACAGAGTGAGTTTGCTCTGTGCAGTAATGATAGCAGGGCGCAGCAGCAGAGATCCTGGGGGTCCCCAGCAGCGGGACCCCCACGATCTGACATCTTATCCCCTATCCTTTGGTTAGGGGATAAGATGTTGGGGGCGGAGTACCCCTTTGAAGCGTACCCGTCAGATCCCACAAAAAAAAAAAAACTGTAATATGTTACTCAGTACCTAGTCCTTATCATGTACATATAATTTTTATGTGTATATCACCGATAGTCAACAAAAAAATATCATATTACAGCTGCCCACTGTCTTTTTCATCTTTCCAGGGGAGGGGGCGTGTCCCTCCCTGATGACTCCTTCCCATCCCTCACTCTGCGGATTTGCTGCTCTGCTCTGTAACCCTTTCCTCTCTGGTTTAATGCTATACACACGCACAATGATTATTGGAGATTGCATGTACTCTACCACCAATGGCAATATGGTGAGTGTATAGCTTACATCTTCCTATGCCATTCATGCGTTTCATCCTTAGGCAGTCCTGTTATCCTGGGACTTGTAGTTTTGGAAGAGTTGGAGGTACACTGTTTGGATAACTTTTTTTTTGCAGCAGTGTTGCCTTCAGCTGTGTGCCTACAGCTTTTGCAAAATACAACTCCCAGCATGCCCAGTCATCCTTTGACTGTCCAGGCATGCTTGGAGTTGTAGTTTTGCAACAGCTTGGGGCACATGTTTGGTAAAACTCTGTTACAGCAGTGTTGCTGCAAGCTATGTTCCTCCTGCAGCCTTGTCAATCAGCCATCTCGTGTCCATGACCCTTGGACACATTCATGCTGCTGTGGGACTCATCATTGTCCCCGGAGGTATGAGGGCCCCTAGAGGTATGAGGACCCCTAATAGTATATTAGCAAACTATTGTTTTGCTAAGATGTAAAACATATAAAAAGGTTTTATATCTGACAGTGCCCATTTAAAGTCAACAAACCCAATAATTTAGAAAATCTAATGTGTATGAGAGCCTGACGACTCTTACTTGATGGCAGATGGTAGAGAGATGCTGGCAGAGAGAATGGTTGGCATGTTGGATTTATACATGCCCAATGTATTTGTTCTCAAACAAGTTGGTTGTGCATGGCTAGGTGTGAATAAGGAGACATGTAGGCCGAATGAACTGTTGAAAAGTATGGCCAACTTAAGACTGCACTGCTCTTGTTTTTACATGTTGATTAAATATATTTACAGGGAGAAGACATGATATAAGACTCATTATAACATTTGTCAGCTAACATACACTTGCAGGCTCTCTCACTTCTGCAACTTCTTTTTGTGTCATGTGCCATCTCTTACTTGCTTACAGAAGGGCAGGAAATAAGGTTGGGATATGAGGGCGGGATAAGAGGTCGGGATATGAGAACAGGATAAGAGGTCGGGATATGAGGTTGGGATATGAGGACGGGATATGAGGTTGGGATAAGATGTCAGGAAATGAGGTCGGGACATGTGGACGGGATATGAGGATGGCATATGAGGACGGGATATGAGGTTGGGATAAGATGTCGGGAAATGAGGTCGGGACATGTGAACAGGATATGAGGATGGCATATAAGGATGGGATATGAGGTCGGGATATAAGGACGGGATATGAGGTTGGGATACGGGGTTGGGATATGAGGGCGGGATATGAGGACAGGATATGAGGTTGGGATATGAGGACGGGAAATGTGGGTGGGCTATGAGGTCAGGATATGAGGATGGGATATGAGGACAAAATATGGGGATGGGATATGAGGTCAGGATATAAGGTCGTGATATGAGGAAGGAATATAAGGTCGGGAAATAATGTCAGGATATGAGGTCGGGATAAGAGGACAAAATCTGTGGACAGGATATGAGAATTGCATATGAGGTCAAAATATGAGGATGGCATATGAGGTCAAAATATGAGGATGGGATATGAGGTCAGGATATGAGGACAGAATATAAGGACAGAATATGAGGAGGGGATTTGGGGTAGGGATATGAGGACAGGAAATGGGGTAAGGAAATGAGGACAAAAGCTTCCTCCCAAACAAGGATTAGGTTGGAAAAACTCACCTAGTATAAAATAAAACATACATTTTCAGACCAGGTCATGTTGTTCCATGATCATGTTCTAATGCCTAGTTGCCTGTTGTAAGAGCTTTGGTGGCATTAGTGTAAAAATTGTAACCAGTCTTTGGCTACAGGGCTACATATGCAAATTGAGCTATGTATGACATGGGACCAGGCAAACCATACTTCACATTATTTGCCCATAACAGAGTCTTGGGTGTAGATGACCCTGTTGCTAGGTTACAAATCTTTTTTGGACCACTTTTGGTAGATACCAACCACTACATGCTTGAGACACTCCACAAGACCTGCTGATTTAGAGGTGCCCTGACCCAATCATTTAGTTGTCACAGTTTGGCCACTGACAAAGTTGCTCAGATCTTGATTCTTCTCCAATAATATAACAAGATACCTGTGCAATTTAAACTTTTAAACCTTAACATATGGGGTCAGAGAATCATATTGGTATGCTATTTTTACATTTGCTAGACTTGTACTGGTGTTTCTAAGATTAAGGTAAAAGAAAAAACCACTGTATGTCAATTGTATATGTCCTACCATATAATTATTTCTTAATACAATTGGATACACTAAAAGGTTTTCCTGTATAATGTGGAAAGATAAGCCCCTATTCATTTTCTGTCTTTATCTGCTGTGAGCTTATAATTGTCGATAATAATGAAGCAGTTAAATTATGAGTCCGGGCTGCACATGTATCCAGCACTAATACCCATTTGGAGCTGTTAAGAAGAGAACAATTATTAATTAGCAATTAGTTTGTCAGGTTCTGTAGTCTGTGATAAACTATACAACCTTGTCTCCTGTGATTTACTGGCAGAATCACATTCCAATATATTTCCAGCATACACTATTGGATAACCACTTCCAAGCTAAGAAGTAACTTTTTGTCAAATTTGCTCTTCATATTTTAGAAAGAAAATTACTTTTAAGGTAGGGTCACACGTGCTGCATATTTACTGTTGTGTATTTTCCTACCCATTGAAGTCAATGAGTTTCAAAATCAGCTGTGTATATTTTTACCCATTGACTTCAATAGGTAGGAAAGTATGCAGCAGCAAATCCACAGCAATATATGGCCCATGTGACCCTACCCTTAGTCACACCAAAGCAACTAACTTTAATACAGATATGACTGTAGGTATTTGGCTAAATGATGAAAAGGCAGCAACTCATTATATTATAATAAGTTACATTTGTGATACATTTGGGATTTTGACTGTCAAGTAAATTCCTTTTCTTTAGGCCTCATTACCTTTTATGTATTGAAATAAATCTGGCCAATATTTTTTATTTATTTGTTGCCAACATATTCTGTGGCACTTTACAATTGGCTTAATAAGTGGAAACTGTATCGGTGCTGACTGCAATAGATTCTGTGTTTAGTCAGCTCTGTTTGTTTAAAGGGGTGCTCTGCCTTTAGACATCTAATCCCCTATCCAAAGGATAGGATATAAGATGTCTGATCGTGAGGATTCTGCCGCTGAGACCCCTGAGATCTCCGTGAAGCACCTGGCATTGTAAACAGTATGTTTAGACGTGACGTCACGCCAAGCCCTCCCTAAAGTTACATCTCCTCTTACTGTTTAGAATGCTGGGTGCTTCATCCTTTGGTAGGTGATAAGATGTCTAGGAGCGGAGAACCCCTTTAATTTGTAGAACTCTGCAATGTTGTTGGCTCCTATATAATAATATATAATTATATAATAATGTTATATGCGACCCATAATATTGCGCAAAACATTTAGAACATACAATGCATATACATGATAGAGCAAAGATGTGATATCAGTCAGCTCTAAAGTTTGACATAAAACAGGAGACTTAATGGTGAATCAGGGCTTCCCATCTGAAATGGTGATGGAAACAAATAGAAATGTGAATACAATAGCTACAACCACAAGCCTCTTCAGCTCTGGTGTTTTTACATTTGCTGTAAAGCCATTGTTTTTTGTGCAGTTTGCATGCTAAGGACCAACAGGTTAATTCCTTCTGTGAAATGAAGAATTCCCGAGATCAAGCACACTTTGTGTGGACTGTGTTACCTCTTATCTGGTGGTCACTGCTGGACCCCCATGTCTTGACAGTGACTGAGCCTCTTCACTGGTTCAGTCACCTTATCATCTGAAGAGCTGCATTTAGTCGTAATGGAACCCATACCAAAAGCTTAGGTGGACCACATTAGCAGTTGGTGTGGAAATGACATGTTGCGTTATTCATTGTCATTGCTCTTTTTGGTGAGTCTTTTCCTCCCTTTTTGGACATCTACTGTTCTGTATTTCACTATATGAGGCCTCCCCATCTCCTCTGAGAAGGGGTACTCCGGTGGCAAACATTTTTTTTCATATAAACTGGCTCCAGAAAGTTATACAGATTTGTAAAGTACTTCTATGAAAAAATCTTAATCTTAATCCTTCCTGTAGTTATCAGCTGCTGTATGCTCCAGAGGAAGTTGAGTTGTTCTTTTCTGTCTGACCACAGTGCTCTCTGCTGGCACCTCTGTCCATATCAGGAACTGTACGGAGTAGGAGCAAATCCCCATAGAAAACTTCTCCTGCTCTGGACAGTTCTTGACATGGACAGAGGTGTCAGCAGAGAGCACTGTGGTCAGACAGAAAAGAACCACTCCACTTCCTCTGGAGCATACAAAAGCTAATAAGTACTGGAAGGATTAATATTTTAAATAGAAGTCATTTACAAATCTGTTTAATTTTGTGGCACCAGTTGATTTGAAAAAAAATATTTTCCACTGGAGTACCCCTTTAACAATTATGCGGCAGCATACCACATTATTTTGATACCAGAATGTAACAGATACCAGAACAAAAAAAGCATATGTTAAAAACATCTTAAGATCTCCTTTAAAATACAACTAAAGGAGACCGAACATTAGTTTGTGCCTTGACATTTACTAAGTATCATACAAGCTTTACTACAATCTCATTCTCTGGTACCTTCAGTGAAGTGTACATAGAAAAGCAATGGAGAGACCAATTCCTAGATGACAAAACCTATGACAGCCCACTACAGGTGCAGCACTTTAGGCAATGGTTGTTTGGTGTTTTATGTCCTCTTTTTGTATGAATAATTGCTTATATTCATAAGTATTGCTTTTTCAGGTAGTTATTGCAGTTGGACATTATTAACAAAAAATGCTGAGCTCTCCCATTCTTTGCACATATGCAGGTGTACAGAACATGGTGTGACAGAGTGCATTCCATACTAAAGTACCACAATATGCTTAATAATAATACATTATTTTATGCCGTGTTTATAAGGGCAATTGGGCCTTATTGCCTAGTCTTTTTCATTTTTTTTTGTATTGTCGCATTCTAAGAGCTATGGCTTATTTTGGTTTTGACATAGCCATATGAGGATTTGTTTTTTTAAAGGAACTAGTTGTATTTTGTAATGGTACAATGTGTCACTACATTTCAACCCATATTCCAAACCATTTTTTTCTTGATGGAGCTGGGTGATGTCTTGTATTTTTTAAACTTTTGATCGCTACTTATTCTGCTTTTTGGGAGGTGGATTAAAGGTGATTTTAGTACACACCTGACAAACAGCAATGGACATGCTTAGGAAGGATCTGCGCTTGTCTTGAGGCTAAATGGCTATGTTGTGATTACCATTACGCTGTGAACTGGGTATTTCCTGTTGGAGTTTGTGCTCTCAAACTAATCCCTTGTTTGTAAGTGTGAGGTCACTTTCCTCCATCTAACACATCAGCCATCCTACCCATTGAAACAAAAATGAGCTGCATTCCATTCAAAAGACCAGCGTTTTCTGACAAGGGTGCCTACAGCTGTTGCAAAAATACAATTAGTTGCAGAATGATCTCTCTTTCACCCAGTGTTCACCCATCCCACCCTCTCGCTCCACCCATTGAAGCAGGACACTCTCCCTTTGCATACCTGACTAGTGATGTGATGTCTCAGCTGCACTGCAACCTGGGAAAATCTGAGATCTGAGTAATTTTGTATGCTGTTAACAGTAAATATTTGGGCGAAAACCACCATCACACACAGGTACAGGCATTATATTATGAACTACACTAACTTTACAGCCCCTGTAGCATAGTCAAATAAAAAAAAAATCCTTAAATACCCCTTTAACAAAATGCAGCTATTGCTAATTATTTTTTTACGGTGCTTAAACTGATGGATAAATAACAATATATTTTTGTAGTTTGAGTCGTCATGGACCCTGAATATGTATAGGAATTTTAAATTCTTTTATGCTTTATAAAAAAAATAAGGAAAATGTATGCATTTTATTTTTGTGTGGTGGGGAAATTTTTTTACAACTGTATTTATCAGGGTATACCACTCACCGGCCTATAACACACACCCTAATTTTTCCAATGAAATTTGGGTAAAAAAAGGTTTTTTACCCAAATATCCTTGGTAAAATTAGGGAACGTTTAGGTGCGTGTATAAACTCTGGCCCAGAAAAATCTGCTGCGGTAACTGCAGTGGCTTCTGCGGGGCCAGAGTCCCGGTGCTGTAGCCCGATTCCCTCCCCATCCCGGGCTTTCATATTTACCTGTCCTGGGGCGCGCTCCTGCGGGACCCTACGCTGTTGAGTGACATCGCGTTGAGGAGCCTGCAGGAGCGCGCCCAAGGACAGGTAAATATGAAAGCCTTGGATGGGCAGGGAATCAGGCAGCGGCGGCGGGACTCTGGCCCCACAGAAGCCGCTGCAGTTACATGATTTAAAGCGGCAGCTTTAAATCATTGAAATGCAGCGGCTTTTGCGGGGCCAGAAAGAGATTATCAGCATATAACACGCAGATAGACTTTAAGCTAAAAATTTTTACTTAGAAAATGCGTGTTATATGCCGATAAATACGGTATTTTATTAAACTTTTTCTTTTTTTGAATAGTCACACTAGGGGACAAATATTCCACAGCACCATAAAGAGATTATCACCGTTCAGTCACTGTCCCCAATGGAGTATAGAAATTAATTTTTTCAAGAAAGCCAATCGACCTATCAGTTTTGAAGTGGGGGAGAAAACCTAAGTACCTGGAATAGACCCAAACAAACATGAAGGGAACATACAATCTCCATACAGATTTTGTCTAAATCTCTAAAAATAGCACTCTATAGAAATACATAACCCTTACAGCAATTCACCTTAGACAGGAGACCTTAAACATGTATATTCTCCCGTAGGCTGGGTTCACACGTAATATTTTGATCAGTTTTTGGTATTTTAAGCCAAAATCCAGAAAAAAGATGCCAATTTTTCTCTCTCTGTTTGTTCAACTCCTGGTTTTGAAAAAAAAAATACAAATGAAAATACTGGACAAAATACTACGTGTTGACCTGGCCCTAATGTCTTTCTGATCATAGTTATGAACAAATACCAATTTTTCTATAGTCAAATGTCTTTATCTATTTTATATATTACTATACTATTCATTAAGTAAATTGCCTGTTCTGTCTAGAGACCCGAGGACTTATCATTGAAAGCTTGTAATGGTTTAATGTACCATCTCTGTACCTGGGCGAACCTGTGAACTGATTAATGAGGTTGATTTTACCATGCTATGCACATTAACTCGCGTAACTTTCAGGCCTGTAAAATCACATGCAACTTAATCCCAATGGAATGCTAATATTTCATTGCTGTCAGCAGATAGGACCATAACTGCCAGAACACAGGTTAGATATTTATGATCAAGCAAACTATTACTTTCAGGACAGTAGAATGTACAAAAAGCATATGACGGCTTTACAGGTCTCCAGGGAAAAATAAGAAGTGAAATACAAGATCTGTAAAAGGGAAATCATTGCGATAAATAATAGGGTTTCCCATTGTTATTACTCATTAGCAAGTCCTTCTGTTGGGTCAATGAATAACTTTTGGAAAATGCTGAGCTTGCTACACCCTCCACTGACATAGGGGACCATTTTGGATGTAAACACTTTTATTGAGGTCACCTGCTGCATGGTAGAAAAGCTGGCGGCAGCTTTTTCAGAAAAGAATAACATAATCCATTGCACTTTTGTGAAGATTTAAATGCAATGGACACCTGACCAGAAAAAAAGGTCTGCACTTGAAAGAAGAAATTTGATTTTGGAATTGTTTTCAGAGCATACCCAATATGTCTGCTTCCTTCCCCTCAGCACGGATATGCCTGCCTATATTATGAATATTCATGGGACCCAATCACCCATGTGAGATGGATGGGCATATGAGAGCAGAGGGGATGGAGGCAGGGAAGCTGGGTATCCAGGGTACCGCCTCCATTGTACAAATCCAACCTTTTTCAGATTAGCAATACCAGCTGATACAACAGGCTTTATTATGCCTTATTGTTATCCGGTTTTACCCACACTATAACCCCGTGTATTGGATTTAATGTGGGTGATCCCGCTGTCAGTTTCCTTTGAAATAAGCAAATTGTAGCCTACTATTTCATAAGCATCTTTATCTTCAGCTTTTTTTATCATCAGTGGAAAGTCACTGGAGAACCAGACAGTACAACCTAAAGGAGACAAAATAGTTTACAAGTCACAATATTGATGGGGAATTCAACTTCCAACCAATAGTCTATGTTCACACAGAGGTTTTCTGCACAGATTTTAGTGCATTTTATATGACATGCCTACCTATTGTTTTCTATGAAAATACAAGCTGCAGTCTATACTGTAAAATGCACTGCAGATTTTTTTGAAGAGGAATTTTTTTTGGTGTATTTCTCTCCACAAGAAAAATATATCATCTGAAAATAGCCATTATCTGTCAGAAACCAAACCTGTCTGGTGTCTTGGATAGTCTGGATGTTGATGAAGAAAAGGACTAATGCCCCTCTGTTTCCCCTACCTCCCCATATGTTTGCATAGTAGTTTGGCCCTGTGATCTGCCCCTCCGTACCCCCATAGATACCAACCCCCTCCCATATCACAGACTGTAATGTGTTGTTGTTTTTCAACTTTGTTTCTTTGATATCGAGTGATGGAGCGGAGTGTTAGTGTAGCATGTGGTATGGTGTATAGCTTAGGAAACCTGTGCTATGTATTGTACTGTCATGCTTTGTGTAATTTATTGTATGACCTGTAATGACGACTGAATGACGAATAAAGCCCTTTCAATACCAAAACTGTCAGGTGTTGCCCATAACAACCAATCACAGTTCGGCTTGCTGAGTGAGCTCTGGTAAAATGAAAGCTGAGCTGTGATTGGTTGCTACTGTGTACCTTACCAGATGTCTTTACTTTGAGTTCTATTGATCTCAACTAAAAAAAGGAAGAGTTTTTGACCACCTTTTGTTTCATAATATGGCTAAAACATTGCCGTTTTTGGTACAAAAGATGGCTAAAAAAATAATATGTGAAAATAGCCTGAAGCACTTTTGTCAGGGGAAGAGTATACTGTAAATCATGTATAATGGCTTAAAGAGGTACTCCGCCCCTAGACATCTTATCCCCTATCCAAAGGATAGGGGATGAGATGTCTGATCACGGGGGTCCCGCCGCTGGGACCTATGCGATCTTCCTGCAGCACCCCTGGCATTCGTTTAGAATGCCGGCTGCAGCGCCAGAGGCTTGTGACATCACGGCCCTTCAATGTAAGTCTATAGGAGGGGGCGTGGCTGCCATCAGACCGCTCCAATAGACTTACATTGAGAGGTCGTGGCCGTGATGTCACGCCGCATCGCTAGTCATCAGGCACGGAGCGGAGTTCGCTTCATGCACCAGATGACTGCGGTGCCACAGGAGAGATTGCAGGAGGTCCCAGTGATCAGGGATAAGATGTCTAAGGGCGGAGTACCCCTTTAAGTATTGCTACATTACCATTTGAGCACCCCAGGGCAGCTCACCTTCTGTTCTGCTATTTGAATTGAAGTACTAGTTGATATATTGACCATCTTACTTGCAGTGCCTGTTGTTCCTTCTTTTGCATAGATGCTACATGTACGATGGCATGGCTACTGGCTGAGCAGCATGTCATTTTAAGAAGTAGGCACAGTGTCCATTTGCACTGGGAGACCTGAACAACACCAGATGTCTTGCAATGAATGTTTAGTATGTCAGATGTACAAAAGGAAAAGGAAAGCATATTTTGTGTCAGGGACTTTTATAAATATACTAGCTGAGTACCCGGCGTTGCCCGGTTTTTCCTTCCTAATCCTTGTTGGGGAGGAAAATAAACGAAGGAGGAAGCTTTTGACTTCATATGCAGTCCTCATATATTGTTGTCATATCCCAACCCCACATCCCGACCTCCTATCCCCTCCTCCTATCTCGACCTCCTGTCCTGACCTCCTATACCGTCCTCCTATCCCTGCCTCCTATCCCGATCTCCTATCCCGTCCTCCTATCCTGTCCTCCTATCCCGACCTGCTATCTTGACGTCCTATCCCGTCCTCCTATCCCGTCCTCCTATTCCACCCTCCTATCCCGTCCTCCTATTTCGATCTCCTATGCCATTCTCCTATCCCGTCCTCCTATCTCGACCTCCTATCCCGACCTCCTATCCCGTCCTCCAATCTCGAGCTCCTATCCCGACCTCCTATCCTGACCTCCTATCCTGACCTCCTATCCTGACCTCCTATCCTTTCCTCCTATCCCATCCTCCTATCTCAACCTCCTATCCTGTCCTCCTATCCCGTCCTCCTATCCCGTCCTCCTATCTCAACCTCCTATCCCATCCTCCTATCCCGACCTCCTATCCCGACCTCCTACCCAACCTCCTATCACAACCTCATATCCCGACCTCCTGTCTCGACCTCCTATCTCAACCTCCTATCTCAACCTCCCATCCCGACCTCCTATCCCGACCTACCATCCCGTCCTCATATCCTGACCCATAATATGTGTACCAAGCATTGAAATAGCTACAGCCATACGGAAATTATATGGGAAAATACATTTCCCATTGATTTGCATGGGACTTTAAAAAAAAAAAAACGACCCTCGCAAATGGGGGTAGTTAAGGGTTAAATTAACTATCCTATATTTTAAGTGGACATATAAGTAACATGTGACCAAGTATTATCGAAATATCTCCAGCTGTTTGGAAGTCATGCGGTAACATATATTTCCCATTGACTTGCATGGGACTTTAAACATAAGCCCCGCCCCTGGCAAATAGGGGTGAGTAAGGGTTAAATCACCTATCCTATGTTTGTTGTTGACACATAAGTAACATGTGTGCCAAGTTTCATGTTAATATCTTTAGCCGTTTGAAAGTCATTGTGGAACATACACACACACACACATACATATATACACACACACACACACACACGTTGAGTTTTATATATATAGATACGTGCAATGCTGTTTTATAAATATTTATGCTTGAAGTGTTCAGGGAAAAAAATGTACATTACTCATAGTGTAAAATAATGCAAATTACACATAGTCATCTGGGTTATAGCAAAACGTAGCAGCAGGGAAACCAGCCATTTTTTTGTGTCTACTCTCTAAATTCCTTGTGAAAATTATTATTATGGCAGCCACTGCATCCATTGACAGGGGTTAAACAACAGCCACACCAAAGCGGATTTACCGCCAACCAGTCTCCTGTTACCCTTATTACAGTCCAATAGTGCGGGGGACACTGATTACAACCATTCTCACGTGTCAGAGATCTGTGCTCCAGTTGTCCTGGTATCTTCATCTGTTCCCTCCATTCGGCCGGCAGGCTTTGGGTATGGGTGAAGCTTTGTGACGTCACCGCTGCTGTTTCCCTAGACATGCTCGCAGCAGGGCCCAGCAAATAAACAGCAGTGGTGACGACACAAAGCAAAGTCTACGACCCAAGCCTGCCAGCCGAACGGAGTAAACAGTTGAAAATTCTGAGACAACGGGAGCAGAGATCGCAGACATGCGAGTATAGTTGTCATCAGTGTCATCTGCATTACCTGCCTGTAGCAGCAGGTTAGTGCGGTGACACTGATGACAGTTTTCCTTTAAATAATATTTGTATTTTTTAGTAATGCTTATAATACAGTTGCCATTTTTGTTAGAGAAAATTATTATTATTTTTTTTAGAGTAAGCAACACTGTCTATGTCTGGTGTGTAAACCCCTGGGATGAGCTGTTGTTGCCAGGAAAGCTGCAGCTGGATATATATTTCTTGCATATAAACCATGCTTTATCACTAGTACAGTGGTTGTCCTGTGATATACTTTACCAGAAAGGGTCATTTGACCTCTATAGAAATGTCATTATAAAGAATTTTACAAAATTTTTTCTAGACTTTTGAAATCTAGCTCACAGCTTTATTATTTCCTTTAAATGGTAAACAAGAAATCCTATATCTGTTGCATGATTCTTTTTTGGGGGGAAATACATTGAGTATTTGCTGCCAGAGATTTATTTTCAATCTAGAAAGTCAAACATTATTTTATATTCATGGGTACAGGGACAAGTAAAAGATTATAAAAAAAAAAAATGAGATTATGAGATAAAGTAAACCATAGCCAAAAAATTGGGAAAGATGGCCTATATAAGAGAATGGGCTTCATTTACTAATCCGAAACCAGTTTTTTTCTGTTTATTTTGGCGCAGAGTGTTTGAGACATGTCTGCGCTAGTCTGCGCCAGTATGCGACAGTGTGCGCCTGGAAAATCCGACAAACCCGACATTGCACTATGAAAACCTGAAAAAGGGGCGTTGTCTGTCACAAAGGGGGCATGGCCGGCCTGACCGATTTACTATTGAATTTACAGAAAATCTTGTGGATAAATGGCTGGAAATATCCACCTAGAAAAAGCTGGTCAGAAAATGTGTCCGACTGTTCCCAATAGTAAATAGAGAGGAATCCTGCAAGTCTGAAACAACTTTTCCCACTAGTAAAACCCGACACTCGTAGTAAACGAGGCCCAATGAGTCTATACACAGACTTTTTCTAATATGTTGCAATACAAAATAGTCTAGACAGCACTGCTTGAGTGTATAAAACTGATGTAAGTTTAAAGTTTAATATGTTAGCCCATATTTGTGGGAGGGGTGTAATACTGTTAAGAAGCCACAGGGTAAGCCTGGGCTGCATGTCCCGGATTCTGTCACACCTGCCCAACCCCCCTTTTTCTTAACTTCAGTTATCGTATTACTTTTACTCTTCATCATGGTATGTCCTCTTTTAGGTGTACTCTAACGCAGCGGCTATGGCATAACTAGAGCTGCTTATTTTAGGTAGTTGGTGTTTAGGATATGATGATCACACTGATGTAGCCCCGGCCACAACTGAAATGAATGGCTCATGATATGAAAACTCAGTGGACCAATCAGAACATACTTCCATTTTGCAGCAATAGTCTACTGTGCAGAATGGTCAATATAGCGATGGCCTGCTTTCAGTCTGGGGCCTGAATGATAAGTCTGTTTTATGTTTTTGAATGATATTAATAGTAATGTTGAAACTTCAATGTACATATCTTTTTATTTCTGAAATGGTCAATTTTCTAGATCTCACATGATCACAAAGAGATTGCAGATCTGGCCAAGTTACAACATCATTATTACCACAAACCCCATTCAGGAAATACTATATTACAGGCAGAAAGCTGCAATCCTGCTCACACTATACGTCCCATCCCTATTAGTAAATTTATTCAGGCAAAAAAAGCTTGCAGTAAAACCGCATTTTTTTTTTTTTTTAGTAACAGTGCCAACAAATAACTAGAAGACAGTAAGGTAGAGGATGTACTAAATGGATGTTTAATAGAGCATCCAATTATTTAAACAATATATTACAGTTACTATTCTGTAGACACAATAAGCAAAAAAACATTTCTACCATATACTAGCGGAATTTTAACCCCTTAAGGACGCAGACCTTTTTCACCTTAAGGACTGAGCCCTTTGTCGCAATTCTGACCACTGTCACTTTACAAATTAATAACGCGAAAACGCTTTTACCGAATATTCTGATTCTGAGATAGTTTTTTCGTGACATATTCTACTTTATTTTGATGGTAAATTTTCGGCGTTAATTGCATCCTTTTTTGGTGAAAAATCCCAAAATTTCATGAAAATTTTCAAAATTTTGCATTTTTCTAACTTTGAAGCTCTCTACTTGTAAGGAAAATGGATATTCACAATCAATTTTATTTTTCTTCACAAATACAATATGTACACTTTATGTTGACATCATAAAATGGACATATTTTTGTTTTTTGAAAAAATTAGAGGGCTTCAAAGTAGAGCAGCAATTTTCAAAAATTTCATGAAAATTGCTAAATCTGAAGGGACAGATGTTACAGAACTACAACTCCCAGCATGCCTGGGCAGTTGAGGCATGCTGAGAGTTGTAGTTTGGCAACATCTGGAGGGCTACTGTTTGGGCACCACTGTAACAGTGGTCTCCAAACTGTGACCCTCTAGATGTTGCAAAACTACAACTCCCAGCATGCCCAGACAGCCTTTGGCTGTCTGGGCATGCTGGGAGTTGCAGTTTGGCCTTCCTAGTGGTTGCCACAGTAAAGATCGTTTTACTTTCACTTTCAATTCCCCCCCACTATTGATTCCCTACCTGAGCAAGGATACAGCAGGCTCCAGCAAAGATCCCAGGTCCCCAGGCATCTTCTCCTACAGGTACGGCCTCCATCTTCTTCCCAGATCCCCTCGACATCCAGGGGCGGGCAGAACGGGGGGTTGCCATGGCAACCCCCTGTCCTGCGCTGCCATTGGTCAGAACTCCGTTCTGACTAATGGCTGGGGATAGGAGGAGATCGCAGCTCTGCGACCTCACTCCTATCCCTTAGGCTGATTGGGGCTGTTGCTGACAACTCCGATCAGCCCTATTTTCCAGGTGATCGGGTCACCAGAGACCCGATCAGCCTGGAATTGGAGAAAATCGCATGTCTGAATTGACATGCGATTTTCTCCGATTGCCGACATGGGGGGGTCTCAGGACCCCCCTGGGCGATGTGCCGGGGTGCCTGCTGAATGATTTCAGCAGGCATCCGGCTCCAGTCCCCAACCGGCTAGCAGTGGGGACCGAATTTCCCACGGGCGTATGGATACGCCCTCGGTCCTTAAGGACTCGGACTGCAGGGCGTATCCATACGCCCTGTGTCCTGAAGAGGTTAATAAAATAAAAAGTGTTGTTTTAAAAAAATATTTTCTGATTCTCACTAAAGATGCTGCTTTGAAAACAAGAATTTCAGGATGGTGCTTATTTGTAACAAAAAAAAAAAGACAAATATTTATACCGTCACTGTGAACCTTTAGCTTTTATCAGTACAATCTTTGATTTTGTTTGGATTTTTTTATAGCTTTTTATTGGGGGTGGGTTTCACATTTATTATATTATTTTTTACACTTTTTTGTTTCAGAATAATGCTCCAAAGACTTTTTTTCCCTCGCCCTAATGCCCATGTGACATTCCCACAGCTTAGATGCCTTGGGAGGGAATTGGTTAAAAAATGATCCATTATTGGAGGCAGATGCCTTCCGGTCTTTACATTCTCACAGAGGTATCAGAAGAAGCACTTTTTTTTCCAAGTGGTCCAACAATATCTCTTTTTGGGGGAAGCAACAGGTTTTATAAGTGGAGACGTATTGGCTTTTTTTTTTTTTTTTGTAACAATAATTGGCTTTTTTCCAGCTGTTAAATTGAATACTATTTTGGGCATAGCAACAGGATTGGCATCCTGTTCAGCTGAATACAGGTGGTGACTGGATGAAAAAAAATAGCTTAAAGGGGTACTCCGGCACTAAACATCTTATCCCCTATCAAAAGGATAGGGGATAAGATGTTACATCACAGCGATTGCTCCGCTGGGGACCCACGCGATAAATGTTTAGAAAGTATTGGACACATAGAATTTGTTTCATTGTATGCCAATGTAATGGGGTTTTGGGGGTGTCCACCTGTGTCTCTGGTGTCTCTTACCCTTGTTAACTCTCTGCGCTGAGCATACTGATTCTAAGCCTTCTTAGGAGCTGGGCTACTTGTCTGCAGCGATGTCTCTACCTAGCGGGGCATCTGGGGTAAGGATGGGGGGTCCTGCTGAGAACATTTTAGACATAATGAGACAGACACAGCCTAACTTGAACTTACTTTATATTGCATAAAGAAAATGGACAAACATGCATAACAAAACACAATAGGAAATGGTATAACGCCGAGTCAGAGTGAGCAATGTGGATATAGGGTTCTCTTACCCACTCACATGCAACACGATAATGGCTGTTGGGGCCTTTACAAAGTTTTGCTCTGCAGCATCACCGGGATTAGGCTAAACTCTGTGAATGTCACCAAGGCCTTTACTCTGTAGAGGAAGACAGGGTGCCCTATTATGGGACAGGGAAGAAGGGCCTCAGGTTTACCCTTACGCAGATAGTAATCAGGTCAGTCCAGTTGCAGTTTCTCTCACTGCTCCCACAGGCTGTACTGGAATCAGTTCTGATCTCTCCAGCTCACCAGCAGGTATCTCTGAGCTGCAGAAGTCTTTCCTGCACATCCTCTCAATTAGCTTTTCCCTTGCTGGACTGAGGATCTCTCAAAATGGCGGCCATCACATGATTACAAATTCTCCACCTTCCAACTTTATTTTGCTCAGTTCCTTTATGGGTGTAGGTCACTATCTACTTGGCACTTCAAGTAATGCAGGATAATAATACAATAATAATCCTAGAGGGATTACACCAACATGAATATGGCTGTATTTTGTTTTTTGAACAATAAACTGCATGAGAAGCCTTGCCTTTAAACCATGTCATTGTCTCACTCTACCGAGCTAAACTCCCACACAGAAAACAAGGATTATTTGGAAAATACTAGGTGCTGATTTACCTTTTACTTTACTATACCATGAGTATCAAGAACTACAGTCATTTTTATTAATGTAATGTTCTGCTGAGTAGATTGGAAACAGAGGAACATTTCCCCTTGACATATATTTAAATGATACATTCTTTTCGAAATACTATGGTAATGGATATACGAGTATGAGGTGTTTGGATTGGGAATTAATTTGTTTCTAGCATTAAAGTAAAAATAATTTATCATTAGGCGAGTTGGTGATGTACAGGACAAGCCATGATAACAGCAGATTAACATGATGAAAGATCTTTCAGGATTTAATAGGACCTGCCTATTACCCAGGAGATATATGCATATTTCTATTATGGAGAAAACCCTGTTCTAAATTGCTCTTCATTTTTTAACTGTTGCCATTGTTTTGTAAATCTGTATTAAGCAGTAAATCGCAATTTTCCTAGAAGCAATTTCTTGAAAATAAAGGCGCATGACCTCAGGAATTAATTGGTTTGCGCAATTGCTACTTTAGATCTGAGATGAAGATATGGTAATTAATCAGAAAAAGTTGCTTTTGTAGCGTGCAATTATTAGTGGGAAAAGTAGTGTTGGAGGAGGGTTAATTGGCACTTGTGATGTATAAGCTATAGATAATGGCACGCTGCAGTAGTCATTTAGAAACTCAAGGCTTCAGGCTTAGTTCTGTATTAAAATAATAGTCTATTTTAATATCACATAATTGTCTATTGGTTTCTGTTTTTAAGTTTGCATCTAACAGGTTTAATAGTTTCATTTATTATCAGCAGCCGTTCTGTATGACTGCAGTAAAATTCAATGCTGCGGTAAATGAATAAAATATAAAGGCAACTTTTTTAGATCAGGCAATTTTACTGTTTTGTAGGTTGGATAGGTGATGCAGACTATGATTCTAGTGATAGGTTCTTTTGCAAAGAATTGACAGCCGCATATCACTGTTAGGTTTGGCTGCTTAAATAAATGTTTGCACCAGAGTGTCTTCCTAGACCTAAAATAAAAACATTGTAAAATATTATAATTTATGGGGGTATTCCATGACACAGGTCACAGAACTCTAAGGTACTGTTAAAGGGGTATTCCGGGACTGGCACCAGAAAGTTAAACAGATTTGTAAATTACTTGTATTAAAAAATCTTAATCCTTCCAATAATTATCAGCTGCTGAAGTTGAGTTGTTCTTTTCTGTCTGGCAACGGTGCTCTCTGCTGACATCTCTGCTTGTCTCGGGAACTGCACAGAATAGAAGAGGTTTGCTATGGGGATTTGCTTCTTCCCTGGACAGTTCCCGAGACAGGTGTCAGCAGAGAGCACTTAGACAGGAAAGAACAGCTCAACTTCATCAGCTCATAAGTACTGAAAGGATTAAAAAAAAATAATAGAAGTAATTTACAAATCTGTTAAACTTTCTGGAGCCAGTTGATATATATAAAAAAGTTTTTTTCCTTTAAGTATTCATCATACTTTATAGTATGGTATAATTTACTACCTGATATACTCCAGAACCCTTTATTGTAGTCACTAAATAGCATTAACCCCTTCTTCTAAATTAAGACTGTAGAATACTGTATGAATTCTTTATTACCTTTATAATTAAAAGTGGTCCCATAAAGTGTTAGTTACAATGCTCCATAGAGTTGAAACTTCAAAACTGTGCTCCAAACATTGCCGAATACAATATGCCCCTAAAGGTAACCATACACCAGTTGGTTCAGCTGACATTTTATATTTAGGTGTATAGAAGACACATTGTTGTCGCCTGACCCTTTTTGTTCTTATAGGGATATACCGGTACCAGAGTTGTCTGGCTTTGGCTTATTTGTCTCCTTTTTATAGACAACACATGAACGTTTATCTGTGAGGGAAGGTTGGCAGAGATGACTATTAGCTGTTCATTTAGCTGACAGTTATTGTAAATGTATGAGTACCTTAAAGGGGTATTCTGGCCACAGTCAGCTAATCCCCAATCCAAAGGATAGGGCATAAGATGTCTGATCGTGGGGGGTGAGGGGGCAGGCCATGCCTCTTCCATTCATGTCTCCAGTTCTGATAACCCAGAGGTTTCCGAGACTGGAGCAGCAGTCCGGGATAGAATTTGGGGGTCCAAGCAAAAAGAGTTACTATAGGACCTTTGGAGGGAGAGGACTCCTTGCAGGTTAGTTTTGTACTGATTTAAATAGGTTGTAAAAACACCTAAAAGAATGTGGTCTTCACAATTGCTGCGATGTTACCAAACAAGAAAGTAGAAATGATGGGTTCACAATGACAACCTGGTGCAGGTGCTTAACCTGCTAAGGACACAGACAATTTTAATTTTTGCATTTTCGTATTTTCCTCCTCTCCTTCTAAGAGGCATGACTCATTATTTTCCCTCCTACAGACCCATACGAGGGCTCATTTTTTGAGCGACCAAATGAACTTTGTAGTGGAATCTTTGATTTTACCATAAAATGTACAACAAAACATGGTTTTGCGCCTAAATTATGTCGCCCGGACAATGTGCGACAGAAAAAAACTGACAGGATCAGAATCACTCCGAGTGAAAAAAGAAAATACAAAATGTGTGTGCTTTTTGGGAAAAGGGGCGTGTTCCCTACATTTCATCCAAAATCACTCGTCTTTTCTGAAAACCACTCTAAGGGTACGTTCCCACCGTATTTTGCTGTGTATTTGCTCTGTATGTGCTGCTGCATATTATATTTCTCATTGAAGTCAATGGGTAGGAAAATATGCAGCAAATACGCAGCAAAATTTGCCAGGTGGGAACGTACCTTAAAAATCATGTGAATTTTCTGAGAAGAAAACCCTACACTTTAAAGCATGTATAAAGTTTCCAAAAGTGGGGTAAGTTAGTAAATGCCATTGGAAAAAAAAGGTCGATACAGCAAAAAACACAACAAAACCTACACTCCACTTTTAGTAAATTAGGGCCATTATCTTTCTTCTGTAAGTCAATGCAATTAAAACGATACCCATCTTCTCTGAGCTAACGCGGATATTTTACTTTCATTTTAGACGCCATGATCGGCAATGATCGTGGCATCTAAAGGGTTAAAGGGATACTCCGGTGAAAACCTTTTTTTTTTTTTTTTTTTTTTTAAATCAACTGGTGCCAGAAAGTTAAACTGATTTGTAAATTACTTCTATTAAAAATTTTAATCCTTCCTGTACTTATTAGCTGCTGAATACTACAAGGGAAATTATTTTCTTTTTGAAACACAGAGCTCTCTGCTGACATCATGAGCACAGTGCTCTCTGCTGACATCTCTATCCATTTTAGGAACTGTCCAGTGCAGCATATGTTTGCTATGGGGATTTTTTCCTAGTCTGGACAGTTCCTAAAATGGACAGAGATGTCAGCAGAGAGCACTGTGCTCATGATGTCAGCAGACATCTCTGTGTTTAATACGGAAAAGAATTTCCACTGTAGTATTTAGCAGCTAATAATTACATGAAGGATAAAAAAAATTTAATAGAAGAAATTTACAAATCTGTTTAACTTTCTCGCACCAGTTGATTTAAAAAAATATATAGTTTTTCACCGGAGTACCCCTTTAATGACGGGTAGTGGCAGATCATACTAATGGTAGCTGAAGTCTCTTAAGGATTCAGGGCGCGCAGGTAAGCCCTTGGTTCTCAAGTTCCAGGACACAAGGACGTACCTGTATGTCCTGAATAGATTAACCCCTTAAGGACCAGGCCCATTTTGACCTTAAGGACCAGACCAATTTAATTTTTGCCCTTTAATTTTTTCCTCCTCACCTTCTAAAAATCATAACTTTCTTATATTTCCATCCACAGACCCATATGAGGGCTTGTTTTTGTGTCACCAATTGTACTTTGTAATTACATCACTTATTTTACCATAAAATGTACGGCGCAACCAAAAAAATATTATTTATGTGGGGAAATTGAAAAGAAAACTGCAATTTAGCAAATTTTGGAAGGTTTTGCTTTCATGCTGTACACTTTCCGTTAAAAATTACATATTTTCTTTATTCTGTGGGTCAATACGATTAAAATGATACCCATGATTATATGCTTTTCTATAATTGTACCGCTTAATAAAAATCTCAAACCATTTTAACAAAATGAATATACCAAGTCCTCTGCTCAATCCCCCTTACCACTGCTCTAGTGCTCCGACCAGGGAGGTGGCGTTCCTCTCCACGTGCAGCAGACAAACAATAGATAAGGTCCGGCACAATAGAAGCAGGTAAAATCCAGTGTTTTATTCAATATGCAGAATAACAAGTAGTACAGGAGACAATCGCCTACGCGTTTCGGGCTTTTGAGCCCTTAGTCATGGCCATGACTAAGGGCTCAACAGCCCGAAACGCGTAGGAGATTGCTTAGGTTTAACTTTTTATAAATTTTTAATAAATTTTTTTGGAATAAAATCTGACCAAAAAGCAGCAATTTTGGACTTTTTAAATTTTTTTACGTTTACGCCGTTCACCGCACGGGATAATTAACGATATATTTAAATAGTTCACACTTTTATGAACGGGGCAATACCAAATATGTGTATTAATAATTTTTTTACACTTTTTGGGGGATAAAATGGGAAAAACTGACATTTTACTTTTTTATTGGGGGAGGGGATTTTTCACATTTTTTTACTTTTTTATTTTACATTTTTTTTTTTTTACACTTTTTATGTCCATAGGGGACTATTCATAGCAATCAGTTGATTGCTAATACTGTTCAGTGCTATGTATAGGACACAGCACTGCTCAGTGTTATTGGTGATCTTCTGCTCTGGTCGGCTCGATCTCAGACCAGAGCAGAAGACCCCGGGAGAAAGCCGGAGCAAGGTGAAGGGACCTCCGGCCACCATGCTGGATGATCGGATCGCCGCAGCAGCGCTGCGGGCGATCCGATCATCCATTCAAAGTATCGCACTGCCGCAGATGCCGGAGGTCCATATATGATCAATAATAGCTTACACCAAGTAAAGGAAGCATGACCATTTTAAGAATATTCTGGGAACATTCTTAGAATATTCTTTCATAAATGGCAGATATTTACTGAGTGAAAGTTTTTTTTTTTTTATACAATTCAATTTATACAATAGGTTCACACTGCAGACAAATCAGTGGCATATTTAAATTTATGGCAAAAAAAAGCTATAAACTCACAGTGTGATCAATATTTAAGTGACCCACATTACACAAAAAGTTTTACTTGTTCTCGGGCTTCACACTCGTGCTCGGGGGTGCAAACGTTGCGTACATACCTGTATGAAAAAACATTAAACTTCACAAAGCAGTCAAAGTTGTGCCATTAACTGCATCCTAGGGCACGTCATTAGAGGGCATACCCTGCAATCTATATATATAAAACTCAACATGTGTATGTATGTATGTATGTATGTGTGTATGTTCCAGCATCACGTCCAAACGGCTAAAGATATTAACATGAAACTTGGCACACATGTTACTTATATGTCAACAACAAACATAGGATAGGTGATTTAACCCTTACTCACCCCCATTTGCCAGGGGTGGAGTTTATGTTTAAAGTCCTATACAAGTCAATGGGAAATATATATTACTGCATAACTTCCAAACGGCTGGAGATATTTCGATACTACTTGGTCCCATGTTACTGATATGTCCACTTAAAATATAGGATAGTTAATTTAACCCTTAACTACCCCCATTTTTGAGGGTTAGAAGAACCGGGATAGGAGGACACGATAGGAGGACGCGATAGGAGGACGCGATAGGAGGACGGGATAGGAGGACGGTATAGGAGGTCGAGATAGGAGGACGGGATAGGAGGTCGAGATAGGAGGACGGGATAGGAGGTTGTGATATGAGTACGGGATAAGAGGATGGGAAAGGAGGACGGAAAAGGAGGACGGGAAAGCAGGACAGGAAAGGAGGTCGAGATAGGAGGTCGGGGAAAGGAGGTCGAGATACGAGGACGTGATAGGAGGATGGGATAGGAGGACGGGATATGATGAGGGGATAGGAGGTCGGGATAGGAGGTCGGGATATGAAGTCAAAAGCTTCCTCCTTTGTTTATTTTCCTCCCCAACAAGGATTAGGAAGGAAAAACCGGGCAACGCCGGGTACTCGGCTAGTGAATAAATAAAATAAGGGAGGGTTGGGAGGAATGTGCAAAACATCACGTACGCCCCGCCTGTAGGTGCAGGGGGCATTATATACCCACGCCCCTACTAGTGGCGCAGGGGCATAAAATACTCATGCCCCTCACAAATACAGCCTTAATAGGCTTAACACTTGTACCCGGGGCTTCACACTTGTGCTCGTGGCTGCAAACGTTGCATACATACCTCTATGAAAAAACATTAAACGTAACAAAGAGGTCAAAGGTGTGCTATTAACCGCGTCTGAGGGCACGCCTTTAGAGGGCAAAAGTCAACCTAGTAGGATGAAGTCAAAGTATTCCTAATCATCATAAACCAATATCACACCCTAGCTTCATCTCCCATCACAAAACCCTATTTAGGGTACACAAGCAAATTTTCTCAGCGTATTTTGCTGCAAATCCACTGGTGTAGGCCCGCTCTATGCTTTACATGTGCCTGCTCGTAGCGGCAATACGCCACTACGAGCAAACACACTGTGATGTGCCTAGCTCAGAGCAGAGAGAGTGGCCACGATGTGCGAGTACCCCGTGGACATCGCTACAGTGTGTCTGCTCGTCGCGGCGTATTACCGCTACGAGCAGGCACATGTAAAGACAGCATAGAGCGGGCCTTCACCAGCGGATCCACAGTGTTAAATCTGCTGTAAATCCACTCGTGTGAACATACTCTAAGACTCTATCTTGAGGGACAGAAAAAGTTGAATCTGCCAACTAGCAACCATAGGAAGTGGTACCTGCTACTGATAAGCTTTGGTAGTCATTAGAGATAAGCAAACTTTTGAAAAATTTGATCCAGCCGATTCGCCAGTCCGAATTTATTTGCGGCTAATCTGTATTAAGAACTGCTATTTCTGGCCTACAGAGAACCTCAATAGGGGTGTAGAGCACTTTGCTTTGTTCTAACACGCATAGGGCGTGTGCTGTGTTAGTGTTAGTGAAATAATATGGTTATTCAGTATGACATGCAGATTTCTGGCATCACTATGAAAATCACTGCGGCAGAGCATCTGGATGTGGAAGATTTTTTTATTAAATTTTTATTTTATTTAATTTAAATTTATTTACATTTTTTGATTACCCATTCTGGTGAGCATCGAGCTGGCGGTGCGCTGCGAGGCAAGCTACCACCTGTTCCAGCCCCTGCCTCTGAGCGCACCCCCATACTCTGAGCGTCCACTTAAAAAGGGAGGGACTGCAGTATCATCAACTTGGACAAGAGCACATTCAGCTTCTGTGCCATTTGATAAGTGGGCGCACAAAGCTAGAAGTGGCTGCAGTGAAAAAACTCGTACTTGTATCTTAAAATCGAGCTAGCGATCCTCCACCGCAAGATACCACCTGTTCCAACCCCTGCCTCTCAGCGCCCCCCTGACTATGAAAGTGCAAATGTTTTATTAAATCAGTTATGGTTCATTGTGATCGCTCCAAGCTGTTTCATTGGATTCTTGTGATAATTCCACAGGTAATATGATATCGACAACCATAGGGCCTCAGTCTTGAAAAGATTACATGGATTTTTATTTTCATTTTAATTTAAGATTTATATTAGATTCCCAAGTTTAATGTCCCAGCGTTTACTTTGAACTAATACTCTATGACCACAAAATCCAAACTAACAAGTAGTCACATGGCGGCACAATGACAGAGCCTAAAGGTGGCAGCAGCATGAGGAGACCATAATCTGGCCGAATGACACAGCCTGGAATTGGCGGTAGCAAAAGGAGACCATATAGTGGCTGAATGACACAGCCTGCAGCTCACAGCAGCATGAGCAGACCATAGGGCCTCACAATCCCTAAGGTGTAAAGATGAATTTTAAAATTTTAATTGAAGATTTATGGTAGCTAGTGCTACCATAAAAAACTGCAGGTAATGTCCCAGGCCCAGCTGCATTGGTAAACCATATAGTGGCTGAATGACACAGCCTGCAGCTCGTGGCAACATGAGGAGAACATAGGACCTCACAATCCCTAAGATTTAAAGATGAATTTAAAAATTTTAATTGAAGATTTGTGGTAGCTAGTGCTACCATGAAAATTTGAAGGAAATGTCCCAGGCCCAGCAGCATCAGTAAACCATATAGCGGCTGAATGACACAGCCTGCAGCTTGCAGGAGCATGAGGAGACCATAGGGCCTCACAATCCGTAAGATTAAGAGATTAATTAAAAAACTTGTAATTGAAGATTTATGATAGCTAGTGCTACCATGAAAATTTGTAGGAAATGTCCCAGGCCCAGCAGCATCAGTAAACCATATAGTGGCTGAATGACACAAATTGCAGCTCGCAACAGCATGAGGAGACCATAGGGCATCACAATCCCTAATATTTAAAGATGAATTATGGTAGCTAGTGCTACCATGAACATTTTTAGGTAATGTCCCAGGCCCGGCAGCATCAGTAAACCATATAGTGGCTGAATGGCACCGCCTGGAGTTGGCGGCAGATGAGGAGACCATATAGTGGCAGAATGGCACAGCCTGGAATTGACGACAGCTTGAGTAGAACATATAATAGCTGAATGGCACACCCTGGAGTTGGCAGCAAATGAGGAGACCATATAGTGGCTGAATGGCACAGCCTGGAGTTGGCGGCAGATGAGGAGACCATATAGTGACAGAATGGCACAGCCTGGAGTTGGCGACAGCATGAGTAGAAAATATAGTTGCTGAATGGCACAACCTGGAGTTGGCTGAAGCATGAGGAGACCATACAGTGGCTTAATGGCACAGCCTGGAGGTGGCAGCAGCATCAGGAGTCCTGAAAGTGACCCTGTGACAGAGTGGTGAGGTGGATGGCAATACCAGAACCCGGTGATGAAGGTGGGTGAAAAAAGGTCTGATGCAGAGGAATGTTTGTTACTGGGAGCAGCGCCTTAAATCTGTTTGGCACTATCCATATTTGTAAAGTGTTGGTGTGGCACCATGGTCAATCTACTCTGATGCATCAGGCATTGATGGGTGGAAATCATAGCTGATCCATGCCTGATTCATCTTCACAAAGTTCAGACTGTCCACATTTTTTGTGGACAGATGAGTTCTCCTTGGGGTTACTTTGGCCCCCGCCGCACTAAACACCCGCTCCGATGGCACACTCCTGGTCGTGCAGGACAGCTTTTCCAGGGCAAGCTTTGCTAGTTCCGTCCACAAATCAAGTTTGGCTGAACCAGAAATCCAGTGGATCTTCAAGATGTGTTGGCATGGTCATGTCAAGGTATGCCACCACCTGTTGGTTAAGGTCCTGCTCCAGGTCTACCTGCTGCTGATGAGTTGCTTCACTATGCAGGTGAAGATAGGTACTCATCAGTGACTGTAGACACAGGCTGCTGCTGATGAAGCTGGTACTACTCCTGCCACCCCACCCCTCCCCAGCAGCCATGGCAGTGGAAGGTGAGCGCAGGGGGTTCACCCTTGTCAGACCTGTGAGTGGATGGACGATGGTGCCAATAGGCATCGGCCAAGTGACTACGTAGGATGTCTCTGCAGTAGGTCAGTTTGTCCTCCCTCTCAGTGGGTGGCGGTAGCGAGGGTCCAATAAGTTGGTGACAATTCGGCGGTCACTATGCAAGTGAGCATGCATCGTGCCATTTGTGCAAGTGACTCAGAGGGACTCCCTACTTTTATCTCCACTGAATACTGCCACGGCGTGTCTGGGTCCTCTGGCTCGCCTTTCTCATAACCATCTAGCTCCTCTGGCTGCTCTGGCTTTTCCTCTCCTGTCAGATGACTAGAAAAACCGCTCCCATTTGGCGAAACCTAAACTGTGCTCCACTGTGCCCCTCCTCCTCCTTCAGTTCCGCCCCCACAGGGCTCATGTGGCCATGAGATGTAGGTGCCATGTCTCCATTACCCTGACCAGCCATCGTTTCCAACACATAATGTAGGAAACGAAGCAGTGGAATGACGTCGTTCATCCCGAAATCCTGGTGACTTACTCATGGTGCTTCCTCAAAGGGCCTTAGCAAACGGCAGTTGTCACGTATGAGCTGCCACTTGTTGACATTGAAGTTACACAGGGGAGTACCCCTATCCGCTAGGATCATCAAGAAATCAATGATGGCATTTCTCTCTTCGTATAGTCGGTCCAACATATGCAGGGTAGAATTCCAAAGTGTGGCAACGTCGCAAATCCGTCGCAAATCAGAATATGTTGGGGGATGCCGTTCTGACACTGCAGCTCAAGGAGGGTGTGTTTTGCAATGTACGACTGGCTGAAGTGCATGCAAAGTTTCCTTCCAATTGTTAGGATGTCTTGCAAATGGTGGGAACACTTCAGGAACCGCTTGACAACCAAATTGAACATGTGTGCCATGCAGGGCGCATGGCTCAGCCTTCCCTGTCGCAGCGCAGACAAGATGTTCTTCCTGTTGTTGGTCACCATGGTTCCAGCTTTCGTGGAGTAAGCCATGCTCCGATGTCTTTATGAATTACTTTTACTAGTTCCTCCCCTGTGTGACTCTGTTCGCCAAGGCAAACCATGTGAAGAACACCGTGACACTGCTGTGCCCTGCACACATGGTATGCTGAAGGGGCACTGAGACTTGTCTGGGCAGTGGAGGCTGAGAACATGGTGGAGGATGAGAAGGCAGAGTCGCACACTGTCACAGGACCAACGGCTTGAGAGCATGGAGGAGGAAGCTGCGTGACCTGTCCAAGTCGGTGTTGTGGCTGTGCTGGAACATTGACCCACTGAGCCGTAAAGGACATGTATTGCCCCTGACCATAGTTACAGCTCCAGATGTCGGCACTGCTGTGCACTTTGGTCCACACAGACAAGCTCAAGGACTGGCCCATCTTCTCTTCCACAAAATTGTGCAGGGCTGGTACTGCCTTTTCCGCAAAGAAATGATGGCTTAGCACTCTCTACCTCGGCTTAGCACAAGCCATCAGTTCTCTGAAAGGTGCAGAGTCCACCACTTGAAATGGGAGGGACTGCAGCACCAGCAACTTGGACAGGAGCACATTCAGCTTCTGCGCCGTTGGAAGAGTGGGTGCATACTGTTGTCTCTTGGACATGGCTTCGCCAATGGATTGCTGGCGGAATGACTGACTCAAAGTAGGAGAAGCAGGAGCATCTGGAGCGATAGGAGGAGGGTATGACACACAGCTCCCATTGGCTGAGGTGGTGGAGCCTTGGCTGGCTGAAAGAGGGAGTAGCATGCCACTGGATGATGCAGCAGGCTGGACCACTACATCGGAGGCATGGTTCTCCCAGGCAGCTTTATGGTGGCACAGCATATGTTGACGCAGGGCTGAGGTTCCAACATTGGGACCTTGGCCACACTTCACCTTCTGCCGACACATCTTGCATGTGGCTATGTGAACCTCCTCCGGATGCTTGATGAAAAACTGCCACACCACCGAGTAGCTGAATTTCCCTCCAACAGTCCACACTTATTGACTGCTACTGCCGCCGTCTCCAGGAACCCCTGTTCCACTACCTCCTGGGAAGGTAGGCTGCCGCGAAGCAGGTGGTATCCCCCGGTCACGTTTGGCTCAAGAATTTGCACTTTTGCCACCATGCTGACTGCCAACCATGCTACCACCTTGCTGGCTCAGCTGCTGCCTCACGGGCAACCTGCAACCCTCTCCTCCTGATGATGATGATGAAGGCCCTTCTGCACCCGGCTCCAAAGTGTGATGGGCTTCATCATCATCAACAAGTGTCTGCATGTCACGTCCTCCTCAGGTTCCTCAACAGTGTCTGCTTCAGGACCATGAACGCTGGCAACACCACCTCCCACGTCAGCCTCCTCATCACTACTTGCCCGCCTAGCGGAGGAAGAGGCGGATGTCTCCTCCACTTCTTGGCTGGGAAGTAGCTGCTGACTTTCCTCTATTAGATCGTCCTCAGTGAATAGTGGAGCTAAACCCACAGCATAAGATACTTCTGTAGGGGAGGGAACAGCATAGGACAGAGACTGCTCCCGGGCCATGCCAACTGAGGGTTGTGCCTGGGGAACCCACCAACTGTTGACTGGGAGTATCAGATGTCACTTTTGATGAAGTGGATGACCGTGTAAACCAATCGATAAAGGCAGATGGGTTGCTAGTCAAGACACGACCGCTAGCTGATACCGGGAGCTTGTGCCTCTCGCTGAGACTCCTGCTGATTCTTGCTCCTAGTCTGCTGCGACCTGTGCCTGCACCTGATGAATTTAGGCCTCTGCCTTTCCTTTGTGCATGTCATGGCACTTCTCTGCCTGACATACTTAGTGCGTATATGAGGGGAGTACAATACGCTTCATTACGCTTAAAACAGTATTTGTCTAGAACAGCAGCAGCAGATGTGTACTTTTGGCTGTCCTTTCACAGTATATAGGCCCTTGACAGATTAACAGGTACAAAATAGTACACTACTTAGATGTACGTGTGGGGTATGCCCTGATTAGGGCTGAAAAATGTGCTACAGTATGCTTAAAAAAGTATTTGAGTACAATACAGCCGGTGAGTACGTTTGCCTGGACTTTCACAGTATCTAGGCCCTTGACAGATTAACAGGTACGAAATAGTACACTACTTAGATGTAGGTGTGTGATATGCCCTGATTAGGGATGAAAAATGTGCTACAATAAGGTAAAAAAAAGTATTTGAGTACAATACAGCCGGTGAGTACTTTTGCCTGGACTTTCACAGTATCTAGGCCCTTGACAGATTAACAGGTACAAAATAGTACACTACTTAGATGTAAGTATGTGGTATGCACTTATAAGCGCCGAAAAATTTGCTACAGTACGCTTAAAAAAGTGTATTGGAGTAAAACACCAGCCGGTAAATACTTTTGCCTGAACTTTCACAGTATCTAGGCCCTTGACAGATTAACAGGTACAGAATAGTACACTACTTAGATGTAGGCATGTGGTATTCAATTTTTAGGGCAGAAAAATGCGCTACAGTACTCTTAAAAAAGTTTTTGAGTACCCCAGTCGGTGAGTACTTGTTCTTGGACTTTCACAGTATCTAGGCCTTTGACAGATTAACAGGTACAAAATAGTACACTACTTATATGTAGGTATGTGGTATGAACTTAGGGCACAAAAATGCGCTACAGTACGCTTAAAAAACATATTTTTTCACAACACCAGCTGTACTGCAGCACACAGTTGCTGTGTTCTAAACCTAAAATTGCACTCTCTCAAAGACTATTGAGAATGGACTGCTAGATATTATACATCTACAGACTAGTATAACCAGCAGACCATTTGTTGTGGAACAAAGATACCGAATTGCGCTGAATATTCCTCCATCCTCTGCTAAGATTTATGAAGCTGATGCAGCTTTTTCAAATGTATGAGGCAACACATAGCTCTATGCCCCTCTTTGTAATACAATGCTGTAGAAAGTGACTGGTAGGTTAATGACTGCAGTAAAAATTATTTTCAGTGAAAAAAAAGCACTGCTCTCTGTCCACCAGAACGCTGATGTGACTAGGAGGTGAAATGCTTCTGGAAAAAGCTGTGACATTACAAGGGTGACTGGCTGCTGATAGGCTGCATCCTGCATGTGATTCAGGGTCATCCTGCCTACCCGCCTTCCCAGAGTTCCTTGCCCCATGTCCTCAAATATGGATCTGCCATTTTAGATGCCCTGGAGCCTGGACCGCACTAAATGGAGTTTAATGAAGTGAATTGCGCGATAGAATTGCGACAATATTCGCATTCGTTGCAAATTGAATTTTCCATGAAATTCTTAACGAATTTGGATTTGTCAGCTTCGATTCGCTCATCTCTAGTAGTCATGCCCACTCTGAAAAAAATAGCCGACACTGAAAGAGGACCAGGCTGACATTCTAGCCTATATTTACATATCAACATACTTTCCTGTGACATCATGGCAAGAGATAAAGCTATCCCAAGTCCCAGCTATTAAGAGGCAAAAATAATCTGTTAGCTTAATGATACGGTATAGTGGCATAAAGACTATGAATGTATGCCCAGTATATAAACAGTATAAAAGCTCTGAGCATATTACCATATAAATGATTAGCATATATACCGTATAAACAAAATGAATGTATGCACAGTGTAAAACTATAAGCGTATGAGCATGCTATGCTCATATGTACAGTATGTACTGTATCCATGCTATGAATGTATGCACAGCATAATGTTATGTACCATGTACAGCTTAAATACTCTGGACATATGAGCAGAACAGTGTAAATGCTATGCACTAATGTGAAGCATAAATGCTATGAGCACTTGTCGTACAAATGCTGAGAGCGCACGTGCAACATAAATGCTATGCACTTATGTACAGCACACATGCTATGAAAGACAAAAGTATAAATGCTATGGGTGTATGCAGTATGAATGCAATACACTTATGTACAGTATAAGCACTAAGAGCGCATGAACAGTAAAAATGCTATGATCGTGTGAACAGTATGAGCACCAAGAACATATGTATAGTATGAAAGCTATGAATAGATGTACCGCATAAACACCATGTACCATTGAGTACCATTCATAGCACAACACTATGAGCGAATAAACAGTATAAATGTTGTGCACCCATGTACAGCATAAAATCCCTGAGTGTGTGTGTAGTATATGCCATTAGCGTATGTGCAGTATAAATGCCACAACCGTTTGTGCAGAATAAATGCCATGAGTGTATCTGCAGTATAAGTACTGTGAGCGTACGTGCAATACAAATGCTATGAGCGTACATGCAGTATAATCGCTAAGAGCGTATGTGCATAATAAATGCTAAGAGTGTATATGCCAGATAAACACTAAGGGGGAGATTTATCATCGTTGCTTTGGTAAGCGAGTTCTGTAGGCCTTTTTTTAATTTTTGCTTTAGTTTTGCTTATGTATGACACTTTTATTAAACTATCACAGGGTGTTGATAAGTTTAGCTTACATAAGCAAAAGACAATAAATCACTTTTGAATACCATTTTTTTTAGCACACATAAGCAAAAACCAACAAATGACTTCAGAAACACCAATTTGCAGCTTTGAAACATTTTTTGCAATATATATGTGTTTATTACATTTCTTTTTACAACTTTTTTTTCCCCGTAAATGTATTAACTCATATTTTTTTTTACTTCTCATTTCAGAACCATGTATCCTGTGGATTACTTTAGATTCAAAGGAGTACGGTGACTAGCATTTAAATGGTTAACAAGGGCTTTTGGGGGAGTGTATTTTGGAATAAAAATGTTTTTAAACATGTTGTGTTTTATTTTAATTTACTTGACAGGCTTAGTAGTGGAAGCTGTCTTATAGACGCAATCCATTACTAAGCCGGGCTTAGCATTAGCCACAAATCCAGCTAGCGCTAACCCCCGATTATTACCCCAGTACCCACAGTCACAGGGGTCCTTGGAGGAGCCAGGACCAACAGGCCCGGAGCATCAAAAATGGCGCTCCTGTGCCTAGATGGTAACAGGCTGGCATTATTTTGGCTGGGGAGGGCCAGTAATAATGGTCCTCGCCCACCCTGGTAACGTCAGACTGCTTGGTATTTGGCTGAGAATAATAATAGGGGGAAAACAATACAGGGAAAAAAACGCATAGGCTTCCCCAAGCAGCAACAGCCTGACGTTACCAGGGTGGGTGAGGACCATTGTTACTGGCCCTCCCCAGCCTAAATAACGCCAGCCTGTTACCGTCTAGGCCCAGGAGCGCCATTTTTGATGCTCTGGGCCTGTTGGTACCGGATCTTTCCGGCACCCTTGTGGCGGTGGGTATCGGGGTAATAATTGGGGGTGAACGCTATCTGTTTTGGGGGTTAATGCTAAGCCCAGGCTTAGTAATGGACTTCGTCAATTAGACAGCTTTATCTACTAAGCCTGTGAAGTAAATAAAAAAAAACACAACACATTAAAAACAATTTATTCCAAAAAACACTTCCCCACAAGCCCTCGTTAACCATTTTATTGACATAAACAGAAAGAAAGAAAAAACGCTGGTCATCGATGCAGTCCCCCGAATCCGAAGTAGTCTCTAGGATACACGGATCTGAAATGAGAATAAAATAATAAAAATAGGCTAATGCATTTATTGTCACCCGCCCTCCCATCTCCCGTGCCACACGACTACAACTCCCAGCATGCCCTCACAGTAAGGACATGCTGGGAGTTGTAGTCATGTGATGCGGGAGATGTGCTGATAAGCAACAAGCTTGTCACCTAACCCCCACTGCACGACTACTACTCCCAGCATACCCTTACAGTAAAGACATGCTGGGAGTTGTAGTGGTGCAGCAGAGGGCAAGTGACAAGCTTGTCACCACCTCCCGCTGCACAACTACAACTCCCAGCATGCCCTTACATGCCCAACTGGGAGTTGCATTTCTGCAAGCCAGGGAAGCGAGTGGTAATGCGCTCTGCTCCCTGGCCGGCGGTGATCAGAAAATCATTGTAATTTCCTATTTACAGTACACTCTGCTTCGCCGTAGCAAAGGGAGCCGGTGCTGACATAACACTGCAGCATCCCGGGACTCCCGCAGCTGGGCCAGGAGATATGCAGGAGCCATCCCTGCCATCTGTCAACATGTACCGCAGCACTGAGTGATGGTAGGCACATCTCCAAGCTCGTCTGCAGGAGTCCTGGGCGGCTGCAGACGGAGCCGCAGAGTTTCTATATCTACTGTAATATCAAATATCCCGCCGGGTCCCCGTGATTGGCTGCGCGGTCCCGGCCAATCACAGGACCCAGCGGGAAATGTGAAATTACATATGGATAGAGATACTCGCCAGAGCCGTTGTGAAGCCTGGGCTGGCATCACTCTGCAGCTGCCCGGGCTCCATCTAATGCTATCCCCCCTACTCTATTTAACTTAATGAGGGGACGGGGACACTGCTTTACATCCTCCTATGTCTCCTGCCCACGGCACATATCTCCCGCCGGCTACAAGACTACAACTCCCAGCATGCCCTCACTGTAAGGGCATGCTGGGAGTTGTAGTTTGGCAACAGTTAGCAAACAGATGGGAGATGTGCAGCGTTGGCTTGTGGGAGACAAGCGGGGGATGTAAATCAGTGTCCTCGTCATTAAGTTAGGGTAGCGGGGAGAAAATATGACGGAACCCGAGCGGCTCCTTTGTACAGTTGTTATATCATATTTCCCACTGGCAGCCATGATCAAATTTGCTCTCCAAAGCTGTTATGTAAGCAAGCTTCGAATTGCCAGTGACGCCGTGCCTGCACTACGTCAGCTAGGCTTGGGACAAACAAGGCTCCGACAGAGTGAACAGCCACCAGCGCACTGTAGAAGTTGTTGGGAGATTCAAGAGCCGAAACAATGCCCACCAGAAGCAGTGACATCTGCAAAACATCTCATACGCCCTGCCTGTAGGTGCAGGGGGGCATTATATACCTACGCCCCTCAAAAAACTCCTGTGCGCCCCGCCTAGTAGTGCAGGGGTGTAAAATACTCACGCCCCTTGCACAAATACAACCTTAATAAGCTTAAAGAGGTACTCCGGCGCTAAGAGGATAGGGGATAGGGGATAAGATGCTTGATAGCGGGGGTCCCGCTGCTGGGGACGCCCGTGATCTTGCACGCAGCCCCCCGTTACAATCAGTCCCCGGAGCATGTTCGCTCCGGGTCTGATTACTAGCGATCACAGGACCGGAGCATTGTGACGTCATGGCCCCGCCCCCGTGTGACGGTGCTGCGTGCAAGATCACGGGGGTCCCCAGTGGCGGGACCCCCGCGATCAGGCATCTTATCCCCTATCCTTTGGATAGGGGATAAGATGTCTTAGCGCCAGAGTACCCCTTTAACACATACCATTATTTCCAGAATTCCAAGCTCATACAGATGACTATAATAAGTTCATCCATTCTTCTATTAGTTGGTATTTGCTAGCCTGGCATTGTTTTCATCTGCCAGAATACACAATTTTTTTCTTGACAGTAGAAAATGTGCAATTTTCAAATATAAATATATTGTACAATTCTTCTTTATTGTTTTGGGCCCCACATTTTGGGCCATATTTAAAAAAATTGTTTGTTTGAGTAAAACACAGTAAGTAATCGTTAATTTCTAACGATAATTTGTTTTCCCTTAGTCCTAACAGTAGCACAGATGGGGTATTCCACCCCCCGCGAACTGGTAGGACAGATGGAAGTTTTATTGAACCTAATTAAACAATCAGTAAAGACACACCCACAACCCCCTGTATAAGTAAGAGGGTCATCCTCTGCCTCATTGTGTAGTAACAAGAAGAACTAAAGGTAAATAATAGAAGAAAATAACTTAACTAGGGAGGGAAAGTTGTGCTACTGTTAGGACTAAGGGAAAACAAATTATCGTTAGAAATTAACGATTCCCTTACGTCCTAACCAGTAGCACAGATGGGGAAATGGCAAGCAGAAACCCTATGAGGGAGGGCTCTCATGCCTGATGGCAGATAATACTGTCCGTCCAAATGAGAAAAAATCGGCCAATCTACTGTCAAGTCTGTAGTGGGTGATAAATGTGGAGAGTGAACTCCAGGAAGCAGCTTTGCATATATGTTCCAAGGGAACAAGACTCCTTTCCGCAAAGGAGGTAGATACAGACCTGGTGGAATGAGCTTTTACAAACTCAGGAGGCTCCTTACCTTGGGATACCATGGCAATACGAATGGCATCTTTTACCCATCTACTGATGGAGGGCTTTGAAGCTTTAAGACCTCTCTTGGGTCCTGAAAAGAGAATTAGCAGATTTTCATCCTTCCGAAACTCCAAAGATCTTCTTATATAGATCTGGAGACATCTCGAGATATCTAGGCAATGAAGAGCACTATCTTCATTGGAGGATGGAGGAGGAGAAAATACTGGCAGGGATATAACTTGATTTATATTTTGGAATGATGGAACTTTAGGTATAAAGGATGGCATGAATCTGAGTAACACTCGATCCGGCAAGAATTTAGTATATGGTTCAAGTGCCGAGAGCGCTTGAAGTTCCCCAATCCTTTTGGCTGAAGTGATTGCCAGTAAAAAAGTTATTTTAATGGTAACAAACTTCATGTCCACCTCCTCCAAGGGCTCAAAGGGGGGAGATGCTAACCCCTTGAGCACCATCGATAAGTCCCAAGCTGGGACAGGTTGTATAATTGTAGGTTTTAACCTTGAGGATCCCCTCAAGAATATTTTGACTAGTGGGTCTTGAGACAATGGTTTATTGAGAGAGGCAGAGATGGCTGATACCTGAACTCTGAGTGTGGAAGGAGATAGATTCTTGTCTAATCCCTCCTGGAGAAAGTTGAGGATTGTGGCAACAGCTGGATTCTGTCCAGGTAGTTGTTTCTTGGAGCACCAAGACTGAAAAGTTGTCCAAATTCTTTTATAGGCTCTGTTAGTGGACTCCGCTCTGGAATGCGAGAGGGTATTCAAGACCGCACTAGAAAGCCCTTCTAGATGTGGAAGGGACTGGTCAACCTCCAGGCTGTCAGGTTGAACATTTGAAGATTTGAGCAGCTGTGAGTGTCCCCCGACACTAGTGCTTGCTCTGGGGGAAGCCTCCAGAATTGTCCCCGACTCATTTGCAAGAGTTGGGTAAACCAAGCTCTCTTGGGCCAAAATGGAATTATGGCTATGACAGAGGCTTGGTCCTGCCTGATTTTCATCAATACCCTTGGGATCAAGGAAATTGGAGGGAAGATGTAGGCCAGCCTGAACCTCCATGGGATTGAGAGAGCATCGATTACTACCGGGATTGTTTTCCCTGTACAGGGAACAAAATCTCACCACTTTGGTGTTGAACCTTGTTGCCATAAGATCTATTTCTGGCATACCCCACCTGAGTATTATTTGTTTGAACATCTCTGGATGGAGAGACCATTCTCCAGTTGAAAGTCCTCTGCTCAGGCGGTCGGCGATCACATTGAGAGATCCCCGAATGTGAACTGCCGACAGGTGGGTTAGGTTCCTCTCTGCCCAATCCAGGATCAGACCCACCTCTCTGAGGAGGCTTTGTGATCGAGTGCCTCCCTGCTTGTTGATGTACAATACAGCCGTCATGCTGTCGGATTGGATCTTTACTGCTTTCCCTTGAAGAAGAGAAGCAAAGTGGAGGAGTGCTAATCTGATGGCTCGAATCTCGAGGAGATTGGAGGTTAACCCTCTCTCCTGAGGAGACCAGGATCCCCGCACTAACAGATCCAAGAGATGCGCTCCCCAACCTACAAGGGACGCGTCGGTAGTAAGTATGATCCAAGGGGGTTGGATCATTGACTTGCCGTCCTCGAGGTGAGACCACCATCTGAGAGAGGACCTGACTCGATAAGACAGGGAGTGGCACTTGTTTAGGCCCGAGGGCCTGAGATTCCAAGTGGCGAGCACCTCTGAATGAAGAGGGCGTAGATGCCAAAGAGCCCAAGGAACCGCATCCACGGTAGCGGACATAAGTCCCAACATCCGCATGAGAGTGCGAATGGAAACTCTCCGGGGTACAGAGAGAAAAAGGGCCGATTCCTGTACCCGAGATTTCCTCTCGGGAGAGAGGTAGAGTGTCATGGAGATTGAGTCGACTATGAAGCCGAGAAACCTCACTGAGGTAGTTGTGAGGAAATTGGATTTGGCCCAATTGACTATCCACCCTAACTGGTGAAGGAAGGATACTGCTAGTTGCAGATGTTGGGACAGGATCGCAGAAGAAGGAGCTCTGAGGAGCCAATCGTCTAGGTAGGGAACGATACTGAGCCCCTGGAGCCTTAGAGCAGCGACTACCGCTACCACCACTTTGGTAAATGTGTGTGGGGCCGAAGAAATTCCAAACGGGAGGGCTACAAACTGGAGGTGTTTTAGAACTCCCCCTACCTGAACTGCGATCCTTAGATACTTTCTGGATACCGGATGAATAGGAATATGAAGGTAAGCATCCTTTAGATCCAGAGTAGCCAGGTAATCCCCTGGCGAGATGAGGTTGACCACAGATTGAATAGTTCCCATACGAAAGCGTTTGTGCTTCACATACTGATTGAGATATCTCAGATCTATAATCATCCGCCAGTCTCCTGTTACCTTGGGAACTAGGAAGACTGGAGAATAAATTCCTGACCCCCGCTCTGAAAGAGGAACTTCCTCTAAGGCATTCTTCTGGATGTATTCCAGAATGTAGGTTTCTAGCGCCCCCTGTTTGATCGGTGAAAAAACTCTTGTCTCCACATAATTGGATGGGGGAATTGATTCGAGGTCTATCGAATAACCATCCGAGATTAATCTCAGGACCCAAGGATCCTGAATGTGGAGGGACCAGGCGCTTGAAAAGTGGTGAAGACGACCACCAACTGGAATCTGGGGGGCAGGATGGGAAACTGGAAAGGTCACCTCGGCAAGGAACCCAGAGCTTCGTAGAAGCCCGCAGTCAGAGCTTCCTGTTGTCTTTGGGGCCACGGGAGTGTTTTCCGCCCCGGCGTTGATTACCCCAGTCTCTCTGAGGCTTAGGCTGGGAGGCTGATCCGCCCCCAGAACGCCGCCCTCGACCACGAAAGGAGGAATAAGGAAGGGACTTGCCTTTCTTGTCAGAAAGTCCCTCCATAATGCGGTCCAGCTCAGCTCCGAAAAGAATGCCGGGTTCGTAAGGCATAGCACATAAGGTGTTCTTGGAAGAGTTGTCAAACTTCCAAGGTTTTAACCATAGAGGACGTCGTCCAGCGGAAGCCAGGGCCATAGACTTGGAGGCCAATTTAAGATGCTGGGTGGAAGCATCGCACAAAAAATCAACGGCCAGATTGGATGTCTTGAAGGATGAAAGAATTTCATCTCTAGGAACCCCCTGGTCCAAATCCGACTGGATGTTAGAAAGACGGGTCTTCAAAAAGTTTGCTACCTCAGAGCAAGCTATCGCCACTAATGCAGACGCAGAAGCAGTGGAGTAGGAGCGCCTCATGGCACAGTCAGCCTTCCGATCCATTGGATCCTGCAAGGAAGACCCATCCTCAGCAGGGACCACTGTCCTCTTGGACAGTTTGGCAACTGCCATGTCAACCTTAGGGACAGGGCCCCAGGAGGAAAGCTGAGATTCCTGTATAGGAAACATGGTCTTAAATCTTTTAGTGAAGACCGGACCCTTTTCTGTTTTTTTCCATTCCGTTCTAAGCACGGACAGAAGGGTATCATCCGCTTTAAAGACCCTAGGTCCCTTAGAGGCGGAGGTAGAGGCTTCCCCGGGATCAACATCCTGGTCCCCAGACCGGATGGATCTCAGAAGACACTGGGTCTTTTCCAGCGGAAAAAAATAAGATGCAGTGACCTCCTCATCCGAAGAGGAGGACTTGGAATCTTCTCTCTCCTGATCCACAGACGTCTCTATTCTGGGAGGTGAAGAAGGTCTGGCGCGTTTCTGAGAGACAACGTGTTTCAGCTCCTCAATAGAGGCTTGCATAGCCGACATGTTAGAGGAGACCCACACATACATATCTTGGACTGTAGGTTCAGTCTGATGGGAAGGTAGAGACTTAGCCCTACAAGGAGGGCACCTGGAAAATTCATAATTATCCTCCAGGGGAGTATTGCAGTCATGGCAAGAGAGGTGCTTGCGCTTGGCGGATCTTTTTGCCAAGCCTTCACGATCCCCTGAGCCCTCAGTCGACATATCTTGGTAAATATGAGAGGAGGATTAGATAATGTAGCGGCAAGAAAAAAATTGCGGCTAGCTAAAATATAATTAAAATACCAAAGTTCTCAGCAAGAGACCAGGTAAGGTAGAGAGATAGGGAAACAGTAGTATCCGCAAGGATGCACTACTATACTCAAAAAGACAGGACTGTGGAGTACCAACAGCTCTGCGCTCTAGGAGGCTGAATGGCAGCCTAGGGGGAGTTTAAATATCCTCCTGGCTGGCGCCAAAACAAGACTCCGCCCACAAGGCGGAGTTACAGAAAGAGAAATCCTGTCTTACAAAAAACAGGAGAAAAAGGAACCCTATTAATTAGAGGGTTATGGAAGAGGCTCCCCGCTCGGTTTCGCCGCATTATTGGCAAAAACGGCGGAAAAAAACGAGCCAAGAGCGAAGAAAGAAACAGGAAGTGACGTCAGACGCCGCTGACGCACTTCCGGCCGGGGCCGCGATTGGAGTCGCGGCTCCGAGGAAAGAAGCAGATGGGCGCAAACTAAGCCCAAATCTGCAAGTAAGGAAAAAAAAAAACCCTCCTACAGGAGTAAGGGGGTCACCATCTGTCCCACTGTCCGGGAGGACAGAAAAAAAACACAATGAGGCAGAGGATGACCCTCTTACTTATACAGGGGGTTGTGGGTGTGTCTTTACTGATTGTTTAATTAGGGTCAATAAAACTTCCATCTGTCCTACCAGTTCGCGGGGGGTGGAATACCCCATCTGTGCTACTGGTTAGGACGTAAGGGAATGATGGCTTGCCAAAGAAAACCCAGAATTATCTGGTTTTATGCTCAGGGCTGCCCTTTGGGTTATTTTGTACTACTAATACTAGGCACCTTAAGGCAATAGAAAGAAGTGAGCAGTGATGCAAATCATATTCTCCTCTTATGCAAATCCTTCTGCTGAAAGGCAGCATCTTGTAAGCTGCAGAATGCTATCTAATGTCTTTGAGATTAAATAAGACCCAAGTTAACACATCCATGGCGCTTAGATATTTAAGAACATATGCATTGACATATGCTGAAAAATGATTTTCATAATTTTTTTGGGGAACGCATTCATATTTGTAGATATTACTATGGGTAGGTCTTTTGAATATATATCATATCTTTCTAAATCTCTTCAGTTTTGTATGTTTCTTGGATACATGCACAGACACACAGATGGGAATAAAAAAAATGTGTTGCAGAAATTTCAGTGAAAATCTGTTCCAAAGGTTTGAATGAGGTTGCAGCACATGCATGGATTACTGTAAGCCCTATTGAGATGAATAAGACAGTCTCAACAAATCTGCAGTGTGAGAAAATTACCTTTGAGATCTAGATTATTAGCCTTTCTAGAAACATTAATATAGACTATAAACAGACTGGGCTGAATTCTATTTTCAAACAAAATGAAAAAGTTGAATTAAATAATGTACTGTATATAATCATCATTATTATTATTATTATTATTATTATTATCATTTTTTTATTAGCACTACACTGTATAAGCTGACTACAAGCGATCTCCACTATCATGTAGTATATTGTGCCCAATATCATACAATTTTAAGCATAATGGGGGGTATTTATCAATTTTGTCTGTTGACAGTTTCTTTTTACCCTTTTTTTTTCACTTTGATTTTCATGGACATGCACCAAATTTATTATTTGTTGCATATTGTTAGTAATTTTGGTGCAAATGTTGAAATCAGCTGTTCCCAGCGCCTTTTACACAGAACTTTCCACCACAGAGGATGCGTATTTTACCCTGTAGAGCAGCCATTTCGGAGTCCCTCCTGCAGCATATCAGCAAGCGACGTGAGTTATTTTCTTTTATGGGGTTTATAGCCACCATGTGAAATGGATTTTATTTTTAACTTGAGGTTTCTTTTTTTCCTGAACCTGTGTGGCCATGTCCAATGCTGGCTCAACGGAGGGTGAAGGTCCCTCAGAGGCAACTATGTCACAGGATAGTATTGCGCAGCCCCGGAGGTGTCGCAGCTTTCACAAAAAAAAATGTTTTATGTATTTTGACGTCTTTACATTTTCTGACATTGATATATGTGTTTTCGATGTACAAAATTTCTTGGCGGTGAATTGCGCCCAAAAAAAGAAAACTAATGGCGCAAAATTGCGCCAAAGATCGATTGGCGCAAATGATGAATTACTGACCAAAGTAAAAATCACACACAGGACCGTGTGATTTTGAGAAAGTTTAAAAAATGACAGTGGAGAGAATGTGCTAAAATTTGGCACAAAAAGACACTGCGCCAAAGAATTGAGCCAAAGTTATGGGGGAAAAAAGCATATAAATCCTTTGATAAATAACCTCCAATGTTTTTTACTGATTGATGTTATACTATAGCAAGGCTCTATATAAAGCCAGTAGAATCGCACTGCTGTGAGCTTAACTATGCGGCTCGCTACCCGATCTGACTCATTTCAGGAGAGGTGCTTCTTTGTAAGTCCATGGAGCCCCTCTTCTGCAATAAGTCAGATGTGGAGGTGATCCAGGAGTGGAGTTAGCAGCCACATGCTTCTAATGGCTTTATCTAGTGATCAGTGGGGGTCTCAACATTGAGACCATGGCCTTCTGTACTAATCACTTACTATTGATTAATTGATAAAATCCAAATTTAGAGAATATCAGCCAGGATAACCTGGATAAGGGCACAGAAGGAGCTGCTGATGCTTATACCAAGTTTTCCGTCTGAACCCATTACTGGACTCACAGAAAAAAATGTTCAGTACTTATGTATAATGTCTTATGTATAATGTCCTCCATACTGATAATACTTCTGAAAGTATGTGAGAGTTAGGTTAGCCGGTGCTGTGTAGAGGAGACATTATAGCAGCTAATCTCCACCTACTCTGGGGCTAAGCTCAAAAACATAAAAACACAGAAATTGACAACTAGAGGTGGAGCAACATCGTGGAACAACCCAGTCAGGTACAACCTCTAATGTTACAGTTTGCTCTAAGTCTAGGGCAACATAGTCACAACATTACCATTGAATGTAGTGCTGCCTGCTTTGGAGCTGATAAAAGGGAAATTAGTTATGCTAAGTCACTAAAATCAAAATTCAGAATAGATTTCTGGTTGTGACAACTTTTGGATCACAACATAACTGCACTGAACACTGTAATCTTTTGCCGTGTAACCTGTGTCACCATGTTGCCTTAACCTAAATGAGGGCAAAATAGCCCTATGAAGTTGTAAATATACTAAATTTGCAGACTAGATAAGTGGATTGATATGCAATCTCAGCAATGAACTACATTACTTGTAACAGTATCTTCATTATGAAAATGCAACACAGAGAAAGTGGGGGGCTCAGCTAACAAGTAAAACGGGCTGCTATTTAGTGCTAACATTAGGCAGTAGACAACAAAACCGAAACAAAAAACATTATAGACAATGCATATCCAAATTGGATGTACTGGGTCCAAACAAACCCCACATGTTTCGATGCACTGCACTGCAACTTTCTCAGGGGGTTGAACACCCCCTGAGGAAGTTGCAATGCAGTGCAATGGAACAAGTGGGATTTGTTTTGACCCTGTACATCCATTTTGGTTATCTATTTCTGCTTCCCTCCTATGCTGCTGATTTGTATTGTTTATTATTGCACGTTGTTATACCATAGCTTTATAGATTTGAGCATCATTTGCACTTGTCCACATAGTTTATTTATCTTTGTGTCAATTTTTTGTGTTGTTAGTTTGGTGTTAGGCATAGTCATTGCTCTTAGAGTTGTATGTCTACATGAATTCCATTTTCTTAGATTTGATAGTTATGTGGACTACAGGAATTCTCTAGACTTCACAGAAAGGAACTAAACATTTCCAATTAACATCTTTTTTTTTCCTTTCTCTTACAGTTTCACTCTACAGTAAAAAGAATTCAAGTCCACCGACCAGGGTTCAATTACACATTTGCTCACATTTGCATGTTGAGCAATGAGAAAGCCTGCATAGTGGATGATATAGTGCACATTTTGGAGGAACTGAAGGCAGCTCGCTCTTTAAATCGAACAAACTTTGTCATTACTTATCCCATCACACAGTTAAAAGATGGCAGAGAAGTTTACAATGGGCATCAGCTGGGAGGCGTCACTGTGCACAGCAAAGATCGAGTAAAGTCTGCGGAGGCCATTCAGCTCACGTATTATCTGCAGGCAATCAACTCTATCAATGAAATGGTGGCTGAGAAGTGGGAATCTATTTTCTGCGAGACTGTAGAAAGCTTTCAAAGGTTAAACAGAGAGGTCAAAATGTACCCTTTCACATCTTCATCTCTAGGAGAAGATTTTCAGAAAACCAGCAGAGTTGCAGAACGTTACCTGATCACAAGTCTTATCTTAGTTCTTTCATTAGCCATCTTGTGCTGTTCCATGCAGGATTGTGTTCGGAGTAAACCTTGGCTGGGTCTGCTTGGACTGGTGACTGTCACCCTTTCTACTCTCACTGCTGCAGGGATCATCAATTTGACAGGGGGAAAATATAATTCTACTTTCCTTGGAATTCCATTCATCATGCTAGGTAAACATTTTTCTTTTTTGTTTAGAGATGCAAGACAAAAACATGAGCTGGGCTAGATCAGTATGAAACTGACACATTTGAAAGATAGCCATGAAAGTAAATTGAACAAAATTTGAACCTGTCCAGTTTAAATGGTTACTCCGCTTCCCAGTGTCTGCAGAATTCCACCTCACACCGGAACATTGAGTTCCTGGACGCTGTGTGCGGGCTTCCGTGTTCAGGCCCGCCCCCTTGTGACGTCACAGCCTGCACCCTCAATGAAAGTTTATGGGAAGGGGGTGCGATGGCCTTGACGCCCCCTCCCATAGACTTGCATTGAGGGGGCGGGACGTGACGTCACATGACGGGGCATGATGTAACGAGGGGGCAGGCATGAACACGGAAGCCCGCACACAGTGTTCAGGAACTCAATGTTCCGGATGTTGGGGAGCAGAGTACCCCTTTAACATGCTACTCCATCTACAGGGATCATGTTATAGAGCAGATGATGCTGAGCCGATTTAGATATAGTTTTGTTCAAAAATTGTAGTTGATTTTGACTTTGACTTTTTGAGTCCAGTGGATGTTATCATTCAGTTACTGACTGTTATCACTGTACATTGTGTACTTTTCTTTATTTAGTTTATTTTAAAGGAACACTACATGTAATGTTAGCTCCTAATAAGAGACCCTTACAGGAAGAGTTACTTCTACGCTGCTCAAAAAAATAAAGGGAACGCTTAAACAATACAATGTAACTCCAAGTCAAACACACTTCTTTGAAATCACACTGTCCACTCCGGAAGCAACACTGACAATGAATTTCACATGCTTTTGTGCAAATGGAACAGACAACAGGTGGAAAATATAGGCAATTTGCAAGACACCCCTAATGAAGGAGTGGTTCTGCAGGGGGTGACTACAGACCACTTCTCAGTTCCTATGCTTTCACTCTAGTGGTAGCATGAGACGGAGTCTACAACTCACACAATGGCTCAGGTAGTGCAGCTCATCTTGATTGCACATCAATGCGAGCTGTGGCAAGAAGGTTTGCTGTGTCTGTCAACGTAGTGTCCAGAGCATAAAGGCACTACCATGAGACAGGCCAGTACATCAGGAGACGTGGAGGAGGCCGTAGGAGGGCAACAACCCAGCAGCAGGACTGCTACCTCCGGAGGAAGCCGGAGGAACACTACCAGAGGAACACTACCAGAGACCCGCAAAATAACCTCCAGCAGGCCACAAAGTGCATGTGTCCACTCGAACGGTCATAAACAGACTCCATGAGGGTGGTATGAGGCCATGACATTCACAGGTGGGGGTTGTGCTTACAGCCCAACACCGTGCAGGACGTTTGGCATTTGCCAGAGAACACCAATATTGGAAAATTTGCCACTGGCGCCCTGTGCTCTTGATGAAAGCAGGTTCACACTGAGCACATGGGACAGACGTGACAGAGTCTGGAGACCCCATGGAGAACGTTCAGCTGCCTGTAACATCCTACAGCATGAACGGTTTGGCGGTGGGTCAGTAATGGTGTGGGGTGGCATTTCTTTGGGGGGCCGCACACCCCTCCATGTGCTTGCCAGAGGTAGCCTGACTGCCATTAGGTACTGAGTTGTGATCCTCAGACCCCTTGTGAGACCATATGCTGGTGCGGTTGGCCCTGGTTCCTCCTAATGCAAGACAATGCTAGACCTCATGTGGCTGGAGTGTGTCAGCGGTTCCTGCAAGAAGAAGGCATTGATGCTATGGACTGGCCCGCCCATACCCCAGACCTTAATACGATTGACCAAAAACCTGTATTCGATTGTGGGTCTAATAATAACGTTAGTGGATAACCACCATTAAGTGAAATAATCAATAGAACTGACCCAAATATATTATATGCTCTATGATCTCCCAAAAACCACACTATATATACACACAAGAGAAAAAGGAGTCATTTCACCATTTCATATAAATGATATATTTCTTTATTTAGTAACATAAAAACAAGAGAGGAAACAATCCCCAAGGGGAGAAGAAACAAGTGGCAAAAAACAAAAGGGTGTCACTCCGAGCCCCTCCAGTAACCCTTATAACAATATACAATTATAAAATATTACTGTCCCCAGTAAAGTGCATATGCATAAATCAAGTAGCAGGATACCTATATGTGCAATAATGCAAAACAGTACTAAAGTGCAACAGTATTACATAATAAAAGATAGCACTGTCCAGTGTCCCATAAGAAAAGTCAAAACAGCACCACAAAGGTATATATGCAAGATTAGGGGGTATACATACAGAAAATATCCCAAGTAGGGAAGAGGAGATCGGAGCGACACCACTCCAACGCTGGCGTTTCGGCAGGAAAGCCTTGATTTATGCATATGCACTTTACTGGGGACAGTAATATTTTATAATTGTATATTGTTATAAGGGTTACTGGAGGGGCTCGGAGTGACACCCTTTTGTTTTTTGCCACTTGTTTCTTCTCCCCTTGGGGATTGTTTCCTCTCTTGTTTTTATGTTACTAAATAAAGAAATATATCATTTATATGAATTGGTGAAATGACTCCTTTTTCTCTTGTGTGTATACTTAATACGATTGAGCACATCTAGGACATCATGTCTCGTTCCATTCATCAATGCCAGGTTGCACCACAGACTGTCCAGGAGTTAGCAGATGCTTTAGTCCAGGTCTGGGAGGACATCCCTCAGGAGACCATCCACCACCTCATCAGGAGCATGCCCAGGCATTGTAGGGATGTGGACGCCACACACACTACTGAGCCTCATTTTGACTTGTTTTAAGGACATTACATCAAAGTTGGATCAGCCTGTAGTGTGGTTTTCCACTTTGATTTTGATTGGTGAAATGACTCCTTTTTCTCTTGTGTGTATACTTAATACGATTGAGCACATCTAGGACATCATGTCTCGTTCCATTCATCAATGCCAGGTTGCACCACAGACTGTCCAGGAGTTAGCAGATGCTTTAGTCCAGGACTGGGAGGACATCCCTCAGGAGACCATCCACCACCTCATCAGGAGCATGCCCAGGCATTGTAGGGATGTGGACGCCACACACACTACTGAGCCTCATTTTGACTTGTTTTAAGGACATTACATCAAAGTTGGATCAGCCTGTAGTGTGGTTTTCCACTTTGATTTTGAGTGTGACACCATATCCAGACCTCCATGGGTTGATAAGTTTGATTTCCATTAACATTTTTTGTGTGGTTTTGTTGTCAGCACATTCAACTATGTAAAGATGAAAGTATTTCATACGATTAGTTCATTCATTCAGATGTAGGATGTGTTAGCTTAGTGTTCCCTTTATTTATTTTTTTGAGCAGTGTATATTACTTAAGAGTATTAAAACTGCACAAACATGTGAAAAAGTAGTCATCACGTGGCTTGGCAATTTTCTGAACTTCTTCTCAGTAATGCCATAGTCATTCTCTTCCTGTTTTAAAATGATGCAAACCAGACAGCAGTATGTAACATTCAACTTCACAGTAAATAGTCATTGTCAGACCCAGTGTGATCTGATACTTATCCCCTATTTTTGAATAGTGGACCACCTCTTTAAAGAAAACGTACTCAGAAATTGCAGAAATAAACTTTTGTTTAAGGATTTAGTTTTTCTTAAAAATAAATTTTTGCTGCATGGGAAAATTGCCACTTGTATGTGGTTCTCAGTATTACCATGGCTGCCAATTCTATTGGCAGATTATTTTTTAAATGAGACCCTATGACACTTTGCAGCTTGTAATGTTTTATGACCACCAATCACATTGCTCTAGAAACCATATTAGCAGCATTAAATTCTTAAAAAGGGTAAAGTTTGTGATTTAAGTAATTGTAAATTTTCCAGGAGTAATAAAAAGGATTTAATATGAAATATTTAAATATGCACTGATATGGTACAAAAACTTTCTATATGTTATACATCTTGGCAAAACATTAAACCTTGCTAAATAAAATTTCATTTCTTTTTTATAGAAATCATGGCTTATAAACTCAAGGCTTTGTCCAAGCTGAAGCACAGGCATGGACAAAGTCTAGGAAGTGAGAGTGGGCTAGTGCTATTACTGTACTCTCTCCTGTCTGATAGGACTCCTCTGTGCTCTCTACTGTCAGATAGCACTCCTGTGTGCTCTCTCCTGTCTGATAGTACTCCTCTGTGCTCTCTCCTGTCAGATAGCACTTCTCTGTGCTCTCCCCTGTTTTATAGCACTCCTCTGTACTCTCTCCTGTCTGATAGGACTCCTCTGTGCTCTCTCCTGTCAGATAGCACTCCTGTGTGCTCTCTCTTGTCTGATAGTACTCCTCTGTGCTCAGGAGTCCTATCAGACAGGAGAGAGCACACAGGGGTCCTATCAGAAAGGAGAGAGCACACAGGAGTCCTATCAGACAGGAAAGAGCACAGAGGAGTCCTATCAGACAGAAGAGAGCACAGAGGAGTACTATCAGATAGGAGAGAGCACTGAGGAGTACTATTAGACAGGAGAGAGCACAGAGGAGTACTGTTACACAGGAGAGAGCACAGAGGAGTCCTATCAGACAGGAGATAGCACAGATGAGTGCTATCAAACAGGGGAGAGCACAGAGGAGTGCTAGCCCACTTTCACTTACTGGACTTTGTCTATACCTGTGCTTCTGCTTGGACAAAGCTGTGATTTTAAAGACATGATTTCTATAAAGAGGAAATATTTTTCAGACAGTGCTAATTTAAGTGTGATATGCAACTATAGTATAGATGCTTAACCAGGTCACCATGGCTAAGGAGAGCAAGGCTATAATAATCTATTGTTAAATGATGCTCTTGGGAGTTAATCAGAGCAAGGAGCCATTGTCTCCCTGTCAATTACTATTGGTGCCCCCCGCATTATGCAGTCAGCCACAAGAGAACGAGCATCTCTTTTTTCTGCTGTGCTCTGGTGCATGAGTGACAGCATCAATAGCCAGAGAACAGACCAAAGAAGATGCAGAGAGGAGAGTCCATGATAAGGACTGCGTGGAAGTCAGGTCAACCTTTTTTTTTTTTTTGTGTTAAATAATCAAAGGGTTTTCTTACTAGTGTTGCACACAAATATTTGTACTGCAAATCTTTATCTCGAATATCGGCACTTTGCGATTTCGTGAATATTTAGAATATAGTGCTATATTTTTTTTTTCACATGCAAACTTTTATGCAAATTTTCCATGTGAATTTTCGCATGGAAAAAAATTAATGAGCATAGCGAATATGCAAATTTTGCAAACATAGGATGAATAATCGTCAATATATTAGCAAAATATCGCAAATTCGAATATGGCCTCTGCCTCTCATTACTATTTTTCACTACTATCTAAAGGGAGCTGTTACTACTACTACCTAAAAGGGGCTTCTGCTGCTATTACTACCTAAAGGGGGATGCTGTTATTACTATCTAAAAGAGCTGGCTGCTCTTAGGATTACTACCTAAAGGAAGCTGCTGCTATCACTTCAGAAATGGGGATACAACTACTACTACCTAAAGGGGGCTACTACTACAACCTAAGGGAAAGGGCTGCTCCTATAATTTCCTAAAGGGGGCTGCTTCTACTACAACCTAAAGGGGGCTGCTGCTATTAATACATAAAGGAGCTGATGCTGCTATATTACTACTTAAAGGGTGTTACTATTACTACCTAAAGAAAGCTGTTGTTATTAATTCATAAAGGAGCTGTTGCTGCTATGTTACTACTTAAAGGGGGCTACTACTACTCCCTAAAAGGGAGCTGCTATTCTAAGGAGGGAAGCTGCAACTATATACAGGGGACTACTATATTGCTATGTACAGAGGAACCTATCTACAGGCAGTACCTGGCTACAACTTCTGATCACAATACTGACTAAATTAGTGAGCCCAGCCTGAGAGAGATGCTGTTTGTTTGCTTGTGTATTTCAGGCAGATTGCCCTCTTTTTACATAGCTTTGTTTAGAGGTACTGACTAACTGTTTTCCTTTAAAAAATTATTCCATTTAATCTCCAAATTAGAGTTAGAGAAAACATGTGTAATGTATTGACATATAATAGAATGTAGTTAGCTCAATTATAGGACAACAGGAACCCCATTAATAACATGAAACAAATGTATTAAACGTAGCAACCTGGTTCTACCATCACTAGTAATGTTCCATATCAAGCTACTAAATAATGTTTTACATGGATGTCTTTGCATTAATTCTCAGGGAGAAGAAAGTAAATTCTCAAACCTTGAACCACTCATTTCATTAGTTTAGTGGATCCATTTTCAGTCAAAATATTGTTTGGTTTACAGTCAGATCTTTATCATCATAAATCATCATTGACAAAAAACATTGACAAAATCGTTTGTGCAAATATCCCTGTGACAATATACATTGCCACTACCATATAAACCAGTATATTTGAATAAACCTTAAAATAGACCCTTGTGTTGTGCCCTTGATATTACTTGCTAGATTCTAGCTAGGATTGATTTCTGGTTGTAGTCAAGCACAAGCTATTCTAAATGTAGACTGTAAAAGATGTTATTGGTCACTATGTTAGAATATTTTTAAGTTATCCATGCTAGTTTTTTACAGCTATTTACTGGAGATGAGTAAAAAAAAAACTGAAAAACCTGAGTTTGGTAAGAACTTTGATGAAAGTACATTTTGACTAGAAATAGTAGTTTGGGCAGTTCGACAGAACCTGCTAAAATACAGTAATATCAGCCACATGGCAAGAGGGAGGAAGGATCACATTTTCTCAGGGAATCTCATAATGCCTATGCACAAGCCTCAGCATCCATTTTAGAGATAGCAGATGTTAGGTGAAGATTTCTTTGAGGGACACTGAGCAGTGATCACCACAGATATAGGTAGGACCACACATACATAATAATTGTAATAAAGCGGAAGAGAATATTCTGCATCTGTTCTGTCAGTGCAAAAGCTGTTTAACTTGGAAGTTACGTGTGACAAGTTTTTTTGTTTTACACTTATTGTGAAAAAGCATCATAGAGGTTTTTTTCTAGAACACCAATCCTGTTGCTACGCCTCAAAATGGAAATATTTTTTAACATTTTACATAAAGCCATTGCTTCTTCACTTACCAGGCACAAAACTTGTTGCTACTCCCAAAAAGGGATACTTTTTGGGCCACTTTAAAAAAAGCCATTGCTTTTTCCTATAAATCTCTGTGCATATAAACACCACCAGGTATCTGCTTCCAAAAAGGAATAATTTTTGGACTTAGTTTGTTTTTAAAGTCCCGTAGACTTGCATGGTCCCATAGCCTTGCATTGAGGGGGCGGGGCATGATGTCACACGGGAGTGGAGTCATGACGTCATGATACTGTGGCCCCGTGTTTATTACGCTTCCCACTTGGAGTCTCCAGCACTGTGGAGAGCTCATAAAGGTAGGTGAGGAATGACAGATTGCGGGGGTCCCCATCGGCAGGATCCCCGCAATCAGACATCTTATCCCCTATCCTTTGGATAGGGTACTCCTTTAACCCCTTAACGACGCAGGACGTATATTTACGTCCTGCGCCGGCTCCCGCGATATGAAGCGGGATCGCGCCGCGATCCCGCATCATATCGCGTCGGTCCCGGCGCTCATCAACGGCCGGGACCCGCGGCTAATACCACACATCGCCGATCGCGGCGATGTGCGGTATTAACCCTTTAGTAGCGGTGGTCAAAGCTGACCGCCGCTTCGAAAGTGAAAGTGACCCGGCTGCTCAGTCAGGATGTTCGGGACCGCCGCGGTGAAATTGTGGCGTCCCGAACAGCTGACCGGACACCGGGAAGGCCCTTACCTGCCTCCTCGGTGTCCGATCGGCGAATGACTGCTCCGTGCCTGAGATCCAGGCAGGAGCAATCAAGCGCCGATAACACTGATCACAGGCGTGTTAATACACGCCTGTGATCTGTGTAAAAGATCAGTGTGTGCAGTGTTATAGGTCCCTATGGGACCTATAACACTGCAAAAAAATGTAAAAAAAAAGTGTTACTAAAGGTCATTTAACCCCTTCCCTAATAAAAGTTTGAATCACCCCCCTTTTCCCATAAAAAAAATAAAACAGTGTAAAAAAAAAAAAAGTTAAACATATGTGGTATCGATGCGTGCGTAAATGTCCGAGCTATAAAAATATATAATTAATTAAACCGCACGGTCAATGGCGTACGCGCAAAAAAATTCCAAAGTCCAAAAAAGCGTATTTTGGTCACTTTTTATACCATTAAAAAATGAATAAAAAGTGATCAAAAAGTCCAATCAAAACAAAAATCATACAGATAAAAACTTCAGATCACGGTGCAAAAAATTAGTCATCATACCGCCCTGTACGTGGAAAAATAAAAAGGTTATAGGGGTCAGAAGAGGACATTTTTAAACGTATAAATTTTCCTGCATGTAGTTATGATTTTTTCCAGAAGTGCGACAAAATCAAACCTATATAAGTAGGGTATCATTTTAACTGTATGGACCTACAGAATAATGATGAGGTGTAATTTTTACCGAAATATGCATTGCGTAGAAACGGAAGCCCCCAAAAGTTACAAATTGGCGTTTTTTCTTCGATTTTGTCGCACAATGATTTTTTTTTCCATTTCGCCGTGCATTTTTGGGTAAAATGACTAATGTCACTGCAAAGTAGAATTGGCGATGCAAAAAATAAGCCATAATATGGATATTTAGGTGGAAAATTGAAAGGGTTATGACTTTTAAAAGGTAAGGAGGAAAAAACAAAAGTGCAAAAACGGAAAAACCCTGAGTCCTTAAGGGGTTAAAATGAACTTAACCTTAAAAACAGCTCAGAAGTGCATACAGTCCTAGGTAACCTAACATTGTCATAAAGGGCTTAAAGGGCTGTAAGACAGAGTTCAGCAAACCGGCAAAAGCAAACTTTTAAAGAACAAGCTAGTATTTAGAAGTATTTTAAACTATATCCAACACACAATTCCCAGTTATATCCCAGTTATATTCTTCATATTCTTTATTGCTGTTCTCTCTATTCAGATACTATACATTTTCATCAGGATTTCAAGGTGTCATGTTTTCTCTAAATTACATTTTTCCCTTTAACATGACTGGGTTAAAAAAGATTGAGCTTAAAATAAAAGAATATGATTCTCTGATGGGGAGAAATCACTACAATCTAATGGAAGAATATTTTAAAGGCCATTTTGGATATATCCTTTAGTCCAGTTCACTGAGTTACCCAATTCTCCATCATTCACATACTCTATTAGATCCTATTTATGTAATGGAAAATTAGTCTGAGAAAATCTTTAGAATTTCCAAAACATCTGATCAATGAAGCAAATCTTATATCTTCACTATATGTTATATCTTTTATGGACATTAAAAATGTTCTAGGCAGAAATCAGTTTCTCTAGAAGATTATTTACTGAAATAATTCTGTCTGATCACAAGAACAAAGTTATGATATTATTATTATTATTATTATTATTATTATTATTATTATCATCATCATCATCATCATTATTAGTTACTAGAAAAATATTGGCCTCAAAATGGAGCTATATAAGATCCCAAAATTTTGAGGTTTGGAAATGAGCCAAGTAAGATGTATTTTATTATCAAGTGATGAATACAATGCCGCAATGTAATAAGATTATGGAAACCACAGAGACAGATTTAACCCCTTCCCGCAGAATGTCATATATAAACGCCGGGTTGTGCAGTGCGTTCGCGCATCCCGGCGTTTATAAATGACATTCAGTTAACCCGGCGGGACCGGCGGACTTACCTGAGCCAGCGGCGGGACCGAGGAGCAGCGCGGGACCGGCCACGTGGACGAGCAGCGACGGGTAAGTATATGGTCCTCAGAAGCAGCAGTGAAGATCTTCACTGCTGCTTCTAGGAGTCTGAAAACTACAACTCCCAGCATGCCTAGACAGCCTTTGGCTGTCTGGGCATGCTGGGAGTTGTAGTTTTGCAACATCTGGAGGGCCCCCGTTTGGAGACCTTTGTATAATGGTCTCCAATCTGTGCTCTTCCAGCTGTTGCAAAACTACAACTCCCAGCATGCACTGACTGTCCAGGCATGCTGGGAGTTTTAGTTCAGCAACATCTGGCCCTTCAGATGTTGCCGAACTACAACTCCCAGCATGCCCTTCAGCTGTCTGGGCATGCTGGGAGTTGTAGTTTTGCAACAACTGGAGACACACTGGTTGGGAAACATTGTTTCTAACTCAGTGTTTCCTAACCTGTGTGCCTCCAGCTGTTGCAAAACTATAACTCCCAGCATGCACTAACAGACCATGCATGCTGGGAGTTGTAGTTTTGCAACATCTGGAGGGCCCCAGTTTGGAGACCATTGTATAATGGTCTCCAATCTGTGCTCTTCCAGCTGTTGCAAAACTACAACTCCCAGTATGCACTGACTGTCCAGGCATGCTGGGAGTTTTAGTTCAGCAACATCTGGCCCTTCAGATGTTGCCGAACTACAACTCCCAGCATGCCCTTCAGCTGTCTAGGCATGCTGGGAGTTGTAGTTTTGCAACAACTGGAGACACACTGGTTGGGAAACATTGTCTGTTTCTAACTCAGTGTTTCCTAACCTGTGTGCCTCCAGCTGTTGCAAAACTATAACTCCAAGCATGCACTAACAGACCATGCATGCTGGGAGTTGTGGTTTTGCAACAGCTGGTGCACACACACCCCCCCCCCCCCCCCCCCTGTGAATGTACAGGGTACATTCACATGGGCGAGGCTTTTACAGTGGGTTTCTCGCATCTTGAGATGCAGCAAATTTTGCGCTGGGAAACTCGCTGTAATCCCCCGCCCATGTGACTGTACCCTAAAAACACTACACTACACTAACACAAAATAAAATAAAAAGTTAAAAACACTACATATACACATACCCCTACACAGCCCCCCTCCCCCAATAAGAACGTCCGGTACACCACTGTTTCAAAAGCAGAGCCTCCAGCTGTTGAAAAACAACAACTCCCAGTATTGCCGGACAGCCGTTGACTGTCCACGCATGCTGGGAGTTTTGCAACAGCTGGAGGCACCCTGTTTGGGAATCACTGGCGTAGAATACCCCTATGTCCACCCCTATGCAAATCCCTAATTTAGGCCTCAAATGCGCACGGCGCTCTCACTTTGGAGCCCTGTCGTATTTCAAGGCAACAGTTTAGGGCGACATATGGGGTATCGCCGTACTCGGGAGAAATTGCGTTACAAGGTTTGGGGGGCTTTTTCTTCTTTAACCCTTCATGAAAAGGAAATGTTGGGGTCTACACCAGAATGTTAGTGTAAAAAAATTAAATTTTTTACACTAACATGCTGATGTTGCCCTATACTTTACATTTTCACAAGAGGTAAAAGGGAAAAAAGCCCCCCAAAATTTGTAACGCAATTTCTCCCGACTACAGAGATACCCCATATGTGAGCGCAAAGTGCTCTGGGGGCGCACAACAAGGCCCAGAAGGGAGAGTGCGCCATGTACATTTGAGGTGATTTGCACAGGGGTGGCTGATTGTTACAGCGGTTTTGACAAACGCAAAAAAAACAAAACCCCACATGTGACCCCATTTCGGAAACGACACTCCTCACGGAATGTAATGAGGGGTGCAGTGAGAATTTACCCCCCACAGGTGTCTGACGGATCTTTGGAACAGTGGTCCGTGAAAATGAAAACTTGTACAGCCCACTGTTCCAAAGATCTGTCAGACACCAGTGGGGGGCAAATGCTCACTGTATCCCTTGTTACGTTCCTCAAGGGGTCTTGTTTCCAAAATGGTATACCATGTGTTTTTTTTTTGCTGTTCTGGCACCATAGAGGCTTCCTAAATGCGATATGCCCCCCGAGCAAAATTTGCTCTCAAAAAGCCAAATATGACTCCTTCTCTTCTGAGCATTGTAGTTCGCCCATAGTGCACTTCAGGTCCACTTATGGGGTACCTTCATACTCAGAAGAGAAGGGGTTACAAATATTGGGGAGTATTTCCTGCTATTAACCCTTGCAAAAATGTGAAATTTGGGGGGAAACACACATTTTAGTGGGAATTTATTTATTTTTTTTACACATGCAAAAGTCGTGAAACACCTGTGGGGTAATAAGGCTCACTTTATTCCTTGTTACATTCCTCAAGGGGTCTAGTTTCCAAAATGGTATGCCATGCGTTTTTTTTTTTTGCTGTTCTGGCACCATAGGGGCTTCCTAAATGCGACATGCCCCCCGAGCAAAATTTGCTCTCAAAAAGCCAAATATGACTCCTTCTCTTCTGAGCATTGTAGTTCAGACTAACAGACCATGCATGCTGGGAGTTGTGGTTTTGCAACAGCTGGTGCACACAAGGCCCCCCCCCCGTGTGTATGTACAGGGTACATTCACATGGGCGAGGCTTTTACAGTGGGTTTCTCGCATCTTCAGATGCAGCAAATTTTGCGCTGGGAAACTCGCTGTAATCCCCCGCCCATGTGACTGTACCCTAAAAACACTACACTACACTAACACAAAATAAAATAAAAAGTTAAAAACACTACATATACACATACCCCTACACAGCCCCCCTCCCCCAATAAGAACGTCCGGTACACCACTGTTTCCAAAGCAGAGCCTCCAGCTGTTGAAAAACAACAACTCCCAGTATTGCCGGACAGCCGTTGACTGTCCACGCATGCTGGGAGTTTTGCAACAGCTGGAGGCACCCTGTTTGGGAATCACTGGCGTAGAATACCCCTATGTCCACCCCTATGCAAATCCCTAATTTAGGCCTCAAATGCGCACGGCGCTCTCACTTTGGAGCCCTGTCGTATTTCAAGGCAACAGTTTAGGGCGACATATGGGGTATCGCCGTACTCGGGAGAAATTGCGTTACAAGGTTTGGGGGGCTTTTTCTTCTTTAACCCTTCATGAAAAGGAAATGTTGGGGTCTACACCAGAATGTTAGTGTAAAAAAATTAAATTTTTTACACTAACATGCTGATGTTGCCCTATACTTTACATTTTCACAAGAGGTAAAAGGGAAAAAAGCCCCCCAAAATTTGTAACGCAATTTCTCCCGACTACAGAGATACCCCATATGTGAGCGCTAAGTGCTCTGGGGGCACACAACAAGGCCCAGAAGGGAGAGTGCGCCATGTACATTTGAGGTGATTTGCACAGGGGTGGCTGATTGTTACAGCGGTTTTGACAAACGCAAAAAAAACAAAACCCCACATGTGACCCCATTTCGGAAACGACACTCCTCACGGAATGTAATGAGGGGTGCAGTGAGAATTTACCCCCCACAGGTGTCTGACGGATCTTTGGAACAGTGGTCCGTGAAAATGAAAACTTGTACAGCCCACTGTTCCAAAGATCTGTCAGACACCAGTGGGGGGCAAATGCTCACTGTATCCCTTGTTACGTTCCTCAAGGGGTCTTGTTTCCAAAATGGTATGCCATGTTTTTTTTTTTTTGCTGTTCTGGCACCATAGGGGCTTCCTAAATGCGATATGCCCCCCGAGCAAAATTTGCTCTCAAAAAGCCAAATATGACTCCTTCTCTTCTGAGCATTGTAGTTCGCCCATAGTGCACTTCAGGTCCACTTATGGGGTACCTTCATACTCAGAAGAGAAGGGGTTACAAATATTGGGGAGTATTTCCTGCTATTAACCCTTGCAAAAATGTGAAATTTGGGGGGAAACACACATTTTAGTGGGAATTTTTTTTTTTTTTTTTACACATGCAAAAGTCGTGAAACACCTGTGGGGTAATAAGGCTCACTTTATTCCTTGTTACATTCCTCAAGGGGTCTAGTTTCCAAAATGGTATGCCATGTGGTTTTTTTTTTTGCTGTTCTGGCACCATAGGGGCTTCCTAAATGCGACATTCCCCCCGAGCAAAATTTGCTCTCAAAAAGCCAAATATGACTCCTTCTCTTCTGAGCATTGTAGTTCGCCCATAGTGCACTTCAGGTCAACTTATGGGGTACCTCCATACTCAGAAGAGAAGGGGTTACAAATATTGGGGGGTATTTCCTGCTATTAACCCTTGGAAAAATGTGAAATTTGGGGGGAAACACACATTTTAGTGAAAAAAAATAATTTTTTTTTTTACATATGCCAAAGTCGTGAAACACCTGTGGGGTATTAATGCTCACTTTATTCCTTGTTATGTTCCTCAAGGGGTCTAGTTTCCAAAATGGTATGCCATGTGAGGGGTTTTTGCTGTTCTGGCACCATAGGGGCTTCCTAAATGCAACATGCCCCCCAAAAACCATTTCAGAAAAACGTACTCTCCAAAATCCCCTTGTCGCTCTTTCCCTTCTGAGCCCTCTACTGCGCCCGCCGAACAATTTACATAAACATATGAGGTATGTGCTTACTCGAGAGAAATTGGGCTACAAATATAAGTATACATTTTCTCCTTTTACCCCTTGTAAAAATTCAAAAATTGGGTCTAGAAGAACATGCGAGTGTAAAAAATGAAGATTGTGAATTTTCTCCTTCACTTTGCTTCTATTCCTGTGAAACACCTAAAGGGTTAAAATGATGACTGAATGTCATTTTGAATACTTTGGGGGGTGCAGTTTTTATAATGGGGTCTTTTGTGGGGTATTTCTAATATGAAGACCCTTCAAATCCACTTCAAACCTGAACTGGTCCCTGAAAAATAGTGAGTTTGAAAATTTTGTGAAAAATTGGAAAATTGCTGCTGAACTTTGAAGCCCTCTGGTGTCTTCCAAAAGTAAAAACTCGGCACTTTTATGATGCAAACATAAAGTAGACATATTGTATATGTGAATAAAATTTTTTTTTATTTGTAATATACATTTTCCTTACAAGCAGAGAGCTTCAAAGTTAGAAAAATGCTAAATTTTCAAATTTTTCATCAAATTTTAGGATTTTTCACAAGGAAAGGATGCAAGTTACCACAAAAATTTACCACCATGTTAAAGTAGAATATGTCACGAAAAAACAATCTCGGAATCAGAATGATAACTAAAAGCATTCCAGAGTTATTAATGTTTAAAGTGACAGTGGTCAGATGTGCAAAAAACGCTCTGGTCCTTAAGGCCAAAATGGGCTTGGTCCTGAAGGGGTTAAAAAACTCATCTTTTATAAATGGAGGGTTCATGTATCCCCTTAAGGACACAGGGCATACAGGTACGCCCTGAAGTCCTGGTAGTTAAGGACACAGGGCGTACAATCAATTCAGACCGGCAATTTGCGGCAATTCCGGGTCAATCGGGTCTCCGGTGGCCCAGTGACCTGGACAAAAAGCATGAATGGGGCTGTCCGAGACATGTACATTTGAGGTGATTTGCACAGGGGTGGCTGATTGTTACAGCGGTTTTGACAAACGCAAAAAAAACAAAACCCCACATGTGACCCCATTTCGGAAACGACACTCCTCACGGAATGTAATGAGGGGTGCAGTGAGAATTTACCCCCCACAGGTGTCTGACGGATCTTTGGAACAGTGGTCCGTGAAAATGAAAACTTGTACAGCCCACTGTTCCAAAGATCTGTCAGACACCAGTGGGGGGCAAATGCTCACTGTATCCCTTGTTACGTTCCTCAAGGGGTCTTGTTTCCAAAATGGTATGCCATGTTTTTTTTTTTTTGCTGTTCTGGCACCATAGGGGCTTCCTAAATGCGATATGCCCCCCGAGCAAAATTTGCTCTCAAAAAGCCAAATATGACTCCTTCTCTTCTGAGCATTGTAGTTCGCCCATAGTGCACTTCAGGTCCACTTATGGGGTACCTTCATACTCAGAAGAGAAGGGGTTACAAATATTGGGGAGTATTTCCTGCTATTAACCCTTGCAAAAATGTGAAATTTGGGGGGAAACACACATTTTAGTGGGAATTTTTTTTTTTTTTTTTACACATGCAAAAGTCGTGAAACACCTGTGGGGTAATAAGGCTCACTTTATTCCTTGTTACATTCCTCAAGGGGTCTAGTTTCCAAAATGGTATGCCATGTGGTTTTTTTTTTTGCTGTTCTGGCACCATAGGGGCTTCCTAAATGCGACATTCCCCCCGAGCAAAATTTGCTCTCAAAAAGCCAAATATGACTCCTTCTCTTCTGAGCATTGTAGTTCGCCCATAGTGCACTTCAGGTCAACTTATGGGGTACCTCCATACTCAGAAGAGAAGGGGTTACAAATATTGGGGGGTATTTCCTGCTATTAACCCTTGGAAAAATGTGAAATTTGGGGGGAAACACACATTTTAGTGAAAAAAAATAATTTTTTTTTTTACATATGCCAAAGTCGTGAAACACCTGTGGGGTATTAATGCTCACTTTATTCCTTGTTATGTTCCTCAAGGGGTCTAGTTTCCAAAATGGTATGCCATGTGAGGGGTTTTTGCTGTTCTGGCACCATAGGGGCTTCCTAAATGCAACATGCCCCCCAAAAACCATTTCAGAAAAACGTACTCTCCAAAATCCCCTTGTCGCTCTTTCCCTTCTGAGCCCTCTACTGCGCCCGCCGAACAATTTACATAAACATATGAGGTATGTGCTTACTCGAGAGAAATTGGGCTACAAATATAAGTATACATTTTCTCCTTTTACCCCTTGTAAAAATTCAAAAATTGGGTCTAGAAGAACATGCGAGTGTAAAAAATGAAGATTGTGAATTTTCTCCTTCACTTTGCTTCTATTCCTGTGAAACACCTAAAGGGTTAAAATGATGACTGAATGTCATTTTGAATACTTTGGGGGGTGCAGTTTTTATAATGGGGTCTTTTGTGGGGTATTTCTAATATGAAGACCCTTCAAATCCACTTCAAACCTGAACTGGTCCCTGAAAAATAGTGAGTTTGAAAATTTTGTGAAAAATTGGAAAATTGCTGCTGAACTTTGAAGCCCTCTGGTGTCTTCCAAAAGTAAAAACTCGGCACTTTTATGATGCAAACATAAAGTAGACATATTGTATATGTGAATAAAATTTTTTTTTATTTGTAATATACATTTTCCTTACAAGCAGAGAGCTTCAAAGTTAGAAAAATGCTAAATTTTCAAATTTTTCATCAAATTTTAGGATTTTTCACAAGGAAAGGATGCAAGTTACCACAAAAATTTACCACCATGTTAAAGTAGAATATGTCACGAAAAAACAATCTCGGAATCAGAATGATAACTAAAAGCATTCCAGAGTTATTAATGTTTAAAGTGACAGTGGTCAGATGTGCAAAAAACGCTCTGGTCCTTAAGGCCAAAATGGGCTTGGTCCTGAAGGGGTTAAAAAACTCATCTTTTATAAATGGAGGGTTCATGTATCCCCTTAAGGACACAGGGCATACAGGTACGCCCTGAAGTCCTGGTAGTTAAGGACACAGGGCGTACAATCAATTCAGACCGGCAATTTGCGGCAATTCCGGGTCAATCGGGTCTCCGGTGGCCCAGTGACCTGGACAAAAAGCATGAATGGGGCTGTCCGAGACATGTACATTTGAGGTGATTTGCACAGGGGTGGCTGATTGTTACAGCGGTTTTGACAAACGCAAAAAAAACAAAACCCCACATGTGACCCCATTTCGGAAACGACACTCCTCACGGAATGTAATGAGGGGTGCAGTGAGAATTTACCCCCCACAGGTGTCTGACGGATCTTTGGAACAGTGGTCCGTGAAAATGAAAACTTGTACAGCCCACTGTTCCAAAGATCTGTCAGACACCAGTGGGGGGCAAATGCTCACTGTATCCCTTGTTACGTTCCTCAAGGGGTCTTGTTTCCAAAATGGTATGCCATGTGATTTTTTTTTTGCTGTTCTGGCACCATAGGGGCTTCGTAAATGCGATATGCCCCCCCCGAGCAAAATTTGCTCTCAAAAAGCCAAATATGACTCCTTCTCTTCTGAGCATTGTAGTTCGCCCATAGTGCACTTCAGGTCCACTTATGGGGTACCTTCATACTCAGAAGAGAAGGGGTTACAAATATTGGGGAGTATTTCCTGCTATTAACCCTTGCAAAAATGTGAAATTTGGGGGGAAACACACATTTTAGTGGGAATTTTTTTTTTTTTTTTTACACATGCAAAAGTCGTGAAACACCTGTGGGGTAATAAGGCTCACTTTATTCCTTGTTACATTCCTCAAGGGGTCTAGTTTCCAAAATGGTATGCCATGTGGTTTTTTTTTTTTGCTGTTCTGGCACCATAGGGGCTTCCTAAATGCGACATTCCCCCCGAGCAAAATTTGCTCTCAAAAAGCCAAATATGACTCCTTCTCTTCTGAGCATTGTAGTTCGCCCATAGTGCACTTCAGGTCAACTTATGGGGTACCTCCATACTCAGAAGAGAAGGGGTTACAAATATTGGGGGGTATTTCCTGCTATTAACCCTTGGAAAAATGTGAAATTTGGGGGGAAACACACATTTTAGTGAAAAAAAATAATTTTTTTTTTTACATATGCCAAAGTCGTGAAACACCTGTGGGGTATTAATGCTCACTTTATTCCTTGTTATGTTCCTCAAGGGGTCTAGTTTCCAAAATGGTATGCCATGTGAGGGGTTTTTGCTGTTCTGGCACCATAGGGGCTTCCTAAATGCAACATGCCCCCCAAAAACCATTTCAGAAAAACGTACTCTCCAAAATCCCCTTGTCGCTCTTTCCCTTCTGAGCCCTCTACTGCGCCCGCCGAACAATTTACATAAACATATGAGGTATGTGCTTACTCGAGAGAAATTGGGCTACAAATATAAGTATACATTTTCTCCTTTTACCCCTTGTAAAAATTCAAAAATTGGGTCTAGAAGAACATGCGAGTGTAAAAAATGAAGATTGTGAATTTTCTCCTTCACTTTGCTTCTATTCCTGTGAAACACCTAAAGGGTTAAAATGATGACTGAATGTCATTTTGAATACTTTGGGGGGTGCAGTTTTTATAATGGGGTCTTTTGTGGGGTATTTCTAATATGAAGACCCTTCAAATCCACTTCAAACCTGAACTGGTCCCTGAAAAATAGTGAGTTTGAAAATTTTGTGAAAAATTGGAAAATTGCTGCTGAACTTTGAAGCCCTCTGGTGTCTTCCAAAAGTAAAAACTCGGCACTTTTATGATGCAAACATAAAGTAGACATATTGTATATGTGAATAAAATTTTTTTTTATTTGTAATATACATTTTCCTTACAAGCAGAGAGCTTCAAAGTTAGAAAAATGCTAAATTTTCAAATTTTTCATCAAATTTTAGGATTTTTCACAAGGAAAGGATGCAAGTTACCACAAAAATTTACCACCATGTTAAAGTAGAATATGTCACGAAAAAACAATCTCGGAATCAGAATGATAACTAAAAGCATTCCAGAGTTATTAATGTTTAAAGTGACAGTGGTCAGATGTGCAAAAAACGCTCTGGTCCTTAAGGCCAAAATGGGCTTGGTCCTGAAGGGGTTAAAAAACTCATCTTTTATAAATGGAGGGTTCATGTATCCCCTTAAGGACACAGGGCATACAGGTACGCCCTGAAGTCCTGGTAGTTAAGGACACAGGGCGTACAATCAATTCAGACCGGCAATTTGCGGCAATTCCGGGTCAATCGGGTCTCCGGTGGCCCAGTGACCTGGACAAAAAGCATGAATGGGGCTGTCCGAGACAGCCCCATTCACCCCTACCGAGCAGGAGTTGAGTGGCACGAGTGCCACTCCACGATCACGTGATTGATCGGTTGGAATGATTGGCAAATCACTACCGTGCCTGATGGTGGTCAGGGGTGCGATCGGGGCCGACAGGGGGTCTCGGGGTCTCCTACCTTTTCCTGGCCCAGCGGGGGTCCCCTCGGGAGCGGCGGCTGACAGGAGTGGTGGCTGCAGCGGCGGTGGTCCCCGAGGTGCAGGCGGCAGGATACAGCAGGAGGTGAGGCCTGTTCACCTCCTGCTGTTGCTTAGCAACAACTCAGCAAGCACAGCCAAAGGGCATGCTGGGAGTTGTAGTTTTGCAACAGCTGGAGTTCCAACTACAACTCCATGCATGCCCTTTGGGAGTCTGTGCATGCTGTAGGTTGTAGTTAATATAAAAAGTATGCATCCAGCTGTTGCATAACTACAACTCCCAGCATGCATAGACCGCCATAGGGCATGCTGGGAGTTGTAGCAGAGTGCCTCCAGCTGTAGCAAAACTACAACTCTCAGCATGCCCTTCGACTGTCAATGCATGCTGAGTGTTGCAGTTTTGCAACAGCTGGAGACACATTGGTTGTGAAACAGAGTTTGTGTCCTAACTCAGTGTTCAGTGTGCCTCCAGCTGTTGCAAAACTACAACTCCCAGCATACACCTAGAGACTGTACATGCTGGAAGTTCAAGTTTTGCAACAGCTGGAGGCACACTGGTTGCGAAACACTGAGTTAGGACACAAACTCTATTTCACAACCAATGAGTAAGTTGTGAGTTAAGTAGCAAACTCTCAATGTTTCACAACCAATGTGCCTCCAGCTGTTGCATAACTACAACTCCCAGCATGTATGGTCTGTCAGGCATGCTGGGAGTTGTAGTTTTGCAACAGCTGGAGATTTAACTCCCCACAATGTGAATCTACAGGGTACATTCACATAGGCTGGGGTTTGCAGCAAGTTTTCTGCTTCAAGTTTGAGATGCGGCAAATTTTCCTCCGTAGCTCTAACTCCCAGCGAGAAACTCACTGTAAACCCCTGCCCGTGTGAATGTACCCAAAAAATACTATACTACACTAAACCTACACAAAATAAAAAGTAAAACACTACATATACATACATCCCTACACAGCCCCCCCCCAAAAAAAAAATTTTTTTTTTCCAAAATGGGGCCTCCAGCTGTTGAAAAACAACAACTCCCAGTATTGCTGGACAGCCACTGACTGTCAAGGCATGCTGGGAGTTTTGCAACAGCTGGAAACACCCTGTTGTGGAAACACTGCCGTAGGGTATTTTGGTGGCAGATGCAAATCCCCAATTTAGGCCTCAAATGCGCATGGCGCTCTCTCGCTTTGGAGCCCTGTTGTATTTCAAGGCAACAGTTTAGTCCCACATATGGGGTATTTCCGTACTCGGGAGAAATTGTGTTACAAATGTTGGGGGGCTTTTTCTCCTTTTACCCCTTATGAAAAGGTAAAGATGGGGTCTACACTAGGATGTTAGTGTAAAAAATTAAAAAATTTTACACTAACATACTGGTATTACCCCATACTTTTAATTTTCCAAAGCGGTAAAAGGAAAAAAAGACCCCCAAACTTTGTAACGCAATTTCTCCTGAATACAGAACTACCCCATATGTGGGTGTAAAGTGATCTGCGGTCGCACAACATGACTCAGAAGGGATAGTGCACCATGTACATTTGAGGTCTAAATTGATGATTTGCACAGGGGTGGCTGATTTTACAGCGGTTCTGACATAAACGCAAAACAATAAATACCCACATGTGACCCCATTTTGGAAACTACACCCCTCACGGAACGTAACAAGGAGTATAGTGAGCCTTAACACCCCACAGGTGTTTGACGAATTAAGGTTAACACACTTTCTGAATGTCATTTTGAAGACTTTGAGGGGTGCAGTTTTTATAATGGGGTCATTTATGGGGTATTTCTAACATGAAAGCCCTTCAAATCCACTTCAAAACTGAACTGGTCCCTGAAAAATTCAGATTTTGAAAATTTTGTGAATTTTTTTTTAATTGCTGCTTAAATTGCAGCCCTCTGATGTCTTCCAAAAGTAAAAACATGTCAGCTTTATGATGAAAATATAAAATAGACAAATTGTATATGTGAATCAATATATAATTAATTTGGGATGTCTATTTTCCTTATAAGCAGAGAGTTTAAAAGTTAAAAATGTTTTCAAATTTTTCATCAAATTTTGGAATTGTTGACCAAGAAATGATGCAAGTATCGACAAATATTTCCCACTGACATAAAGTAGAATATGTCACGAAAAAACTACCTCGGAATCGGAATAAAAAATAAAAGCATTCCAGAGTTATTAATGCTTAAAGTGACAGTGGTCAGATTTACAAAAAACGCTCTGGCTCTTAAGGTGAAAATGGGCTGGGTCCTTAAGGGGGTATAGATAACAGAAGAATTTCCTTTCTCTCAGTGCAGATGGATATTGGAAGGGGTTAGATTAAAAATGATTCATTTTATTAAACCTATGTATATGTTGTTTATTTTCAAGTTACATATGTTCTTTGCTAAATTGTAGTTGTGTAATATATTATTACCTTTCCGGCCCATGATGTATTGGTACATCATGAGTCTGGTGGGGAGACTATGGCACAGGTCTGCATTATAACCAGCAGATTGCCACTGCTGTCAGCAGCGTAAATCCGCTGGTAATGACCGACATCAGGGCTGGCTCTGATGTCCATCATTTAAATCATTAAATGCTGTGATCAATTGTGATCACAGAATTTAAACATTAAATGCTGGTAATGCCTAATGTCTAGGGGACCCATTGACTGTAATCACATACTGCCAATGGGTTGGTGTGGAAAAACAGGGACTTACCTCTCTCTTTCCCAGAGCTCGGTGGATCGGCAATTATTTAAGGCTACCTTAGGCAGCCCTTAGCAATCTATCGTCGATAACATAGATCAATATAATGCAATAATATTACATTGATCTATGTAACCAAAAAGTATAGTATAGAAGATGGCATTCACCACTGGATACTTTCACATGCTTTCATTCCTTTGTCACTATTGGAATACAGAGTACAAGCTGGTGCGTTCACAAATAGGAGCGACAATTGTGCTACATGCGTAATTGTCCAAACTATTAAATGATTTTACTGTTGCTGTTATTGTTTTGGGGCTGGCCACAGGTCCACTTTTAGTAAAATAAATAAAGATAGATATAAAGAAACAAAGGAGCATTTTTTCATTGGTATTAAAGGGGTACTCCGGCACGTTAAGACATCTTATCCCCTATCCAAAGGATAGGGGATAAGATGACTGATTGCGGGCGTCCCGCCGCTGGGGACCCCTATGATCTTGCACGCTGCACCCCGTTACAATCAGTCCCGGAGCATGTTCGCTCTGGGTCTGATTACTGGCGATCATGGGGCCGGAGCATTGTGACGTCACGACTCCGCCCCCGTGTGACGTCACGCTCTGCCCCCTCAATGCAAGCCTATGGGAGGGGGTCTCAGACAAAGAGCGAACATGCTACGGGGACTGATTGTAACGGGGTGCTGCGTGCAAGATCACGGGGGTCCCCGGCGGCGGGACCCCCACGATCAGGCATCTTATCCCCAATCCTTTGGATAGGGGATAAGATGTCTTAGCACCGGAGTACCCCTTTAACCTCCCTATCCACATGAATCTCATCAAGAAAAACATTCTGAACAATTCTTTTTATGCACAGCATTTTGTCTGGAAGAACCTGATAAAGCACTAAGCACAAAACACGCTAATTATTTTCTTCCCATAAACAAATATATAAATAGATTTAAAATGGAGTTCCATCAAGGCTTTATAGCCCTGTTAATTTGACAATTTGGAAAAAGACCCAATATCTATAGCAAAAAATTTAACTTTCACAAGCTCCTGTTAAAAATCTTTATGCAAAAGCAGGAAGCTTTATACCAAACAGGAAGGGGGGAGGAGGCAGCATTAGCAGATCCAAATTATATTTTAAAAACAACTCTTTCATTAATTCAAAATCATAATTCTGTTCCGACTGTGGCTTGTAACAGATTACATGTGGCCTTAATTCCAAATTTTGACCATTATACGGAATTAGACCTTTTAGATACAATAGATTCCATTTAGTATTTATATATAGTTAAATTATTATGCATGATGCATCACACAGTGTTCATCTGCAGCCAAGGGTTTTACTGCCCATAAGATTTTTTCATTAAAAATATATTGGTTACTATCTTCATTTATCTTCTTGTTAACAAACACGTGTCCCTTTAGTTGCAATAATATAGATAGGAATAAAACATTCATCTTTATTTGTTTTGTAATAACACTTATCAGTTCAGCATCATAAATGTAACTCCTTTTCCAGTCACAGGATTAATTTATCTTTTTAAAGGGGTACTCCACTGCCACAGAGTCTGAAACATTTAGTTCCGAATGCTGGGTACGGCCTTTGGGGGTCGTGACGTCACACCACGCCCCCTCAATGCAAGTCTATGGGAGGGGGCGTGACGTCCGTCACGCCCCCTCCCATAGACTTGCATTGAGGGGGTGTGACATCATGAGGGGCGTGGCCATGACATCACTACCCCTGCACCCAGCATTCTGAACTAAACATTCCGAACGCTGGGGCAGTGGAATACCCCTTTAAAATGATCATTTACTGTTACTCTTGAAATTTCCCAGGCATCGCAAATTTGACGTTTTATACTGAGCCATCACAGGGAAAGCAAAGCATTAAATCCCAAACAGTTTTACCTCTTTTCACCTTCTCCTTCTTTGCCTTTTATCAAGATATGGACCCAACACATTGTAAGGAGTATTTTTTTTTTCATCAGGGGTCTTGTAAAGCAGCATATACTTTGGGAATAAACTTTCAGTGTGGCAAACAAGGTATAAATGTCATCCATACTGCCGCTTCAAATGATTAAAATGTTCACCTTTATTTGGTTTGCGTTAAACAGTATCAATTCAGCATTACATAAAAGTCAAGAAATGTTTGCCACATACCTGTAACTTTTTTTCAGTTACAGGAATCATTTCTCTTTTTAAAATGATCATTTACAGTTGATCCTTTAAGTTTCACAGGCATTGCATATTTCACATTTTATATGGGGCCATTATAGTCAAAGCAGATCTTTAAATCCCAATACAGACAGCCCTACTTCAAATGATAACAAAAGCACAAGCTGTAACCTGTTTTCACCTTTTTCCTCTTTTATGGTCCCTTGAAATATCAATGCTATGGGGGAGATTCTCAAAAACTACTGTAACTTCTGTTCCAGCGATATTATTCACACTTTTTTTTGTCTCCTCACATTTTCAAAGGTCTTATGTTCTGCTTTGAAAATATGAAAATATGTGAAAATTCATTTCTGCGCCTCTTTTTTTTTTTTTGACCAAAAATAATTTTTTGTTGCAGCCTTATTTCATTTTTTGTGCCAAAATTGCTGAGTTTGGCGCCAAATGTGCCGATCTTTGCGCCACATTTTACAACCCAGAAAATTCTGGCGGAAACATCTCACAAAATATTTCATGGCTACTAGTGTCCAGACAAGCGATAACTGTATAGCATGTATATATAACTGTATAGCAGAGGCCAAGAAAAAAAAAAAATATATATATATATATATATATATATATATATATATATATATAATTTAATAACATTTTTCAATAATAATTATTTCTTTTTTTTTATAATTACTTAAATAACAACTTTTCCCAAAAAAACTAAGAAAGAAAAACTAAAGCAATAAAACTACAACCATTTCTGTTATTTCAACACTATCAAAAAGCTGGTGTGAATTTTTTGATGTAAACTGGACTCTCACCCCTTTGAAAATATCTTGTAAAGCAGACAATATACGTGGACACGCCCACTTTGACAAAACTGACGTGAACAGTGTAAACCGCGGCACAAAGCTCTTTGAAAAAGTGGTTGATACTTTTTGCGCCATACTTTTTTTGGGCTCAAAATTCTTTTAGAGTTTCTCCCTATGTGTTTAACTAGTGCTATATTTTGTCAGAAGTCCGGTATATCATGATAAATTCTTGGATCAAACTTTTAGCTTTGCAGGTAAGGCATAAAAGGGGTAGTCCGGCAAAAAGCAATTGATCCCTAATCCACAGGATAGGGAATAAGTATCTGGTCGCTGGGGGTTCTAACTTTATTACAACCTTTAGTTTGTTTCTTAATGTTTTACACCATAAAATACATTGATTTAGTTTTGTGAACCGGACCTGCTCTTGTTGGGTTGTGCGCCACAATGTGGTGCAACATGCCACTGTTTGATGCTAGAAATTGTGTCTGTGCCAGAAGTTGTGGTGCAATACTTCAAAATCAACCTACAAACATGACAAATCCAAAAAAGGGTGTGAAAATAAGCGTGGCCGACTAAGAAAGAGGCCTTTCTCACAACCCGACTTATTTGTTACTGAATTCACACAAAATCCTGTGACTACATGGCTGGAAGTTCCCACCAAGAAAAAGATGGTCAGAACTTTCGTGAGCTGTGAATCCCAATAGCACATAGACTGGAGTCCTGCAAGTCTGAAACAATATTTCACACAAATAAAACCCAACATACTGTACATAGTAAATCAGGGCCAATGCCTTCTTTGTTTTTCTTAATAAGATGGTTTACTCAAGAGAACAGTTCCTTTCTAGTCATGCTATTAAATTGAGCCCTCTATAAATAGTTCTAGATCATTACACCGTCTTGTAACATAGCACTTGCTCTGTTTCATATAGGCACATCTAAATATAGTTACATTTATTAGACTTCTTGATATTGACAGAAAAGCTTAAGGCTAATCCTTGACAGACACAGATAGTATTAAGTAGGGTTTCCAATTATTAAAAAAATGAAAAAAGAGAAATGAAATCTGACACCACTACAACCCTTCATCCAGCCTCCTGCATCATCTTCTTCACCATCATAATAATTTTTTTTCCCTCAGTTTGTCTACTGTGGTTACGCTGCTCTCGACTCTTAAACCCTTCATTATTTTTATGTGAAAGGCCAATGATCATGTTACACTAGATGTGGGTATCTACATTAGTGTGGTGTCTAGAGTCACATGATCACATGTAATCACATGATCATTGGCCTTTCACATGAAAATAATTAGGTTTTAGAGCATAGCTGCAATAGATAATAACTGACAATCTTGGCCTCCCTAATCACCTAATGCCATGATGTGATTGACAGAGGAAAAGAAATGGAAGAAAATGATGGAGGAAACCAAATGATGGGGTGCAGCTGTCGATAACAGCAAAGAACAAAGCGTCAGACATCAAGTTACTAAATGTGGAATTCATCAGCTGGATGTACCAGAAGAGAAAGATTAATGTTTTAACCCCTTAACGACAATGGACGTAAATGTACGTCATGGTGACGTGGTACTTAGCACAACATGACGTACATTTACGCGCCGACATGATCGCGAGCACCAGAGCGGTGCTTGCGTCATGCCCGGCAGGTCCCGGCTGATATCAGCAGCCAAGGACCCGCCGGTAATGGCGGACATCCGCGATTGCGCGGATGTCCACCATTAACCCCTCCGATGCCGTGATCAATACAGATCACGGCTTCTGCGGAATTGCGGTAGTTTGAATGCACGATCGGATCACCGCAGGGCTGCCGCAGGGATCAGATCATCCAGCATGGTCGCCAGAGGTCCCCTCACTTGGCTCCGGCCGTCTTCCGGGGTCTTCTGCTCTGGTCTGAGATCGAGCAGACCAGAGCAGAAGATCACCGATAATACTGAGCAGTGCTGTGTCCTATACATAGCACTGCACAGTAATAGCAATCAACTGATTGCAATGAATAGGGGGGAAATAAAAAGTGTAAAAAAAAAAAGTAAAAAAATGTAAAATAAAAAAAGTTCAAAAATTTGAAAGATCCCCTCCCCCAATAAAAAGTAAAATGTCAGTTTTTCCCCATTTTACCCCCCAAAAAGCGTAAAAAAATTATTAATACACATATTTGGTATCGCCGCATGTGTAAAAATATGAACTATTAAAATATATTGTTAATTATCCCATACGATGAACGGCGTAAACGTAAAAAAATAAAAAAAAGTCCAAAATTGCTGCTTTTTTCCCACATTTTATTCAAAAAAATTTATAAAAAATGAATAAAAAGTAAAAACTAAGCAAAAGTGGTACTGATAAAAACTAAAGATCATGGTGCAAAAAATGAGCCCTCATATCGCCCCATATACGGAAAAATTAGAAAGTTATAGGTGGTCAAAATAGGGCAATTTCAAACATACTAATTTTGTTTAAATGGTTTGAGATTTTTTTTAAGCGGCACAATTATAGAAAAGCATATAATCATGGGTATCATTTTAATTGTATTGACCCACAGAATAAATAAAACATGTCATTTTTACCAGAAAGTGTACAGCGTGAAAACAAAACATTCCAAAATTTGCGGTTTTCTTTTCAATTTTCCCACACAAATAATATTTGTTTGGTTGCGCCATACATTTTATGGTAAAATAAGTGATGTCATTACAAAGTAAAATTGGTAACGCAAAAAACAAGCCCTCAAATGGGTCTGTGGATGGAAATATAAGAGAGTTATGATTTTTAGAAGGCGAGGAGGAAAAAACGAAAATGCAAAAATAAAATTGGTCTGGTCCTTAAAGGGGTACTCCGCCCCTAGACATCTTATCCCCTATCCAAAGGATAGGGGATAAGATGTCAGATCGCTGCAGTGCGGCTGCTGGGGATCCCCGGGATCCCCGCTGCGGCAATGCGCTATCATTACAGCACAGAGCGAGTTCGCTCTGTGCGTAATGACGGGCGATACAGGGGACGGACCCGCGTGACATCATGGCTCCACCCCTCGTGACATCACGGCCCCTCCCCTTAATGCAAGTCTTTGGCAGGTGGTGTGACAACCGCTGCGCCCCCTCCCATAGACTTGTATTGAAAGGGGCGGGTCATGATGTCACGAGGGGCGGAGCCGTGACGTAATGATGCTCTGGCCCCTGTATTGCGTGCAGAGCGAACTCGCTCTGTGCTGTAATGATAGCACGGTGCCGCAGCGGGGATCCCAGGGCTCCCCAGCAGCGGCACCGCGGCGATCTGACATCTTATCCTCTATCCTTTGGATAGGGGATAAGATGTCTAGGGGCGGAGTACCCCTTTAAGGCCAAAATGGGCTTGGTCCTTAAGGGGTTAAAGATAAATTATTAATCCATATAACTTTCTATCTATCTATCTATTTATCTATCTACACAGGTAGGTGTAGAAAAATGCTGTAAGGTCAGAGGTTATTCAAAAATAAAAATTTTAGTTGTTTATTGTAATCAATTAACAAAAAAAGGGTAAATGAACAAAACATGAATCTACAGTTTTCCTTCAAAGAGTTATTGGGCGAGATGTTAAAACTAATTCTTATGAAGTGTAAACTTAAATTAGCCAATTTGATTGGATGTGATTTTTAACAGGGGCTTAGGCTGTTTAAAAATATGGTGCCTAATCTATGTCTGCACCACCTTTTAGATGGCTCAATTTAAGCTAAAAATTGGCGCCTAAAGAGTGCAGATTTTTAGGGCATGTGTGGTACATTTTATGCCCCCAAAGAGATGTGGCTTCAACAAAAGTGTATGGCCCTGATTTACTATTGTAAGCCCAACCAGTTTTGTCAGGTTGTGGAACAGAATTTGGTGCATTGTGCCACAAAGATTTTCTGCCAGAATTTGCGGCAAAAGATTGAAAACTCGCCCAACTCTCCATTTTATTTAGAAACGTTGAGAAAAAAAGAGGTGCAGCCGCCGGAGAAAGGGGACGTGGCCGCAGAAAAAAGGGCGTGCCTCCAACGTATTCAAAAATTCCCAACATATTTACTAAGGTTTCCACAGAAAATGTGGTGGATTTGGGTTCTGGAAAACCCACAGATCAGAGCATGTGTAAAAAAAGCAAAATGTAGGGAAAAGTGCTAAACTTAGAGAAACATTAGCAAATACAATGGAAATTTTTTTGTAGGGAATTAAAACCCACAAACAAAACTACACTGCAGTATTAGTAAATCAGGGCCTATGACTTGAATGAGACACTCTATACTAAAACTTTCCAAGAATTCTAGTGCAAGGTTTGTACACAACTATTGCACTGGTTACTTCTGAAATCAGGAGTAGTCACATTTGGGGGTGTTATTGAAATGTGCTAAAATTGGACATTAGTTGCACTGCTGCTTCCCTATTTTGTGGAATCATTAAAATGGTCTGAGTTGGTATTTTCTCTAGTTCTATTATTTCTTTATCTCTTATTGCTTAGTGAATGCTACATGTAGATAAAATAATATTTCAAAACTCCAGTCTTTTTCTTCACATCTTGGAACATGCTACTAGTTATGGTTGCTGCCAATAAATATTATTTTTAACAGCATTCCATTGTGCTTTGGAAGAGAGTCTGCCACAATTGACTGTTATTTAAAATATAAACATCTGTACAGCTGCTAATCTCTGAAATTACAATTTCTACAATGCAGACAACATTCCCATTTAGGTAAATGGAATAGTTTAACAGCAAACTGCGAAATTTGTAATTAAGTTGTCAGCTGAAAGCAGATGGATTAGCGTAATTAACAAATATGACTGGAAATGCTGCAATCTTGGGATGTGGGAACACAATGTAAGTTTGCTTAGCCTTAAATAATAGAATGTTTACAAACGTATTCCAAAAGGGTTTCCTGCTGATATCAATGATTTTTTAATCGGGGGATTCCTATCACAAACAAATACTCTAAAGTATACAAATACATTAATATCAACTCATAAAGATCAATGTGTTCAATTGGATATATATAACATTCACAATTCCCAAGGAATAATAATTTCTAAAAAAAAATGGGATCCAGTAGACAAGGAAATTGGCTTACATAACTTGCACCCCATTTTTGTGTTTTAGATACTTTTTGGATGCTTTTTTCCCTTACCTATAAGTAGTTGTGGCCTATCAGAAAGTAGGTGTGACTTCATTGTAAAAGGAACTCAGATAAAATTTATGCAGAGTTAAGTGTCTCCATGGTAACAGACTACAAACAGTCCTTGCCTGGTTCTACAGCCATATTACTTCCAGTTTGAGTTCTTCTTTTTGGCTCATCTATCAAATATTACTTTCAGTTTGACTCCTACTTTTGGCTTATCTACCAAATGTTTTTTTTAGCAAGAAGTAGGGGACAGATGGAGGCCAGCATGACTGCAGGATTAGACAGTACAGAGTTTATGTGTAGTCTTGGCCATGGAGACAAATAAATGTGCATGGAACCCTTAGACACAAAATGGTGTAATTTTTTTTTTTTTGTCTTTTGTTATTTTTAATCAATTTGCAAAGTTGTGTTATATGTTCATATAACACAACAATAATGAAGAGTTGCTTAGTAGTTACTTGTAAACTTAGACTAGCCAGTTTGATTGCATCAGATTTTTAACAGGGGATCAGGTTGTTGAAAAATCTGGTGCCTCTTAGACTAGGTTTACACTGCTGCTATGCTCTGTCCCGTTAAGGGCCAGTTAGGCTAGGTTTCCACTTGTTTTTTTTCTGGCAGTTTTCTGGCCACTGCAGTTTTTGAGCCAAAGTCAGAAGTGGATCCATAAGGGAGGAGAAGTGTAAGTCCTTCCTTTATATGTCATGTTTGAATACACTTCTGGCTTTGGCTCAAAAACTGCAGTGGCAGTTTTCCAAAAACTGCCAGAAAAAAAAAAGTGGAAATCTAGCCGAAGGCTCCTTTTTTGTGGTTAACAGACCCTGAACGGATTGAAGCACATCGGGCACCAAGAGGTCCTGGCAAATCCAATTGACTTTGCAGGGGGTGCGTTATGTGTCCATTATTTTGGAGGAGATTAGCGGAGAAAAATATCAGACATGCAGTAATTTTTCTCCCGCTAAACTCCCGTCATTTCACAACGGAACTACTGCTGACGGTGCTCAGAGGTAGTGTGAAAGAAGCCTAACACTGTGTCTGCACCACCTATTAGATGGCTTAATTTAAGCTAAAAATGTATGCTAAAAAATTGCACATTTTTGGGGCATGTTCGGTGCATTTTAAGCCCCTTTTAAAAAAAAAAAAAGGTCAGCATGGCAGAAACAACATTTGTTAAATTTGTGCAATTTTTTTCAAATGTGGCATAAAAACACCAGCAAAGAAAATCTACAAAATCCTTTGAATATTCCCAACCCAATGTGTCTATACACTTTAAGTGTGAGCACGTTCTTTGTTCATTGTAAGAAAAACACAAAAATGTTGTTGAGGTAAAATATTAATTATGCATTTTTGTGCTTACATATCACATTTAGGGCCCATCCACACTGCAGACATTCTGCTATCATAATTCCGCTTGCTTGAAGAGTCTCATTGTTTTTAACCCCTTAAGGATTAAGCCCATTTTGCCCTTAAAGGGGTACTCCAGCAAAAAAACATCTTACTCCTATCCGAAGGATGTGGAAAAGATGTCTGATCATGGGGACCCCCGTGATCTCCGGCGCGGCACCCCAGTCATCTGTGCATTGAGTTAACTCTGCTCCGTGCCGGATGACTGGGAACTACAGCCACCACGCCCCCTCCATTCATGTCTATGAGAGGAGGTATGACGACTATGTACTAGCCGTCACGTCCCCTCCAATAGACATGAATGGAGGGGGCATGGCGTGACGTCCGGAAAACAGAAGCTCCAAGCTTCCGTGCTGGGCCAGAGATTGCAGGGACCCGTGGCGGGACCCCCACGATCAGACATTGTTTACCCTATAATTTGGATAGGGGATAAGAAGGTTATTCGCTGGAGTAACCCCTTAAGGACCAAGCCCATTTTCACCTTAAGGACCAGAGCGTTTTTGGGAAATCTGACCACTGTCACTTTAAGCATTAATAACTCTGGAATGCTTTTACTTTTCAATCTAATTCCGAGAATGTTTTTTGATGACATATTCTACTTTAATATAGAGGTAAATTTTTGGTGTTACTTGCATCCTTTCTTGGTTAAAAATCCCCAAATTTGATGAAAAATTTGAAAATTATGCATTTTTTTTAACCTTGAAACTGTCTGCTTATAAGGAAATTAAATATATTAAATGAATTATACATTGATTCACATATACAATATGTCTACTTTATGTTTGAATCATAAATTTGACATGTTTTTACTTTTAGAAGACATCAGAGGGCTTCAAAGTTCAGCAGCAATTTTCCAATTTTTTCTAAAAATTTTCAAAATCTAAATTTTTCAGGGACCAGTTCAGTTTTGAAGTGGATTTGAGGGGTCTTCATATTAGAAAAACCCCATAACTGACCCCATTATTAAAACCTCATATGTGGATGTCAAGTGCTCTACGTGTGCACTACAAGGCTCAGAAAGGCAGGAGTGACAATGGGATTTTAAAGAGTGAGTTTTTTTTAAATGGTTTTTGGGGGGACATGTCACATTTAGGAAGCCCCTTTGATGCTAGAACAGCAAAAAAAAATAAAAAAAATACAACATGGCATACTATTTTGGAAACTACACCCCTCAAGGAATGTAACAAGGGGACCAGTGAGCCTTAACACCCCACAGGTGTTTGATGACTTTCGTTAAAGTTGGATGTGTAAAATATATATATAGGATACAAGAGAGAAAACGGTGCGCACCTCGTGCAGGTAAACAGGGTAACTTTGTGTGTAGATAGTGATAAATGGGCCAGCAGGGTGGTCCCTTACCTTACGGTGTTATGCTCAGAGCATAACACCTGCAGTCACTTTGAGTTTGGAGAGGGAAGTCGCAGCATCCAGGTTCCTCTGGGCTCTGGGTAGCAGAGTCCAGTGCATCAATGGAGAAGTGTAACGGATGATCCGATCACGAAAAAAAGGGGAACATCTGAAGGAGCGCAGACCTCTAAAGGCTTTTTATAAGATGCCATCACCCCCCAGTACACCCTGCTCAGAGAGGTACTTCCTTGTCCGATGACATCATGGTCACGTGGTATCTATCCTTAACTGAGACGGCAACGGAAGAGGAAGTACCTCTCTGAGCAGGGTGTACTGGGGGTGATGGCATCTTATAAAAAGCCTTTAGAGGTCTGCTCTCCTTCAGATGTTCCCCTTTTTTTCGTGATCGGATCATCCGTTACACTTCTCCAAAATACATATATATATATATATATATATATATATATATATATATATACATTTTTTTTTACAAAAATGCTGGATTTCCCCAAATAGTACATTTTTACAAGGGGTAATAGGAGAAAATGCCCCCCAAATTTCTAACCCCATGGAAATATTCCATGTGTGGATGTCAAGTGCACTGCGGGCAAACTACAATGCTCAGAAGAGAAGAAATCACATTTGGCTTTTGGAAAGCAAATTTTGCAGAAATGGATTTTGGAGGGGCATGTTGCATTTAGGAAGCCCCTATGGTGCAAGAACAGCAAAAAAAAAAAAAAAATAAAAAAAATATTTTGGAAACTACACCTCTCAAGTTTAAATACTCAGCCCATCCTGGAAGGGGTGGCTGAGTATTTAAACTAGGTGAGTGGGGGGAGGATAATAAAGCAAAGAAAGCAGACAGTGGGATGGATAGGTTAGAGAGGGGTCAGGACATAATGGTGGGTGGAGAGGAGTCCTGTGGGGGGAGGTTAAGAGCAGTGGATAAGGAGATTCATGCATTATAAACCAGCTGTAAAAATAAATGTAGCCTGAAAAATTGTAATCCCAATAATTCAAAAAATTCCATTAGCTCCAATAACTCAATAACTACAATAAGCCCCATTAACTCAAAAAATACCGTTAGCCCCAATAACTTAAATAACAACGTTAGACGCAATAACGCAAAAAATCCCATTAGCCCCAATAACTTAAATAATAACGTTAGACCCAATAACTCAAAAAATCCCATTAGCCCCAATAACTTAAATAGTACAATTAGCACTTATAACTCAAATAATAACATTAACCCCAATAACTCTGAAAATCCCATTAGTGAGACTATATGTGTAAAACTTAATGGAAATGTAAAGTGTAGGTTCACAAATGCCAGAAGCCTAGCAAATAAAATTGGGGAGCTTGAGGCCTTGATACTGGAGGAACATATTGATATAGTTGGGGTCACTGAGACATGGCTGGACTCCTCGCATGACTGGGCTGTTAATCTGCAGGGGTTTACATTGTTTCGCAAGGATAGAATGAACAGAAAAGGTGGTGGAGTATGTCTGTATGTAAGAAGTGGTATGAAAGTCCGTGTGAACGATGCCATAGTGTGTGATGATTCTGAGGATGTGGAATCACTGTGGGTAGAATTACAAAAGGAGGGAAATACTGAAAAAATAATATTTGGTGTAATCTACAGACCCCCTAATATCACTGAAGAGATCGAAGGTCAGCTGTATAAACAAATAGAGAGGGCCGCCCGGGCAGGTACAGTGGTAATAATGGGAGATTTTAACTATCCAGATATAGATTGGGGCCGGGGGCTGGCTAAAACTACAAAGGGGCGACAATTCCTAAATTTATTGCCGGATAATTTTATGGGCCAGTTTGTGGAGGACCCAACAAGAAGTGATGCCTTGTTGAATCTGATCATTTCCAACAACGCAGAGCTGGTTGGTAATGTAACTGTGCGCGAAAACCTTGGCAATAGCGACCACAATATAGTTACTTTTGACTTAAAATGTAGAAAACAAAGACAAACGGGGAAGGCAAAAACATATAACTTTAAAAAGGCAAATTTCCCTGGGCTGAGAGCTGCACTACAGGACATAGACTGGGGGGAGGTGTTCTCAAATACTGATAGAGAAGGTAAATGGGACATCTTTAAATCAACTCTAAATAACTATACAGCTAAATATATGCCAAAGGGGAACAAATATAAACGATTAAAACTAAATCCTACATGGCTGACAAATGAGGTTAAAAGAGCAATAAACAACAAAAAAATAGCCTTAAAAAAATTCAAATCTGATGGGTCAGCGATAACATTTAAACAGTACAAGGAGCTTAATAAAATCTGTAAAAATGTAATAAAAACAGCAAAAATTCAAAATGAGAGACAGGTGGCCAAAGAAAGCAAAACTAATCCTAAATATTTTTTTAGATATATAAATACAAAAAAAAAACAAGGACAGAGCATGTAGGACCCCTTAATAATGATAATGGGGAGGTTGTCACGGGCGATCAAGAGAAGGCGGAGCTACTGAATGGGTTCTTTAGTTCTGTATACACTATGGTAAAAGGAGCTGACATTGGCCAGGTCAGTGCTGGTAACACATCATGTAATGTACTGAACTGGCTTAATGTAGAGATGGTACAAGGTAAGTTAAGTAAAGTAAATGTAAGCAAATCTCCAGGGCCGGATGGACTACACCCAAGAGTTCTTAGAGAGGTAAGTTCAGTAATATCTGTACCCTTGTTCATGATATTTAGAGATTCTCTGATGTCTGGTATTGTGCCAAGGGACTGGCGCAAGGCGAATGTGGTACCAATCTTTAAGAAGGGCTCTAGGTCTTCGCCAGGCAATTATAGACCGGTAAGTCTAACGTGCATTGTGGGTAAATTGTTTGAAGGACTTATAAGGGATTACATACAGGAATACGTAGGGGATAATAGTATTATAAGTGATAGCCAGCATGGGTTTACTAAGGATAGAAGTTGTCAAACCAATCTAATTTGCTTTTATGAAGAGGTGAGTAGAAGCCTTGACAGAGGAATGGCTGTAGATATAGTGTTTCTGGATTTTGCCAAAGCGTTTGATACTGTCCCTCACAGACGTCTGACAGGTAAGTTAAGGTCCTTGGGCTTGGAAACTTTAGTTTGTAACTGGATTGAACACTGGCTCATGGATCGTACCCAGAGAGTGGTGGTCAATGATTCGTACTCTGATTGGTCCCCGGTTATTAGTGGTGTACCCCAAGGTTCAGTACTGGGCCCGCTGTTGTTTAATTTATTTATCAATGATATAGAGGATGGTATTAACAGCTCTGTTTCTATCTTTGCAGATGACACCAAGCTTTGTAGCACGGTACAGTCTATAGAGGATGTGCATAAGTTACAAGATGACTTGGATAGACTAAGTGTCTGGGCATCCACTTGGCAAATGAGGTTCAATGTGGATAAATGTAAAGTTATGCATCTGGGTACTAATAACCTGCATGCGTCGTATGTCTTAAGGGGGATTAAACTGGCAGAGTCACTGGTAGAGAAGGATCTGGGTGTACTTGTAGATCACAGACTACAGAATAGCATGCAATGTCAGGCTGCTGCTTCCAAAGCCGGCAGGATATTGTCATGTATAAAAAGAGGCATGGACTCGAGGGACAGGGACATAATACTCCCCCTTTATAAAGCATTGGTACGGCCTCACCTGGAATATGCTGTTCAGTTTTGGTCGCCTGTTCATAAAAGGGACACTGCGGAGTTGGAAAGGGTGCAAAGACGCGCGACTAAACTAATATGGGGCATGGAACATCTTAGCTATGAGGAGCGATTAAAGGAGTTACAATTGTTTAGTCTTGAGAAGAGACATTTAAGGGGGGATATGATAAACGTATATAAGTATAGAAATGGCCCATACAAAAAATATGGAGAAAAACTGTTCCAGGTTAAACCCCCCCCAAAGGACGAGGGGGCACTCCCTCCGTCTGGAGAAGAAAAGGTTTAATCTAAAGGGGCGACACGCCTTCTTTACCATGAGGACTGTGAATTTATGGAACGGTCTACCTCAGGAACTGGTCACAGCAGGAACAATTAACAGCTTTAAAACAGGGTTAGATACATTCCTGGAACAAAATAACATTAATGCTTATGCAGAATTATAAAACTACATCCCTTTCCCTTATCCCCTTACACCCTACCCTTCAATTCCCTGGTTGGACTTGATGGACGTATGTCTTTTTTCAACCATACTAACTATGTAACTATGTAACGTAACAAGGGGTACAGTGAGCCTTAACACCCCACAAGTGTTTGATAAATTTCTGCTAAAGTTGGACATGAAAATGTAAAATTAGATTTTTATTCACTAAAATAGGGTAATATGAGAAAATGCCCCGCAAAGTTTGTAACCCCATTCCTTCTGACTATGGAAATACCCCATATGTGGATGTAAAGTGCTCTGCAGGTGAACTACAATGCTCAGAAGAGAAGGAGCGTCATTGGGCTTTTGAAGAGAGAATTTGGTTGGAATAGAAGTCGGTAGTCATGTGCTACCGGTAGCCAAAGCCCCCTGTGGTGCCAGAACAGTGGACCTCCCCACATGTGACCCCTTTTTGGAAACTAAACCCCTCACAGAATTTAATAAGGGGTGCAGTGAGTATTTACACTCCACTGGCATTTGATAGATCTTTGGAACAGTAGGCTGTGCAAATGAAAAAATTTTTTTTTCATTTTCACGGACCACTGTTCGAAAAATCTGTCAGACACCTGTGGGGTGTAAATGCTCACTGTATCCCTTATTACATTACGTGAGGGGTTTAGTTTCCAAAATGGGGTCACATGTGGGGGATCCATTGTTCTGGCACTATGGGGGGCTTTGTAAACCGGTAGCAAATGACTACCGACTTCTATTTCAACCAAATTCTCTCTTCAAAAGCCCAATGACGCTCCTTCTCTTCTGAGCATTGTAGTTCACCCGCAGAGCACTTTACATCCACATATGGGGTATGTTCTTTCCCAGAAGAAATGGGGCTTCAAATTTTGGGGGGCTTTTTTCCTATTCTACCTTGTGAAAATGAAGAATGTAGGGTAACGCAAGCATTTTAGTGAAAATTTTTTTTTTTTTCATTTTCATATCCAACTTTGGTGCAAGAACAGCAAAAAATAAAAAAAAATAACATGGCATACTATTTTGGAAACTACACCCCTCAAGGAACGTAACAAGGGGTACAGTGAGCCTTAACACCCCACAAGCGTTTGACAAATTTCTGCTAAAGTTGGACGTGAAAATGTAAAATTAGATTTTTTTTCACTAAATTAGGGTAATACGAGAACATTTTGGGGGGCTTTTCTCCTATTCTCCCTTGTGAAAATGAAAAATGTAGGGTAACACCAGCATTTTAGTGAAAACATTTTTTTTCACATGCAAATTTAACGAAAATTCTTCAAACACCTGTGGGGTGTTGAGGCTCACTATACCCCCTGTCACGTTCTGTGGGGGGTGTAGTTTCCAAAACTGGGTCACATGTGGAGATATATTGTTTTGCGTTTATGTCAGAACCACTATAAAATCAGCCACCCCTGTGCAAATCCCCAATTTTGGCCTCAAATGTACATAGTGCGCTCTCCCTTTTGAGCCTTGTTGTGTTCCCGTAGAGCACTTTACGCCCACATATGGGATAGTTCTGTACTCAGGAGAAATTACATTAAAAACTTTGGGGGTCTTTTTTTCCTTTTACCTCTTGTGAAAATTAAAAGTATAGGGCAACACCAGCATGTTAGTGAAAAAAAATTTTTTTTTTACACTAACATCCTGATATAGACCCCAACGTTACCTTTTCATAAGGGGTAAAAGGAGAAAAAGCCCCCAAAATTTGTAACGCAATTTCTCCCAAGTACGGAAATGCCCCATATGTGGCCCTAAACTGTTGCCTTGAAATACGACAGGGCTACAAAGCGAGAGAGCGCTATGCGCATTTGAGGCCTAAATTGGGGATTTGCATCCGCCACAAAAATACCCTACGACAGTGTTTCCCAAACAGGGTGTCTCCAGCTGTTGCAAAACTCCCAGCACGCCTGGACAGTCAGTGGCTGTCCGGCAATACTGGGAGTTGTTGTTTTACAACAGCTGGAGGCTCCATTTTGGAAACAGTGGCGTACAAGATGTTTTTTTTTATTCTATGGGGGGGACTGTGTAGGGGTATGTGTTTATGTAGTGTTTTACTTTTTATTTTGTGTAATGTAGTGTAGTATTTAAAGGGTACATTCACACAGGCAGGTTAAGGGTACATTCAGACAAGCGGATTTGCAGCATATTTTGCACTGCAGATGCACCGCTGAACGACCTCTATATGCTCGCTTTACGTGCGCCTGCTTGAAGCGGCAACACGCCGCTACGTGCAGACACACTGAAACGATGTGCGAGTCGCCGCGCATGCCACACATCGTGGCAGCTCCCCCTGCTCAATGAGCTGCCGCGATGTGCTAGTATACTGCACATGCGCGCGGCGACTCGCACATCGCAGTGTGTCTACTGTGGCACATGTCAGCATATAGGAGGTCCTTCAGCGGCGGATCCGTAGCGAAAAACGCTGCGAAAATAAGTTCGTCTGAAGGTACCCTTACAGTGAGTTTCTCCTTTTACCCCTTATGAAAAGGTAAAGTTGGGGTCTACTCCAGCATATTATTGTAAAAAACATTACATTTTCTACAGTAACTTGCTGGTGTTGCCCCACACTTTTTATTTTCACAAAAGGGAAAAGGGAAAAAAGACCCCCAAAATTTGTAACGCAATTTCTCCTGAGTATGGAAATACCCCATATGTGGACGTAAAATGCTCTGCGGGCGCACAACAAGGCTTAGGAGTGAGAGCACCACGCACATTTAAGGGGATTTGCACAGGGGTGGCTGATTGTTACAGCGGTTGTTACATAAATGCAAAAAAAAAACACCCACATGTGACCACATTTTGGAAACTACACCTCTTAAGGAATGTAACAAGGGGTATAGTGAGCCTTAACTACCCACAGGTGTGTGAAGAATTTTTGTTGAAAATGTAAAAAATTTATATTTTCACTAAAATGCTGGTGTTATCCAAAATTTTTCATTTTCACAAGGGGTAATAGGAAAAAAGCCCCCACAAATTTGTAACCATTTCTTCAGAGTATATAAATACCCCACATGTGGATGTAAAGTGCTCTGTTGGCGCACTACAGAGCTCAGAAGAGAAGGAGTGCCATTGGGCTTTTGGGGAAAGAATTTGGCTGGAATTTAAGGCCATGTGCGTTTACAAAGCCCCCATAGTGCCAGAACGGTGGACCCCCCCCCACATGTGACCCCATTTTGGAACTACACCCCTCACGGAATGTAATAAAGGGTACAGTGAGCATTTACGCCCCACAGGTGTCTGATAGATTTTTGGAACAATGGTCCATGAAAATGAAAAATTTAATTTTTAATTTGCACAGCCCACTGTCAAACACAGATCTGTCAAACACCAGTGGGGTGTTTGTTAATGCTCACTGCACCCCTTATTAAATTCTGTGAGGGGTGTAGTTTCCAAAATTGGGTAACATGTGGGGGGTCCACTGTTCTGGCACCATTGGGGGCTTTGTAAACGCACATGGCCTCCGAATTGCATTTCAAACAAATTCTCTCTCCAAAAGCCCAATGGCGCTCCTTCTCTTCTGAGCATTGTAGTTCACCCGCAGAGCCCTTGACGTCCACATGGGGTACTTCCATACTCAGAAGAAATGGGGTTACAAATTTTGGGGGGCATTTTCTCCTAAAACCTCTTGTAAAAAATAGTATTTTGGGGGGAAAAAACTGCATTTTAGTGAAAACATTTTTTTTTTATTTACACATCCGACTTAAACGAAAAGTTGTCAAACACCTGTGGGGTGCTAACCTGTTCAGGACGTAGGGCGTATGCATACGCCCTACATCCCGATTTCTTAAGGATGTAGGGCGTATGGATACACCTGTGGGAATTCCGGACCGGGATGCCTGCTGAAATCATTCAGCAGGCATCCCGGCACATCGCCAAGGGGGGTCCTGAGACCCCCCAATGTTGACGGTCCGAGAAAATCGCATGTCATTTCAGACATGCAAATTTCTACTATTCCAGGCTGATCGGGTCTCTGGTGACCCAATCGCCCAGCAAATAGGGATGACCGGGGCTGTCAGTGACCGCCCCGATCATCCTAAGGGATAGGAGCGAGGTTGCAGTGCTGCAACCTCCTTCTATCCCCTGCCATTAGTCAGCACTGAGTACTAATCAATGGCAATTGAAGATGGGTGGTTGCCATGGAAACCCCCCCGCTCTGCCCACCCCTGGATGTCGGGCAGAACGGGGGGAGAAGATGGCGGACGGTACCTGTGGAGAAGATGCCGTGGGGACCGCTGATCGTCGGTGACATCAGCAGAGATCAGCGGCGCAGGTAGGGAGGCGGCGCAGGTCTGGAGCATGAAGGGAGGTGGCAGTAAAGCGATCTTCCTAGTGGAAGCCAAACTGCAACTCCCAGCGTGCCCAGACAGCCAAAGGCTGTATGGGCATGGTGGGAGTTGTAGTTTTGCAACATCTGGAGGCTCACAGTTTGGAGACCACTATTACAGTGGTGCCCAAACGGTAGCCCTCCAGATGTTGCAAAACTACATCTCTCAGCATGCCTAGACTGCCCAGTTGTAGTTCTGTAACATGTGTCCCTTCAGATTTTGCAATTTTCATGAAAATTTAGAAAATTGCTCCTATAATTTGAAGCCCTCTAATTTTTTTCAAAAAGTAAAAATATGTCCATTTTATGATGCCAACATAAAGTAGACATATTGTATTTGTGAATCAATATATAATTTATTTTGAATATCCATTTTCCTTACAAGCAGAGAGTTTCAAAGTTAGAAAAATGCAACATTTTCAAAATTTTCATCAAATTTGGGGATTTTTCACCAAGAAAGGATGCAAGTAACTACGAAAATTTACCACTAAAATAAAATAGAATATGTCATGAAAAAAACATCTCAGAATCAGAATAATCGATAAAAGCATCTCAGAGTTATTAATGCTTAAAGTGACAGTGGTCAGAATTGCAAAAAATGACTCTGTCCTTAAGGTGAAAATGAGCTGCATCCTTAAGGGGTTAAGGCTCAATGTACTCCTTGTTACTTGCCTTGAGGGGTGTAGTTTCCAAAATAGTATTTCTTTTTATTTATTTATTTTTTTGTTGCTGTTATGGCACCATAGGGGCTTCCAAAATGCCACATGCCCCCCAAAAACCATTTCAGCTAAATTTGCTTTCAAAAAGCCAAATATGACTCCTTCTCTTCTGAGCATTGTAGTGCGCCAGCAGAGCACTTGACATCTGCATATTGGGTATTTCCATACTCAGAAGAAATGGGGTTACAAATTGTGGTTGGCATTTTCTGATATTACCTATTGTAAAAATGGTAAATTGGGGAAAAACTGCATTTTAGTGAAAAATATGTTTTTTTCATTTACACATCCGAATTTAATGAAAAGTTGACAAACACTTGGCTAAGGCTAACTGTTCCCCTTCTTACGTGCCTTGGGGAGTGTAGATTCCAAAATAGTATGCCATGTGTTTTTTTGTTTTTGCTGTTATGGAATCATAGGGACTTCCTAAATGTGACATGCCCTCCTAAAACCATTTCCGCAAAATTCAGTCTCCAAAATCCCATTGTCACTCCTTCGCTTCTGAGCCCTCTAGTGCACCCACAGAGCACTTTACCTTCACATATGAGGTATTTCCTTACTCGAGAGAAATTGGGTTACACATTTTGGGGGGCATTTTCTCCTTTTAGCCCTTGTAAAAATTCAAAAACTGCGTCTACAAGAAGTGAAAAGTTAGTGTAAAAAATGGAGATTTAGAATTTTCTCCTTCAATTTGCTGCTATTCCTGTGAAACACCTAAAGGGTTAACAAACATTCAGAATTAGGGATCGACCGATTATCGGTATGGCCGATATTATTGGCCGATAATCACGATTTTGGGCATTATCGGTATCGGCAATTACCTTGCCGAAAAGCCGAAAATGCCCCGCCCCCCGCACAGCCCCCCCACACCGCGACCACCCCCTCGACCCACCGCACCGCGTCGCACCCCCCACCGTAGTTCTGGGCGGTATACCGGTATGGATTTTTGCCCATACTGCTATACCGGTCGGGCCCCACCCCCACCCTCCGATTCAATAAAAAAAATTAAACTTACCCGTAATGGGGGTGGTCCGGGCCATCCATCCTTCCTGTAGTGTCCGGGGGCGTTCCGGGTGAAGGGTAAACCGGTCCGGGCTGTCCTTCTTCTCCGGCGGTCATCTTCTCCACTCCGGGCAGGCTCCGGCCTAGTAGCTGCATAGACGCCGCTACGTCGTGACGTCAGGTGCGTCACTGCGCACGGGCGTCACTGCGCAGCGGCGTCTATGCAGCGTACTAGGCCGAAGCCTGCCTGGAGTAGAGAAGATGACCGCCGGAGAAGAAGGACAGCCTGGACCGGTTCACCCTTCACCCGGAACGCCCCCGGACACTACAGGAGCGATGGATGGCCCGGACCACCATGACAGATAGGGGGAGAGAAGCGGGCGGCGGCGGTGGTGGTAAATCAATGATCTGCAGCGGTGTCGCGGGGGGATAAATAGCCGATAACTTATACCGGAATATCGGTGTAAGTTATCGGCTATAGCCGCTAACCACCACCGATTATCGGTATCGGCCCTAAAAAAACTATATCGGTCGATCCCTATTCAGAATATCATTTTGTAAACTTTTATGGGTGCAGTTTTTATAATGGGGTAATTTATGGGATATATCTAATAAGAAGACCCCTCAAATCCACTTCAAAACTGAACTGGTCCCTGAAAAATTCAGATTTAGAAAATTTTGTGAAAAATTGGAAAATTGCTGCTGAACTTTGAAGCCCTCTGGTGTCTTCCAAAAGTAAAAACATGTCAACTTTATGATGCAAACATAAAGTAGACATATTGTATTTGTGAATCAATATATAATTTATTTGGTATGTCTATTTTCCTCACAAGCAGAGATCTTCAAAGTTAGAAAAATGCGAAATTTTCAAATTTTTCATGACATTTTTAAAGTTTTTCACCAATTAATGATGCAAGTATCGACGAAAATTTACCACTATGATAAAGTAGAATATGTCACGAAAAAATATTCTCGGAATCAGAATGAAAAGCATCCCAGAATTATTAATGCTTAAAGTGAAAGTGGTCAGATGTGCAAAAAATTCTCTGGTCCTTAAGGCCAAAATTACCTCGGTCCTTAAGAGGTTAATAATTATTTATTTATTTTACGCTTTTTTGGATAAAATGGGGAAAGGGATGATTTAAATTTTTATTGTGAAAGGGGCTTTTTCGCGTTTTTTTAACTTCTTTTTTTTTTTTTTACTTTTATCTTTAACTCTCTATGTTCCCATAGAGGACTATCTATAGCAATCATTAGATTGCTATTACTTTTCATTGCTATGCATAGGCATATCACTGATCAGTATTATTGGCGATTTCCTTCTCTGGTCTGCTGGAAGGAAGATCAGTGCAGATGACCCCGGGAGATGGCCGGAGGCAGGTGAGGGGATGTCCGTCCGTCATCTCGGCTGCTCTGATCCCCGCAGCCATGCTGTGGGCGATCAGACCAGCGATTACAATCATTGCATTGCTACAGATGCTGTGATATGTATTGAGGGGTTAATGGTGGACATCAATGCGTTTGCTGATGTCTGCCATTACAGGTGGGTCCCTGGCTGATGATAGTAGATGGGACTTGCCAGGCATGACGCGAGCACCGCTCCGGTGCTTGAGTCATGTTCAGTACATAGGAGGTACCAGCGCATCAGGACGTATATTTACGTTAAGGGATTAATGGAATTCTGCTGCTCTGTGCACACTGCGGAATCAGCGCAGCATAATTCAGCTGGCAGGAATGGACATCCAAAATTCCACAGCACTGCACTGTCATCTATAAGACGATGCACGTCCGCTTGGTCCTACCACAGATGATGTAGACGGCGCCTGCTGAAAGCGAACATTCAGCTGGCTAAATGTCTGCAGTGAGAATGAGACAAAGTGATTTGGAAAGATAAACGTCTCCAAGAAAATATATACAGTCATGGCTGTAAATGTTGGCACCCCTGAAATTTTTCTAGAAAAGGAAGTATTTCTCACAGAGAAGGATTGCAGTAACGCATGTTTTGCTACACACATGTTTATTCCTTTTGTGTGTATTGGAACTAAACCAAAAAAGGGAGGGAAAAAAAGCAAATTGGACATAATATCACACCAAACTCCAAAAATGGTCTGAAAACAATTATTGGCACCCTTAACTTAATATTTGGTTGCACACCCTTATGCAAAAAATAACTGAAATCAATCGCTTTCTATAACCATCAATAAGCTTCTTACACCTCTCAGCCAGAATGTTGGAGCACTCGTCCTTTGCAAACTGCTCCAGGTCTCTCTTATTGGAAGGGCGCCTTTTCCCAACAGCAATTTTAAGATCTATCCACAGGTGTTCAATGGGATTTAGATCTGGACTCATTGTTGGCCACTTCAGAACTCTCCAGCACTTTGTTGCCATTCATTTCTGGGTGCTTTTTGGGGTCATTGTCCTGCTGGAAGAACCAAGATCTCGATCACAAGCCCAGCTTTCTGACACTGGGCTGTACAGTGCAACCCAAAATCCATTGGTAATCCTCAGATTTCATGATGCTTGTGCACATTCAATACACCCAGTGCCAGAGGCAGCAAAACAACCCTCAAACATCATTGAACCTCCACCATATTTCACTGTAGGTACTGTGTTCTTTTCTTCGTAAGCCTCATTCCCTTTTCAGTAAACAGTAGAATGATGTGCTTTACCAAAAAGCTCTATCTTGGTCTCATCTGTCCACAAGATGTTTTCCCAGAAGGATTTTGGCTTACTCAAGTTCATTTTGGCAAAATATAGTCTTGCTTTTTTATGTCTCTATGTCAGCAGTGGGGTCTTCCTAGGTCTCCTGCCATAGCGTTTAATTTCCTTTAAATGTCGACTGATAGTTTGCGCTGACACTGATGCTCCCTGAGCCTGCAGGGCAGCTTTAATATCTTTGGAACTTGTTTGGGGCTGCTTATCCACCATTCAGACTATCCTGCGTTTACACCTTTCATCAATTTTTCTCTTCCGTCCACACCCAGTGAAATTAGCTACAGTGTCATGGGTTGCAAACTTCTTAATAATGTTGGGCACTGTGGACAAAGGCAAATCTAGATCTCTGGAGATGGACTTGTAACCTTGAGATTGTTGATATTGTTCCACAATTATGGTTCTCAAGTCCTCAGACAGTTCTCTTCTCCTCTTTCTGTTGTCCATGCTTAGTTTGGCACACACAGACACACAATGCAAAGTCTAAATGAACTTCTCTCCTTTTTATCTGCTTTCAGGTGTGGTTTTTATATTGCCAACACCTGTTACTTGCCCCCAGATGAGTTTAAAGGAGCATCACATGCTTGAAACAATCTTATTTTTCCACAATTTTAAAAGGGTGCCAATAATTTTGTCCAGCCCATTTTTGGAGTTTGGTGTGACATTATGTCCAATTTGTTTTTTTTCCTCCCTTTTTTGGTTTATTTCCAATACACACTAAGGGAATAAACATGTTTTTAGTAAAACATGTGTTACTGCAAACCTTTTCTGTAAGAAATACTTCATTTTCTAGAAAAATTTCAGGGGTGCCAACATTTACGGCCATGACTGTATATATTAAAAAGTTTATGGTATCAGGACAATGCCAAGTTACTAATACCCAGCCTATGATTTATGGTGTTAACAATTTAAACTAGAGTTCTTAAAATCCCCCGCTGTTAGAGCTGATGTTTATACAGACAGAAATAGAATTTTAACTTAAGTGAGCAAGTACGGGTTGTATTTTTTTTGTTGTTGTTGATAACATTACTCATCTGTGAGAAATGATATGAGCTACCTGGGAATCCAAATGAAAAATCTATATACACAGTGGGATGTCCTTTTGATTCCTCCATGAATACGAGACAGACTTCATTCATTTTCTGAATAAGGTGAAGGACAAGTTCTTGCCTGGATGCAGCAAAAGAATCCATTTTCAGACAAAACATTTTGACTATGTTTCATTTTTGCATTTACATGACATATGCGCATTAATTCTAATCTAATCGTATTCATCTCCTATTCATATACATTTTTTAAAAGATTTTCTTCAAAATACAAATGACTCTATGGCCCAGATTTATCAATCTGCTTGAAACCAAGTCCAAATGTCTCTGGTTTTTCCCATAGATCTGGATTCATTTTACCAGAGCTCATTAAAAAGTGAAGTTGTGATTGGTTGTTTTAGGGAAAAAAAAACAATAGTTCTGGTTCCAGGTAGATTGATAAATTTGGGCCAATGTCTCTACTGAGCAGAAGTGTCCAAGCATAAGAATAGTAGTAATGTGATGGTAAGGGGAGGGGGTTTATTACAATGTGCACTTCAGTAGTAAAAAAAAGATGTCACAATGAGGAGGTTTGTTACAGTGTGCCAGCCCAGTAGTAAGGAGATGACATGAGGAAGGGGGTGTTACAGTGCGTTTTCAGTGTGTGATCCCATTAGTAATGAGATTACATGAGGAGGAGGTTTGTTACACTGTGTCTCCCCATTAGTAAGGATATTACATGAGGAGGAGGTTTGTTACACTGTGTCACCCCATTAGTAAGGAGATTACATGAGGAGGAGGTTTGTTACAGTGTGTCACCCCATTAGTAAGGAGATTATATGAGGAGGAGGCTTTTTACAGTGTGTCACCCCAGCATTAATTTAGGAGATTATATGAGCAGGAGGTTTGTTACAGTGTGTCAACCCAGTACTAATAAGATTACATGGGGAGGAGGTTTGTTACAGTTTGTCACCCCAGTAGTAATGAGATTATAGAGGATGAGGTTTGTTACAGTGTGTCACCCAATTAGTAAGGAGATTACATGAGGAGGAGGTTTGTTACAGTGTGTCATACCAGCAGTAATGAGATTACATGGGGATGAGGTTTGTTACAGTGTGTTACCCCAGTAGTAATGAGATTACCATGGCAGCCTCAATATAAGTCTGACTCAGTGACTATCTCAGAGTGTTCCTCCCAGTCCTGTCTGCTCCCCCTGCTGCCACCGCACCGCCATTTTGTGGCACACTCAGCCTGCCCTGGAGGATTGTTTACTCTGTACTCCATCTTCTCCCACCGGCCTGGTAGGTCAGAGCTGCCACCAATGTTACTCACAATTCACACACACAGTGCGCTGTGCTGCGGCCCCGGCTGGGTATGTAAGTGACTGCATCTGCCGGTGATCCTCGCAGCCAGGGCCTCTGGCTGCACTGCTATGCACATGGGGGTAAGTGCACTGCAGAGCATTGCATCCTGGAGTCTTCTACAGACCCTAGGGTGCAATGTTCTGCAGTCTGCACATACTCACCATGTGTATAGCAGTGTGTTAATTCCAATACAGATGGGGGGTATGTCCAGAGGATGGCATCAGTCAGTGACCTAGGGCCCAAGCAGGGCTCTAGTACATAGTGTATAAGGAGAACAGCAGCCAAACTCCAGTGATCCTTCTTCTTCTCTGTGTAACATGTGCAGCATAAAACCAGAGCGGAAAGGGTTACAGAGCAGAGTGCAGTGATTGGCTGACAGCTCAGTGACACACAGTGAGGGAGGAAGTTTGGTCATGTACAGTAAGGGCAAGAGAGGGACACGCCCCCTGCCTGAGAGAAGATGGAAATTCAGTGTGATATTAAAAGAAATACAGAAGCTAGACACATAAAAGTTATATGTACATGATCAGTATGATGTACTGAGTAAAATATAGCTTTTTTTTCTGTGATATGATGGGTACGCTTTAAAGTAGATTTGAGGGGTCTTTATGTGAGAAATAACACATTAATGATCCCATTATAGAAACTGCACCCTCAAAGTATTCAAAATGACATTCAGAAAGTTTGTTAACCCTTTATGTGTTTCACAGGAACAGCAGCAAAGTGGAGTAGAAAAATCAAAATCTCCATTTTTTACACTAACATGTTCATATAGACCCATTTTTCTTTTTTTTCATTCTTACAAGGAGAAAAAAAGCCCCCAAAACTTGTAACCCAATTTCTCTTGAGTATGCTAATACCTCAAATGTTCACGTAAAGTACTCTGCTGGCTCGCAACATGGCTAAAGAGGGAAAGAGAAACTGTGGGATTTTGGAGGGCAAATTTAGCTGTCAAGGTTTTTTGGGGGCATGTTGCATTTAGGAAGCCCCCATAGTGCCAGAGCAGCAAAAAAAAAATAAATATGAAAAATTGAATTTTTAGCACTAAAATTATGGTGTTACTCCAATTTTTGTATAGCCAAAAGTAAAAATGATGCCCGCCCCAAACCCTATGTTCTTAATCATTATTCTGGGAATATGATGTGTGTGGCCGTCCCTATCTTGTTACCTCAAATGCGCACCCCGCTCAGATGGGGACAGAGCACTGCATATTTGATGCAACTTGCAAACCTCCAATGCTGTGACCCATGACCCATTTTTTGGGGGAAAAATATATTATCAGGGGTATTGGGAAAGAGGTTTTTTTTTTTTTTTTTGGACTGGTACATTGGGGTAAAATTATGGGAAATTAAAATGAGGGGAAAGGATTAAAAATTTAGAACTCCATGGAAGTGTGATACTCCCTGATGCAATCTCTAATGCAGAGGCCCAGATGATCAGGGCAAGTGTCACATTTAGTGGTGGTGTCCTTTCGTATCCCCCTCCTGTGACACACTCTGCATTTTTTCTGGGATCATCCCTTATTTCCACTGTGGGGGACTTCACCTGAAAAGTGTTGGCCTGGGACAATCCGGGGGCCCACAGTTCCAGAATTGCTCTCTTCCACTCTTTGGTGGTCACCAAAGATTAGGGCCTTTAGAACTTGCTGTTGGAACTGCAGGAATGTCCCTGTGTTGCCAGCGCACTGGGACAGTACAAAAGAGTTGTACATGGCACCCTGTACCATGAAGACTGCAACCTTTTTGTACCATTTCCGTGTTTGCCACATGACATTATATGGCTTGAGGACTTGATCAGAGAGATCAACTCCCACCATATACCGACTGTAGTCCAGAATACAATCAGGCTTGAGGACTGGTCCTGCGGTACCTTGCACAGGGACAGAGGTGCTGCCATTCCCATGAATTGTGGACAGCATAAGGACATCCCTCTTATCCTTATACCTGACCAGCAACAGGTTTTCATGGGTAAGGGCATGGGACTCACCCCGGGGGATAGGAGTTTTGATGGGATAGGTCGGGAGGCCTTTTTGATTTTTCCGACTGTCCCATAAGCGACCGTGGATCTGGCGGCGAGGGATGTGAACAGAGGGATACTAGTATAAAAGTTAAATGTTGTAACCCTTATCAAGCAATTGGTGCAAAAGGCCCCAAGCGATTTTCCCGCTAACACCAACAGTGGAGGGACATTCTAGGGGTTCATTACGCGAATCTTGTCCCTCATACACCAAAAACTTGCAAGTGTACCCTGAGGTACTCTCACAAAGTTTATGTATCTTCACGCCATACCTCGCCTGCTTATTGGGAATGTATTACCGGAAGCTAAGTCTCCACTTAAAGCTGATGAGAGACTCATCAATAGCGACCTCCCTTCCAAGGACATGGGCCTCCCAAAATTTGGCCCCAAAGTGATTGATGACTGGTCTAATTTTATACAGACGGTCATACGCGGGATCACTTGGGGGGGACATGCCGCATTATCAGCATAATGCAAACATTTCCGAATGGCCTCAAACCGGGAATTTGCCATGGCCATACCATAGAGTGGGGTCTGGTAGAGGACGTCCCCACTCCAGTATTTCCTGACACTGGGTTTTTTTGACATCGCCCCAAAAGGTCCTCATTTCGGCTGCATCGACTGGGAACCAGCCACTGGGCCTAGCCAAAACTGAGCCCGGGTTTGCAGCGACAAACTGTTTGGCATACAGGTTTGTCTGCTCAAACATAAGATTGACAGTCGTCACTGAAATAATAACTAAAAACATCTATTTCAGTGAATCTGATGATGTCAATCTTGATTCCTGAGTCGCTAACAAACTCAGGAATCACAGGCTCATGGTCCGCTGGCTCAGTCGAGACAAGTTCACCGGTAGGGGGCACCTGTAAACTTGGCTGGGGGGGGGGGGGTTTGACTAGTACGAGTGCTAGGGGGACTTGTACTAGCATGGGGCACAAGGTCAGGAGCAGAGGAGGTTTGCAGTCCCGCATGGTGGCGTCTCCACTGCCTTGGTGGCTCATCATCACTGGATAGAGATAATAAAAATGTGGGGTCTTCCTCACGCTCACTGGCACTTTCAGTGTCGGAAGCATAAGCCCTCACCGCTGAAAATGCTTTGCAGGCCATTTCCCTACTCTAATGGGGGTGTATGTATGTTTGGGGAAAACTTTATTGGTGTATGTGCCTAACAGAACAATATAAATTAAAACTAAACTAATAAAGAAAAAAAGGCTTAAAAAAAAGAAAAAAAAGACTTCTAGCACAAAAAGCCCTTTGCAAAAAAAAAATAAAACATTTACCTAATCAGTGGTGTGCACACTAATTAGCACTTGGTGGCGACAGGGCGCGCAGAAGTCAGTGGGGGGTCTGGCCACTCAGCCCATAACAGTGGATGGTGGCACGTACACAGACCCCCACAAAAAAATAAAATAAAAAACCTCTAAAACCCCCCAAAAAAACGCTTATCAGTGATAAATCCGTCCACACATCACTGACCTGCTGCTGGTGGCTAGAGATGTCGCAAATTGCTCACCGGCGAACAGTTCCTGGTGAATTTAGCATGTTCGCATCGCCGGGCGAACATATGTGAAGTTCGACCCGCCCCCTATACTTTAACATTGCAGTAAACTTTGACCCTGTGATTCAGAGTCAGCAGACACATTACAGCCAATCAGCAGCAGTCCCTCCCTTGCAGACCCTCCTACCTCTTGCAAAGACGCCATTTTACCCTCATTCAGCATGCTGCAGGCTTAGGAAGTGGAGGGTCAGAGAAGCTGCTCCTGCTGTACAGGGAAAGCGATAGCTAGGTTGCTGCTAGTTGGTGTATTCAGGGTCCAGTTTACTTCTAAAGCACTAGTGTAACATCTGCTTTAAGGACAGCACCCAAAAAAGCCCTTTTTAGGGCCGAAAGATATCAGTGCTGGTTGGGAGGGAACCGCTGGTTAAAAGGGGTACTCCAGAATCAAACTTAAGTTCCTTCAAGCAACTAACTACTACAGTATTCAAAGGGCTGAAAGATATCAGTCTGTGTTTTTTGCAACAGCTGGAGGCACCCTGGGTGGGAGGGAACTTCTGGTTAAAAGGGGTAATCCAGTATAAAACTTAAGTTCCTTCAAGCAACTAACTACTACAGTATTCAAAGGGCTAAAATATATCAGTCCGTGTTTTTTGCAACAGCTGGAGGCACCCTGGTTGGGGACCACTGCATAAAAGGGGAACTCCGCTGGCAAGCTTTTTTTCTTTAAAGCAACTAACTAGTACAGTATTCAAAGGGCTGAAATATATCAGTCCGTGTGTTTTGCAACAGCTGGAGGCACCCTGGTTGGGGACCACTGCTTAAAAGGGGAACTCCGCTGGCAAGCTTTTTTGCTCAATGTCACACTAGTGCAAATCAGATTTGGTGTGATAGTGTTCCAAATAAAAAAAAAATACCTTTTTTGTCTGTTGAATAAAATCAGTTGTCACTGTCAGTTCACGTCACAGTTGCCATTTTTTTTTGCCTGCAGGGCAAATTGTGTCACCCTAGTGCAAATCACATTAGGTGTGACAGTTGTGCAAATGAAAAAAAAATACCTTTTTTGGCTGTTAAATAAAATCAGTCGTCACTGTCAGTTCACGTCACAGTTGCCATTTTTTTTGCCTGCAGGGCAAATTGTGTCACCCTAGTGCAAATCACATTAGTTGTGACAGTTGTGCGAATAAAAAAAAAACAACCTTTTTTGGCTGTTAAATAAAACCAGTCGTCACTGTCAGTTCACGTCACAGTTGCCGTTTTTTTTTTTTGCCTGCAGGGCAAATTGTGTCACCCTAGTGCAAATCACATTTGGTGTGACAATTGTGCAAATTTAACCAAAAAAATGACAGGCAGAGGAAGGCCACCCCGCTGATGGAATTCCCTTTGGCCCTAGAATGGCCAGTGTTCAGAGGCCACGTACCCTGAACCCCCAAAGTTCTCAGGACATAGTTGACTGGCTATCACAAGACACTCAATCTACTACAGCTTCCGCTCAGAACCTTGACGCACCGTCCTTCTCCTCCTCTAGCTTAGCTTCGGGCACCTCTCATGCTACCACTTGCCAGCCTGCCGCCACCACCAACACTAGCACCACAGCAGCTTTACTTGATCCGTCAGAGGAGTTATTACACATCAGTTTGAAGACATGAGTGATGCGCAACCGTTATTGCCAGAGGATGTAGTTAACAGGGATATGTCTCAGTTAGGCAGCATTACACACATGGACGTACGGTGTGATGATGGTTTTGTACCCGCTGCTGCTTCCTTTCTTGAGGTGCCAGATAGTGGTGAAGGTGTTGATGATGACGATGTGTCCGTGGATGCCACGTGGGTGCCCGCTAGAAGAGAAGAAAATGGGGAAAGTTCAGATCAGGAGACAGAGAGGAGGAGGAAACGAGTTGGAAGCAGAGGGAGGTCGTCGCAAGGAGCTAGTGGCACAGTCAGACAGCATGCATCAGCCAGACAGGATGCCAATCAACGCATGCTGTTGCCACCACCAGAATGCCGTCATCGCAGAGCTCAGCAGTGTGGCATTTTTTTTGTGTGTCTGCCTCTGACAACAGTGAGGCCATTTGCAACCTGTGCCAGAAGAAACTGAGTCGTGGGAAGTCCAACACCCACCTCGGTACAACTGCTTTGCGAAGGCAAATGATGTCACATCACAAATGCCTATGTGATCAACACATCAGTACAAGCAGCACACAAAGTCAAAGCCGCCATCCTCCTCCTGGTCCAACATCTTCAGCCAGGTCAACCACTGCTTCCCTCCTTGCCCCCTCTCAACCATCCGCCTCTCCGTCTCTGCCTTGAGCAGTTCCTGCTCATCTGCCCAATCAGGTGTATGTCAAGGAGATGTTTGAGCGCAAGAAGACAATGTCTCAAAGTCATCCCCAAGCCCGGCGTCTGACAGCTGGCTTGTCGGAACTGTTAGCCCGCCAGCTTTTACCATACAAGCTGGAGGAGTCTGAGCCCTTTAAAAAATTTGTAGCCATTGGGATACCGCAGTGGAAGGTACCCGGACGAAATTTTTTTGCACAAAAGGCAATCCCCAACCTTTACTCCATTGTGCAAAAGGAAATTATGGCATGTCTGGCACACAGTGTAGGGGCAAGGGTCCATCTGACCACTGATACCTGGTCTGCAAAGCATGGTCAGGGCAGGTATATCACCTACACTGCGCATTGGGTAAACCTGGTTACGGCTGCCAAGTATGGAATGCGTGGCTCTGCAGAGGAGTTGGTGACACCGCCACGACTTGCAGGCAGGCCTGCTGCCACCTCCTCTACTCCTCCTACTCCATCCTCTTCCATAACCTCCTAGGCTGAGTCCTCTTCCACTGCTGCGTCTTGCTCCACATCACCGGCACCCTCCCAGCTCCCCAGGTGCTATTCCACATCCCGGATACGGCAGTGTCACGCAATCTGGGTGTTGACTTGCCTCAAAGCGGAGAGTCACACCGCACCAGCGCTCCTGTCAGCCCTGAACGCACAGGTGGACCAGTGGCTGATTCCTCACCAACTGGAGATCAGCAAGGTGGTTTTTGACAACGGAACAAATCTGTTGGCAGCATTGAGGTTGGGCAAGTTGACACATGTGCCGTGCATGGCACATGTATGTAATCTGATTGTACAACGCTTTGTGCTCAAGTACCCAGGCTTACAGGATGTCCTGAAGCAGTCCAGGAAGGTGTGTGGCCATTTCAGGCATTCCTACACGGCCATGGCGCACTTGTCAGATATCCAGCGGCGAAACATCAGGCCAGTGAGGTGCTTGATTTGCGACAGCCCGACACTTTGGAATTCAACACTCCTAATGTTCGACCGCCTGCTCCAACAAGAAAAAGCCGCCAACGAATATTTGTATGATCGGGGTGCTAGGACATCATCTGCGGAGCTGGGAATTTTTTTTGCCACGTTACTGGAGGCTCATGCGCAATGCCTGTAAGCTCATGCGTCTTTTTGAGGAGGTGACAAACCTGGTCAGTCGCACCGAAGGCACCATCAGCGACATCATACCATTTGTTTTCTTCTTGGAGCATGCCCTGCGAAGAGTGCTGGATCAGGCAGTAGATGAGCGTGAAGAGGAAGAGTTGTGGACACCATCACCACCAGAAACAGCCTTATCAGCATCGCTTGCTGGACCTGCGGCAACGCTGGAAGAGGATTGTGAGGAAGAGGAGTCAGAGGAGGAATGTGGCTTTGAAGAGGAGGAGGAAGATCAACCACAGCAGGCATCCCAGGGTGCTCCTTGTCACCTATCTGGTTCCCGTTTTGTTGTACGTGGCTGGGGGGAAGAAGATTATACCTTTTCTGACATCACTGAGGACGAGGAATGGGACATGAGTAGCTCGGCATCCGTCCTTGTGCAAATGGGGTCTTTCATGCTGTCGTGCCTGTTGAGGGACCCTCGTATAAAAAGGATGAAGGAGAATGACCTGTACTGGGTGTCAACGCTACTAGACCCCGGTATAAACATAAAGTGCCTGACATGTTACCGCATTACAGCAAGGCGGAAAGGATTCAGCAGGTCAAAAATAAATTAAGAAATATGCTGTACACAGCGTATAAGGGTCATGTCACAGCACAACAGGGATCTAACAGGGGGAGAGGTGAAAGTAATCCTCCTCCTCCTCCCACGAACACACCGGCAAGGACAGGATGCTGTACAGACATGCTGTTGATGGAGGACATGCAGAGCTTTTTAAGTCCTATGCATCGCCACAGCCCTTCGGGGTCCACCATCAGAGAACGACTTGACCGACAGGTAGCAGACTACCTGGCCTTAACCGCAGATATCGACACTCTGAGGAGCGATGAACCCCTTGACTACTGGGTGTGCCAGCTTGACCTGTGGCCTGAGCTATCCCAATTTGCGCTCGAACTTATGGCCTGTACCGCTTCAAGTGTCCTGTCAGAAAGGACCTTCAGTGCAGCAGGAGGTATTGTCCCCTTGGTCAAAAAAGAAGAGGAGTCGCCTTGGTCAAAAAAGTCTGGATTACCTCACCTTTCTTAAGATGAATGGGGATGGATCCTGAAGGGACTGACACTGGACGATACAGTTGACTGGACAAGGCCTGATCAGATGAGCTGCCTTGGGCTAAAAATGGTCCACACACTGCTGTATTGAACTCTGAATGCCGAATGACTAGTGTGACTTATCCGCCACCAACCAGGGTTCAAGCCGCAATGTTTTAGGGCACTTTCTGCCTGGCGAAACAAACAGATTTTTTTCTGGCCGCTGCCACAGCAGTGGCTGCGACAATACCAAATTTTCCAGCAAGGTGTACATGCCTAATTTTTCGGGACTATGCTGCTGCACTTGTTATGGTGCTGCAATATTTCTGGCCGCTGCTACAGCACCAAATTTTCCAGCCAGGTGTACATGCCTAATTTTTCTGGCCTCTGCTGCTGCACTTTTTCTGGTGCTGCAATTTTTCTGGCTGCTGCTACAGCTGCGGCTGCGACAATATCCAATTTTTCATCCATGTGTACATGCCTAATTTTTCTGGCCTCTGCTGCTGCACTTGTTATGGTGCTGCAATTTTGATGGCCGCTGCTACAGCTGCGACAATACCAAATTTTCCAGCCAGGTGTACATGCCTAAATTTTCTGGCCTTTGCTGCTGCACTTTTTCTGGTGCTGCAATTTTTCTGGCTGCTGCTACAGATGCTGCTGCGACAATACCAAATTTTTCATCCATGTGTACATGCCTTTTTTTTCTTGCCTCTGCTGCTGCACTTGTTATGGTGCTGCAATTTTTCTGGCCGCTGCTACAGAAGCGGCTGCAACAATACCAAAGTTTTCAGGCATGTGTATATGCCTAATTTTTCTGGTACTCTCTGCTAACATCTCTGTCCATTTTAGCAACTGTGGATATTAGATGTATGCTAAGGGTAGCATGGTGGCTCAGAAGTTAGCACTGCTGCCTTGCAGTGCTGGGGCCTTGGGTTCAAATCCCACTATGTGCTGCATCAAGGGGGGCTCTAACTATGTGCTGCCTAATATGGGGGAATCTCATGTGCTGTCTAACATGGGGGAATCTATGTGGTGTCAAAAGGGGGGATCTAACTATGTTCTGCCTAAAGGGGGCTCTATGTGCTGCCTAATATGGGGGAATCTATGTGCTGTCTAAAGGGGGGATCTAACTATGTGATGCCCAAAGGGGCTAAAGCATGATATTCCAAACCATTTAGGAATAATAGGTGATTTATGCCCTTTATGGATTAAAACCAGACTCTGCATCATCTATGTAATTTTCCATGGGAGTTTTCCCATGGATCCCACTCCATCACGCCACAGTCCAGGTGTTAGTCCCCTTGAAACAACTTTTAAATCACTATTGTGGCCAGAAAGAATCCTTGTGGGTTTTAAAATTTGCCTGCCCATTGAAGTCAATGGTGGTTCGCCCGGTTCGCCTGTTCGCAAACTTTTGCGGAAGTTCGTGTTCGCGGTTCGCAAACCGAAAATGTTATGTTCGCGACATCACTACCGGTGCCTTGGACCACCTATCGGATGCAAAAAAACAAACTAAAAAAGCTGCTTATATTACCCGAAAAAGTGCCTGCACCACAAAAAAACACTGAACAGTGTTACGAAACTAATCAGTGGTGGGTGGGCGATTGGTTAACTGTGGCCAGAAACTTTTTTAAAGAGGGTCGGCCACACGATTAGAAAAAAAAAATAATTGTCAGCTGCTGAAGTTGAGTTGTTCTTATCTGTCTGACAACAGTGCTCTCTGCTGACACCTCTGTCCGTGTCAGGAACTCGGGAACTGCACAGACTAGGGAACTGCACAGAGTAGGAGAGGTTTGCTATGGGGATTTGCTTTTACTCTGGACAGTTCCTAAGACAGGTGTCATCAGAGAGCACTTATACAGAAAAGAACAACTCAACTTCAGGAGCTCATAATAACTGAAAGGTTTAAGATTCTTTAATAGAAGTAATTTACAAATCTGTTTAACTTTCTGGAGCCAGTTGATATATAAAAAAAAGTTTTTTCTGGATAATCCCTTTAATAGAGGACAATATGCTTTTAGTGCTCTGTTCACCCTAACTGGCTTGCTACAATTCGCTTTTCAGTTGTACATACCAGTGCTGCAGCACACAGTCACTGTGTACTACACCCAGAGTTGCCCTTTCTCTCTCAATCTCACTCCCTTCCCTATCAGTGCTTCTAGGCTGGATTTGGGCTTGAGGTAAATTGCTGCTGTAAAAAAGCTTTTCTGTGCAACACACACTGCTCTCTGTCCCTTTCTGCAATAGAATGTTGATGTGATTGGGAGGTGAATCGCTGCTGTAAAAATGCATTTCTGTGCAACACACTGCTCTGTCTTTCTCTCTCTGCAATAGAACACTGATGTGACTGGGAGTTGAATCGCTGCTGTAAAAATGCTTTTCTGAGCAACACACATTGCTGGCTGTCCCTCTCTCTCTGCAATAAAAGGCTGAAATATCTGGCCACAAGATGGCTGCCGATTTTATAGGGCTGTGAAATCACAGGGGTGGCTGGCTGCTGATAGGCTGCATGCTGCATGTGATTCAAGGTCATCCGCCTACCCTTGTTCTCACCTTCCAATGATTCCTTGCCCCATATCCTTACATGTGAATACGCCATTTTAGATGCCCTGGAGCCTTGACCGCACTAAATGGAGTTTAATGAAGCGATTCGCGTGATTGAATCTTGGCGATATTCGCATTCGCAAATGAAATTTTTCCTGAAATTCGTAACAAATTAGGATTAGTCAGATTCCATTCGCTCATCCCTACCTAGTATGGTTACAGCTGTATTAGGCTTTAAAAGCAGGTGACTGGGTCTTTTAGTGCTCACACTAACTAGCCCCTATAAGTTAGTTAGCCACTACAGCCCCTATTAGCTAGTTAGCCAGTACAGCAGTACAGACTAGATTACAGTATTACACCCAAGTGGAGCAACAGAAAAAACGTGTACTCTCTCTCCCTCTCTCTCTCTCTAATCCCTCAAATGCCTTCTGATTATATAGGGCTGTGACATCACAGGGGCTCACTGGCTGCTGATAGGCTATATGCCATCATGTGATCCAGGGTCTTCCCTCCTACACACCTTCCCAGAATTTCTTACCCCATGTCCTCACACGTGTAGCCACCATTTTAGATCCCCTGGACTGCACCAAATGGAATTGAATAAAGCGATTCGTTTTATCAAATCGGGGCAATATACGGATTCGTTACTAATCAAATTTTTCAGGAAATTCGTAACGAATTCAGATTCATCCGATTCGATTCACTCATCTCTAATTGAAATCATACCCAACTTATACAGGTTTAAGTTGATCTGAAGTTTTTATTGGTACCATTCTTGTTTTGATAGGACTTTTTTACACATATTCTTATGGTTTACAAAGTGACTGAAAATAAGCAATTTTAGACTTATTTATTTAGAATTTTTTTTACATGTACGCCATAGACTGTATGGTTTAATTAATATTATATTGTTATAGTACAAACATTTATGCACCCGACTATACCACATATGTTTCTATTTATTTTTGTTTACATATTTTTTTTAAATGGAAAAAGGGGGGTGATTCAAATTCTTATTAGGGAAAGGGTTCAATCACATTTATTCACATTTTTTTTAAACTTTTTCTATTACACATTTATAGCCCCCATAGGGTACTATAACATGCAATCTTCTGAATGCATACACTGTTCAATGCTATGCCATAGCATAGCATTGATCAGTGTTATCAGCGCTCTGCAGCTCCAGCCTGGATCTCAGGCATGGAGCAATAGAGCGACGATCGGATGCCTAGGAGGAAGGTAGGGACCCTCCTCAGATCCTCTCAGCTGATCGCCACACGACAGTTTTACCATGGTGGTCCTGATCAGCTTCGCTGAGCTGCCGGGTAGCATTTTTATTTTATTTTAGACACAGCAATCAACTGGGGTTAATACCAGACATCACCGCGATCCATGATGTCCGGTATTCACAACGGGTCTCGGCCGTTGATTGCCGCCGGGACCGAACTGCTATGATGCGGGGTCAGCTTGTACAAGTTAAGGACCAAGTTAATTTTATTTTTGCGATTTCGTTTTTTTTCTTCTCGCCTTCTAAAATCCATAACTCTTTTATATTTCTATCCACTGATCCATATGAGGGCTTATTTTTTGAGCGACCAATTGTACTTTGTAGTGACATCACTCATAGGTCTACATTTCCTACGTATGTGCACCAGATAAAGAGGTAGAGCTAAAAAGAACGTCACATAGTATTTGAATTGCAGAAACGGATCTATACCCATCAATGAATTACATGCATGAATGACCAGACTGTAATACTACATTATCCCAAGTGGAAATATCTAACACGCAGTGATTTTCCCCCATAAATAACATTTGATTTTAAGGGATTTGTGAACAGGGCTGGCCATAATACCAATCAGGTTTGTGCATATGAAACAGTTTTAATGGTTTGTGTATTCAATAGGACATTCAGGCAAACAATATTCACCAACTAGATTGATTGGGGCAGCATTCTAAATTCATAGGAAGTATTGCTAGGATTCCTTGGGCCCATCTTCCATTCATGAATTGTCATATTGGCCACCCAAATTTTTATAGGGATACTCCGGTGGAAAACTTTTTTTTTTAAATCAACTGGTGCCAAAAAGTTAAACAGATTTGTAAATTACTTCTATAAAAAAATCTTAATCGTTCCAGTACTTATTAGCTGCTGAATACTACAGAAGAAGTTATTTTCTTTTAGGAACACAGTGCTCTCTGCTGAATCACGAGCACAGTACTCTCTGCTGACATCTCTGTCCATTTTAGGAACTGTCCAGAGCAGCACATGTTTGCTGTTTGCTATGGGCATTTTCTCCTACTCTGGACAGTTCTTAAAATGGACAGAGATGTCAGCAGAGAGCTCTGTTTTCAAAAAAGAAAAGAATTTCCTCTGTAGTATTCAGCAGCTAAAAAGTACTGGAAGGATTAAGATTTTTTAATAGAAGTTTTTTTTGGTGGGTGACATCAAGAATCTATGGTGCTTGAAAAATAATTAGACTTATTAAAATTAGCAAGAAAAAGAATATTTTGTGAGTGTGCAATTATTTTAATATTTTATACTCAAAATATGGAACCTTGTCCATTTATGAATATTGCTCTTTCATTTTACTGTAACATTTAAGGGTATTTTTTCTTCTAACAAATTTGGTTTTAACTGAATATGTACATTTAAACCCACAGAGTATTTTCAGATAAAATACACATCTGGATTTAGAAAGTAAAGATACAGTATCAACAGACTGCAGACAGATTTGAAAGCTTTAATCTCTGAGTATCCAGGGATTTAACTTTTTCTGAAATCCATGTAGAATTTCTAGAACGCCAACACTAACTACATGTTCACTGTGCAGGCTGCCAACGTAAAAATGATTGCTGGATATAATATTAGCCACACAGTGCAACAGCGGTGATGGGTTAGACCAATATTTTTCAGCAATGTTAGGTGTTAAACTGTTAAGAAATAAAAGTAACAACAATAATAATAATAGTAACACTTTATGCATATTTCTTATCAAAGAACTATCCTGGGATAGAAGTTTTTTTTCTCCTTAAATTTTTTTTTATTGTTTAAAGAAAGAACAAGGAAAAACTAACAACCAACAGGGATGGCATGTACGGCTATTACACATAAAGAATGACGGTCAGGATAGTAAGAGAATATTACATTGCGGCATGTATGAAGCGCATTATAAGCAAGAGAAAAGGGAGACCAGACAAGAGGGGTTCAAAAGGAAAAGGCCCCTGGGGTACAGTCTCAAGTTGTAAAAACATGTTGACAACCGTAAAGAAAAACACAAGCTGTCTAACTACAAAGGACTGACCAAAAACGAAAATTGCCAGTAATAGTAGAACAACAAATTAGACAGACAGGACAAACAGGACAGAGACATGACAAAGAAAACAAAAAGAAGGTTAAAAAAAAAAGGCAGGGGTGAGCAGGCACTTATGAGAGAAGTTTTTTTTTTCGTTAAACTTGCCCAGAATGCCGGCATAAAACTGAAAAAAACCTGGACTTACTGTCGCTCCCTCTGTGCCTCCAAGATTGTGTTCCCATCCTCCACAGCGATTCTTTTTCTGTTTCATGTGGTCGACGCATCATAGTACGGCTCAGCTAATTGCCGGCCTCAGCGATGTCCTGCCTTGTCTGGTAATTGGTATGTAAAAATGTGAAATATTGAGCTCTGGTGACAGGAAGAAGCCCGGGACTGGGGCTCAATATGTCACACTGCTGCTCAGCCTATTACTGACCAATTAGCTGAGCCGCAGTGTGCTGCATCGACCTCATGAGGCAGGAAAAAAATCGCTGCAGAGGACAAAACAGTGATACCTGAGGAACATGGTACATGATATGATGCTTGGAGGAGTTATCACAGAGAAGAAATATTTGTTGGCCTATAACTTCCCTAAAAGTTATTGCCTCCACTAACAAATTTGTATAATTGGAGCTACTTATTTCTGGTAATAACTTGGCTTTGGACAGTCTCCAGTCTAGCTGCGGATGTCATTCGTCAGAGTCATTTTGTTTTTCGAAGAGCCAAGGTACGTGCTCTCGAGTCATCCATGTGCAAGTAAAAAGTGCAAGTGTTCACAAAAAAAGGGGACGAGGATGTGGTCCATCGCAAGCCCTTCTCTGAAAGGAGAGAACCCCCCAGCAAACCAAACCCTTCCCTTCCGGGTCAGAAGGCACCTGCAAGGTTCCAGGTACAATGTCCCCATTTGCTGAAGTTACTGAGGGACCGAAAAGTGCTCCTGGTGAACAACTAGATGTTAACTAAGTTGCCACCTAGGAACTAGTAAAACCAGTTCGGCATTCCTGCTGAAGCAGGAATGCCATGGGGTATGGCAGGGAAGTGAGGAACCTAATGGCCACACTTATCTCCCCTAGACTGGCAGGAGCAACACCCAGGAGGACTGCTGCACCCTGACCAAATCCTAATAAACATAAAAAGAACACAAACGTGAGCACAGTGACAAAACATAGAAAATAAATAAGTGGATGTGCACAGTGTGATACTGCCACGGTATCTGGTCGGATCTATTAAAATTCCTTTGCTGATCAACAGCCAGAAGGCCGTAACACTAGACGTGAGTGACCAGAAGAGTGAGAGATAAAGTGTGTGCTGCGTGCCATGAGTCAAGTGAGTTCCGGCACCCTGGGGTCACTACACCCAGGGCATTTTTTTGCACCTTGGCTTTTACCCTACCTGGACCTTAGGGCAAGATCCAGAAGATACAGGTTGCTTCAGGGCCGGCTGCCTGGACCATTATGTGTGGTTCCCCATCCTGCCTTGGTGGTCTCCCACACCACCAACTAACAGGAAGGTACTATACTTGAACTTAGTCAAAAGGATTCGTCAGAGTCATTAAACTGTTAAGGATCCTGTGGACATTATAAGGATGTGCAACTGAATAATGCATGTCCTACACCATTGGGACTAGGAGGGTAGTGTTTCTCCTAAAGGAGACCAGCAAACTCTCAAGAGGAGTCTTATAAGCCAATGCTCTATGGTAAAAACATATGCAAAGTTGCTCTCATCCAAAAGGAAAACAAAGCTTGCTCCTCACTGCCTCCTACTGGAAGTAACATTCCTCCCAATCTATTTTTAACTAAGAGCCTTAAAATGTGACTGGTGATTGAATTCTAAGCCATAATGCCAAATACAATATTAAATTCTAAGAACCAAGGAATGAGTACAAAATGTGCAAGTAAAGAACAAAAAATGGATATAGTTTAAATTCCTTTATCCTATTAGACAAGCAGTGAACAAAGTGATGACTGGCTTAACATTTTTGGTATATTATATTAACTTTTTCAGACAGAAATCATCGAAAAGCAATGACAGATAACTTTTCTCAGAAAAATATCATGAGTCCCTGTCAGGCTGTGTTATACTGCAGTGCTAAACTGCATCCCAGGAGAGTTACCTGCTGACTCCCATCATCTCTTCAACCCATAATCTGAAGAATCCTATATGTCAGTCACCATCAAAGTCAGGCTCTTATTACCTACAGATACAGAGAATTGTTGTTAAAAGACTCGATGCTAAAGCTGAATGACAATGGTCTGAAATGCACTGCAGGTATTTTTTGGATAAGCATTGGTTCATTTTAAAATCCATATTTTTACAAATTACATGTTCGTATGAAATTCTTAAAAATTGACCTAGTCTTCTATTGATTCTTGAACTCTCCTGCTTCGTATGCAATGGTTTAATTACCATACTTGTCAGTATCAGAGTAATGTATGCTTATTAAAGGGCAAAGATCATGTACACTGTAAAATGAGAAAATATTTTCTGCATGCAATTGTGGATATAGACACCACAGACAGATGGATAATTTTTTAAAACTAAGATTTCTATTAAAAATAAAATGTTGAGCAGAACAAACCAAGCAATTTAAAGGGGTATTCCAGGCAAAACCTTTTTTTTATATATATATCAATTGGCTCCGGAAAGGTAAACAGATTTGTAAATTACTTCTATTAAAAAATCTTAATCCTTCGAATAGTTATTAGCTTCTGAAGTTTTCTAACAGCTCAATGATGATGTCACGTCCCGGGAGCTGTGCATGATGGGACAATATCTCCATAGGAACTGCACAGCTCCCGGGACGTGAGTCATCAGGGAGTAGTAAGACAGAAAACAAAAACTCAACTTCAGAAACTAATAACTATTGGAAGGATTAAGATTTTTTAATAGAAGTAATTTACAAATCTGAAAAAAAGTTTTGGCCTGGAATACCCCTTTAATGGTACTATTGTACATCTGCATTGTTAATACATATATAAAGTAACCCTGGCTCAGATAGTACACTTAATCATATACCATATACCCTATAAATGGCTTAGATGTCCCTATAGAGTCCTTCATCTACTGATGGCCTGGGAGTGCTTCTAAAAGAGGACCCCCAGTAACTTAACCTTTTGGTTAAGACCATGTGTAGTATTTGTTCTGTTCATTGGCGGAATGGAGATAACAGAATTAAACATTCAGAATATTCAGGGGATGGCTGAATGGCTACCCTGGACCTCCAAAACTTGCCATAAGGGGCCTTAACTCACTGGATGTGGCAAACCCACCTAAGTGATGGCACAAAGCACGTACTTCACTTTCACCCTTCTGAGCGCTCACCCCGAACTCCTCATCTTGACTGCTGGTCTGTTGGGGTGGGTTCACACCACGTTTTCTTAGTATGGGGACTGGATCCGGCTTGGGGGAGTGAAAACGGGTGCTCCCGTATCCCAGCCGGACCTAGTCCCCTTTTCATTCATTTGAATGAGCCAACCGGAGTCAAACAGTGACTCCGGTCGGCTCATTTTTGCCCCGTATCCGGCTTTCTGACTGGACTGAAAACCGCAGCATACCACGGTTTTCAGTCCGGTCAAAAAAACGGATACAGGGCAAAAATGAGCCGACCTAAGTCACTGTTTGACTCTGGTCGGCTCAATCAAATTCATAGTTACATAGTACGGTCGAAAAAAGACATACGTCCATCAAGTCCATCAAATGATTGAGAAGGAAACTGGGTGCCCGTACTAAGAAAACGGGGCATGAACCCAGCCTTATAAGGAATTTTCATAGATGTAGCCAGAATTCTGGGCTGTATTTACATGGCGCACAATTGATTTATATATTTACATGTTTTTTTTTCACTGTGATTACTTTTGTGTGTTGTATGTTCAGTAGGACAAGGTGCTGCACCCTTTTGAGTGTCCTACTGAATGTCTAAGTTTCTATGTTTCTATGTCTAAGGGAAGTGTGTGTGGCCCTTAGGTTCCTGGCGGTTCTCTGCTTCAGGAAAAAGCTGGGAGCATTATTTGGTCCTCCTAGTAGCTTCAGCAAAAGGGGGACATTGATCCTGGACTCTTGCAGGGCCTTTTGGTCCAGAAGCGGGCTTTCTCTAGGAGAAGGTCTTGTGATGGGCCACACTTTTTTTTTGGTTGATAGATGCACATACCTCAATATCTGGGGCAGAAAAATGTTGGTTAGACAGCATATGCAGTGAACTGATATCATACAGCATTATAGTCAGAGAAAAAGAGGCATTCCATGTAGTATGCATAGCAGAGGTTCAACATATGCTGCTGTTAAAACAATAACAAAAAGCTCTACCTATGGATAAAACTGATCTGCTGGTTTGGCTCTATATTATTAATCTACAGTGTTTTGTTTGGGCAGTAGCACAAAGCTAGTTCAATTTTCTCTGAAAATGGATTGAAAGTTAATCTTGTAAACAGAGATTTTGATTACATTACAGAAATGACCAGTAGATAACATTGACAGCAATCATATTATTGCATGCAGGATTGGACAACCACAGTTGCAAATGTGGCTTGCATTGATTCTTTGAAACGTACACAAGGATGTCCCTGGCTTTTCCTGCCTGCCACAAATGTGCTGCAAATACACTCAAAACTTTATTACCATGAGCCTGAGTTATATTATAGGAGTATGACATCAGAATAAATAAAAAATATGATACCATACACAAACTGTGATGCTACATTGTACTGTCTAGCACTGCTAGAGGGGTGTCACGATGCCGGCTGGCAGGTAGTGGATCCTCTGTGCCAGAGAGGGATTGGCGTGGACCGTGCTAGTGGACCGGTTCTAAGCCACTACTGGTTTTCACCAGAGCCCGCCGCAAAGCGGGATGGTCTTGCTGCGGCGGTAGTGACCAGGTCGTATCCACTAGCAACGGCTCACCTCTCTGGCTGCTGAAGATAGGCGCGGTACAAGGGAGTAGGCAAAAGCAAGGTCGGACGTAGCAGAAGGTCGGGGCAGGCAGCAAGGATCGTAGTCAGGGGCAACGGCAGAAGGTCTGGAAACACAGGCAAGGAATACACAAGGAACGCTTTCACTGGCACTAAGGCAACAAGATCCGGCAAGGGAGTGCAGGGGAAGTGAGGTGATATAGGGAAGTGCACAGGTGAACACACTAATTGGGACCACTGCGCCAATCAGCGGCGCAGTGGCCCTTTAAATCGCAGAGACCCGGCGCGCGCGCGCCCTAGGGAGCGGGGCCGCGCGCGCCGGGACAGAACAGACGGAGAGCGAGTCAGGTAGGGGAGCCGGGGTGCGCATCGCGAGCGGGCGCTACCCGCATCGCGAATCGCATCCCGGCTGGCAGCGGAATCGCAGCGCCCCGGGTCAGAGGACGTGACCGGAGCGCTGCCGCGGGGAGAGTGAAGCGAGCGCTCCGGGGAGGAGCGGGGACCCGGAGCGCTCGGCGTAACAGTACCCCCCCCCCCTTGGGTCTCCCCCTCTTCTTAGAGCCTGAGAACCTGAGGAGCAGACTTTTGTCTAGGATGTTGTCCTCAGGTTCCCAGGATCTCTCTTCAGGACCACAACCCTCCCAGTCCACTAAAAAAAAATTTTTCCCTCTGACCTTTTTGGCAGCTAAAATTTCTTTGACCGAGAAGATGTCCGAGGAGCCGGAAACAGGAGTGGGAGGAACAGATTTGGGAGAAAAACGGTTGAGGATGAGTGGTTTGAGAAGAGAGACGTGAAAGGCATTAGGGATACGAAGAGAGGGAGGAAGAAGAAGTTTATAAGAGACAGGATTAATTTGACACAAAATTTTGAAAGGACCAAGATAGCGTGGTCCCAACTTGTAGCTAGGGACACGGAAGCGGACATATTTAGCGGAGAGCCATACCTTGTCTCCAGGGGAAAAAACGGGGGGAGCTCTTCTTTTCTTATCCGCGAACTTCTTCATGCGTGATGAAGCCTGTAAGAGAGAATTTTGGGTCTCTCTCCATATGATGGAAAGGTCACGAGAAATTTCATCCACAGCGGGCAGACCAGAGGGCAAGGGAGTAGGGAGGGGGGGAAGAGGGTGACGGCCGTACACCACGAAAAATGGGGATTTGGAGGAAGACTCAGAGACCCTGAAGTTATACGAGAATTCGGCCCATGGGAGGAGATCTGCCCAGTCATCCTGGCGGGAGGAAACAAAATGTCGCAAATAATCACCCAAGATCTGGTTAATCCTTTCTACTTGTCCATTGGACTGGGGATGATATGCAGAAGAAAAATTTAATTTAATCTTGAGTTGTTTACAGAGAGCCCTCCAGAATTTAGACACGAATTGGACGCCTCTATCCGAGACAATCTGCGTAGGCAACCCGTGAAAACGAAAAATGTGTACAAAAAATTGTTTAGCCAACTGAGGCGCAGAAGGAAGACCAGGAAGAGGGATGAAATGTGCCATTTTGGAGAATCGATCAACGACCACCCAAATAACAGTGTTGCCACGGGAAGGGGGTAAATCAGTAATAAAATCCATACCAATCAGAGACCAAGGCTGTTCGGGGACAGGCAGAGGATGAAGAAAACCAGCGGGCTTCTGGCGAGGAGTCTTATCCCGGGCACAGATAGTGCAGGCTCGCACAAAGTCCACAACATCCGTCTCCAGAGTCGGCCACCAATAGAAGCGGGAGATGAGTTGCACAGATTTCTTGATACCCGCATGACCTGCGAGATGGGAGGAGTGACCCCATTTGAGGATTCCGAGGCGTTGGCGAGGAGAAACAAAGGTCTTTCCTGGAGGAGTCTGCCTGATGGAGGCAGGAGAAGTGGAGATCAGGCAGTCAGGTGGAATGATGTGTTGCGGAGAGAGTTCAACTTCTGAGGCATCCGAGGAACGAGAGAGAGCATCGGCCCTAATGTTCTTATCGGCAGGACGAAAGTGAATCTCAAAATTAAATCGGGCAAAGAACAGAGACCACCGGGCCTGGCGAGGATTCAGCCGTTGGGCAGACTGGAGGTAGGAGAGGTTCTTGTGGTCGGTGTAGATAATAACAGGAGAACTTGATCCCTCCAGCAGATGCCTCCATTCCTCAAGTGCTAATTTAATGGCTAGAAGCTCTCGATCCCCGATGGAGTAGTTCCTCTCCGCTGGAGAGAAGGTCCTAGAGAAAAAACCACAAGTGACAGCATGCCCGGAAGAATTTTTTTGTAGAAGAACAGCTCCAGCTCCCACTGAGGAGGCATCAACCTCCAATAGGAAGGGTTTGGAAGGGTCAGGTCTGGAGAGGACGGGAGCCGAAGAAAAGGCAGACTTGAGTCGTTTAAAGGCGTCTTCTGCTTGAGGAGGCCAGGACTTGGGATCAGCATTTTTTTTGGTTAAAGCCACGATAGGAGCCACAATGGTAGAAAAATGTGGAATAAATTGCCTGTAATAATTGGCGAACCCCAAAAAGCGTTGGATAGCACGGAGTCCGGAGGGGCGTGGCCAATCTAAGACGGCAGAGAGTTTGTCTGGATCCATCTGTAGTCCCTGGCCAGAGACCAAATATCCTAGAAAAGGAAGAGATTGGCATTCAAACAGACATTTTTCAATTTTGGCATAGAGTTGGTTGTCACGAAGTCTCTGAAGAACCATACGGACATGCTGGCGGTGTTCTTCTAGATTGGCAGAAAAAATTAGGATATCGTCCAGATATACAACAACACAGGAGTATAACAGATCACGAAAAATTTCATTGACAAAGTCTTGGAAGACGGCAGGGGCGTTGCACAGTCCAAAGGGCATGACCAGATACTCAAAGTGTCCATCTCTGGTGTTAAATGCCGTTTTCCACTCGTCCCCCTCTCTGATGCGGATGAGGTTATAGGCGCCTCTTAAGTCCAATTTAGTGAAGATGTGGGCACCTTGGAGGCGATCAAAGAGTTCAGAGATGAGGGGTAAGGGGTAGCGGTTCTTAACCGTGATTTTATTAAGACCGCGGTAGTCAATGCAAGGACGTAGGGAGCCATCTTTTTTGGACACAAAGAAAAATCCGGCTCCGGCAGGAGAGGAGGATTTACGGATAAAGCCCTTTTTTAGATTCTCCTGGACGTATTCGGACATGGCAAGAGTCTCTGGGGCAGAGAGAGGATAAATTCTGCCCCGGGGTGGAGTAGTGCCCGGGAGGAGGTCGATAGGGCAATCATAAGGCCTGTGAGGAGGTAGAGTCTCAGCTTGTTTTTTGCAGAAAACATCCGCGAAGTCCATATAGGCCTTAGGGAGACCGGTTACTGGAGGAACCACAGAGTTACGGCAAGGGTTACTGGGAACCGGTTTTAGACAGTTCTTGGAACAAGAGGACCCCCAACTCTTGATCTCCCCAGTGGACCAATCCAGGGTAGGGGAATGAAGTTGAAGCCAGGGAAGTCCAAGGAGAATTTCCGAGGTGCAATTGGGGAGGACCAAAAGTTCAATCCTCTCATGATGAGATCCGATGCTCATAAGAAGGGGCTCCGTGCGGAAACGTATGGTACAGTCCAATCTTTCATTATTTACACAATTGATGTAGAGGGGTCTGGCGAGACTGGTCACCGGGATGTTGAACCTGTTGACGAGAGAGGCCAAAATAAAATTTCCTGCAGATCCTGAGTCCAAGAAGGCCACTGTAGAGAAGGAGAAGGCAGAGGCAGACATCCGCACAGGCACAGTAAGACGTGGAGAAGCAGAGTAGACATCAAGGACTGTCTCACCTTTGTGCGGAGTCAGCGTACGTCTTTCCAGGCGGGGAGGACGGATAGGACAATCTCTCAGGAAGTGTTCGGTACTAGCACAGTACAGGCAGAGGTTCTCCATACGGCGTCGTGTCCTCTCTTGAGGTGTCAGGCGAGACCGGTCGACCTGCATAGCCTCCACGGCGGGAGGCACAGGAACAGATTGCAGGGGACCAGAGGAGAGAGGAGCCGAGGAGAAGAAACGCCTCGTGCGAACAGAGTCCATATCTTGGCGGAGTTCCTGACGCCTTTCGGAAAAACGCATGTCAATGCGAGTGGCTAGGTGAATAAGTTCATGTAGATTAGCAGGAATTTCTCGTGCGGCCAGAACATCTTTAATGTTGCTGGATAGGCCTTTTTTGAAGGTCGCGCAGAGGGCCTCATTATTCCAGGACAATTCTGAAGCAAGAGTACGGAATTGTACGGCATACTCGCCAACGGAAGAATTACCCTGGACCAGGTTCAACAGGGCAGTCTCAGCAGAAGAGGCTCGGGCAGGTTCCTCAAAGACACTTCGGATTTCCGAGAAGAAGGAGTGTACAGAGGCAGTGACGGGGTCATTGCGGTCCCAGAGCGGTGTGGCCCATGACAGGGCTTTTCCGGACAGAAGGCTGACTACGAAAGCCACCTTAGACCTTTCAGTGGGAAACAGGTCCGACATCATCTCCAGATGCAGGGAACATTGGGAAAGAAAGCCACGGCAAAACTTAGAGTCCCCATCAAATTTATCCGGCAAGGATAAGCGTATCCCAGGAGCGGCCACTCGCTGCGGAGGAGGTGCAGGAGCTGGCGGAGGAGATGACTGCTGAAGCTGTGGTAGTAACTGTTGTAGCATAACGGTCAGTTGAGACAGCTGTTGGCCTTGTTGCGCTATCTGTTGTGACTGCTGGGCGACCACCGTGGTGAGGTCAGCGACAACTGGCAGAGGAACTTCAGCGGGATCCATGGCCGGATCTACTGTCACGATGCCGGCTGGCAGGTAGTGGATCCTCTGTGCCAGAGAGGGATTGGCGTGGACCGTGCTAGTGGACCGGTTCTAAGCCACTACTGGTTTTCACCAGAGCCCGCCGCAAAGCGGGATGGTCTTGCTGCGGCGGTAGTGACCAGGTCGTATCCACTAGCAACGGCTCACCTCTCTGGCTGCTGAAGATAGGCGCGGTACAAGGGAGTAGGCAAAAGCAAGGTCGGACGTAGCAGAAGGTCGGGGCAGGCAGCAAGGATCGTAGTCAGGGGCAACGGCAGAAGGTCTGGAAACACAGGCAAGGAATACACAAGGAACGCTTTCACTGGCACTAAGGCAACAAGATCCGGCAAGGGAGTGCAGGGGAAGTGAGGTGATATAGGGAAGTGCACAGGTGAACACACTAATTGGGACCACTGCGCCAATCAGCGGCGCAGTGGCCCTTTAAATCGCAGAGACCCGGCGCGCGCGCGCCCTAGGGAGCGGGGCCGCGCGCGCCGGGACAGAACAGACGGAGAGCGAGTCAGGTAGGGGAGCCGGGGTGCGCATCGCGAGCGGGCGCTACCCGCATCGCGAATCGCATCCCGGCTGGCAGCGGAATCGCAGCGCCCCGGGTCAGAGGACGTGACCGGAGCGCTGCCGCGGGGAGAGTGAAGCGAGCGCTCCGGGGAGGAGCGGGGACCCGGAGCGCTCGGCGTAACAAGGGGTATGATGCACTGCACTGTGATAGCTGGCACTGCAGAGGAAGTAATTTGTTTTGCACTGTGGTGTTTGGTGCTGCTGAAGAGGTATTTTTGCTGCACTACAATGTGAGGAGGGTAGCCCTGCTCGAGGGGGTTGTTTGTTTTTGGTGCATTGCAGTATTTGTTGCTGTTGAGGATTTATTGTATGCAGTATCTGTCTGGCACTTCTGATTATTTATTTTGTGTTGCACTGTGGTACTTTTGTTTAGTGCTGTTGGGGAGTATTTTGTGTTGTACTTTAGTGCTTGAAAGTGCTGATAAGGTATTTGAAGAAAGTTTTCACACACCAACGGAATCCCTTTTAAACGGCAGTGAAGCAGTGAATCCGCTGAAACTGTGTGGATGATGGCGTGGGTCATATCAGGTGCCGCTGGTTTTCACCAGAGCCCGCCACAAAGTGGGATGGACTTGCTGTGGCAGGCGGCACCCAGGTCGCTACCCCTTATATGACTCGGCGACACAGGCTGCTGAGGTGTTATGTGGTACAGGTAGGATGAGGCAAGCTCGTAGTCTGGACAGGCAAGAGGTCAGGGCTGGAGGCACAGGGGCATGGTCAGGAATGAAGCTAGGAGGTCTGAGAGCAGGCGGCACAGGAGCAGGGTCAGGTCCCAAGGCAAGAGGTCAGGAAAATTGTAGACTACACACAACTGAAACGCTTTCTCTAGGGCTAGTGAGCACAAAGATCTGGCAAGGACAGGAAGGAAGTGTGGGGTTAAATAGATACAGGACCAGACAAGCACCAATCAATGGTGCTCTAGGAGGCGGGGCGCATGCACCGACAACAGGGAAGAGTAGAGGGGACAGAGATACGGAGAGGAGAGCGAGAGCCCAGCGTTCACATGCGTGCGCGTCCCACAACGCGAACGACGGCAGAAGCAGCACGGGAGGATGGGGCCGGAGCACGCTCGCAGCCAGTACGTCTGGCTGCAGCACTACTTGTGCAACCCTTTAATTGAAAAAAGTACTCCAGAGCAATGTCAGCAAGGATTCTCACCCATCCATCCAGGACCTTGCTCTGTATTGATGAAGGGTAGGAACAGACAGAACAACTATCTACAGATAGTTGTCTGTTTGACTAATATTTCTAGTCATGTTATGGGCTGTTTTATGAGTTCCATATTGACCTACAAGGTAGCTACCTAAAGGTAGCATTAGATTAACAAGTTTCTGTTTACCATGAATTACAAAATGCTGCTGTGTAAAAGTGGCTCTAATGAAAAGGACTTTCAACTTCATATAATTCATTTTCATTGTGCTTAAATAAAAAATTTTACAAACACATATGAACCTGATTTTAGATATATGTTTGACTGTGTATTGGACAAATCTGGCTGTGTATCTTGTTATTTACTATAAAAGGTCATTGAGACTAGCTGGCTGCTTGCCATGATTTGCGATACAGTACTCAGCAGAGGAGGTCAAGGAATGTGAAAGGCGAATTTGTATGGAAACTTATTATTATTTTTTTTTAAATCAGCTATGAATTTCAGAATATCAAAATTTATAGGGGGTAGGGGTTCTTTGAAAAAAATGGAGCTATTAGCAGAGAAGTGTATGCAGAAGATTCCCTCCTTGTGCCTGAAAAGGAGAAACAGATGCCACTACCATCCTGTTGATGTCTCCCGCTGCAACTTAGGCAGTGATTCTGAAGAGTATGAATGTGTTTTGCTCATATACTCAAGCCCTTAGGCTGGTAATGCTGATTTAATATGAATCACAGAACCATTAGTGATAAAAGAAAAGGTATGCAAAAAATAAAGCCAGACTGTAAGGTTTGTTTCTGTGCCTTTTCTGTGGTGATATCTCCAATAGAAAAATTACCATCATGGTCAGTCATTTTGTAGAAATGTATATACATACTGCTCCCAAAAAAATGTCCTTCTTTTTCTTTAAGAAGACCATCCCTGAATACCTGTTTTCTTGTGTCCAATCTTATGTTAGGTATAGTGGCAGCCTTGCTCCTGTTTTGGGTGGTCATCATAAGTTTCACTTAACTAGTTTTTCTTTACATTTTATACTTTTCAGTTTTATTTGTATGTCAAAAGTCTTTATTATTAAAAATAACTTTTTAAGCAGTAATTCGTCAGTAACTTTGGTAAAAAAAACAAAAAACAAAAAAACCTGTCCCAATAGATAAAACCTAACATAAAAAAAAAATTTAGGCTGCATGTACAGAGCATATGCACATCTTAATTAACACCTATGTATAGCAACACATCTGATATACAAACAGATTCAAAGGACCATATGCAGGTTTTCTATAACTGTCAGTTGTTTTTAACCCCTTAATGATGCAGGACATAAATGTACATCCTGGGGATGTGGTACTTAACGCACCGGAACGTACATTTACGTCCTGAACATAACCGCGGGCATCGGAGCGATGCCGGCATCATTAGCGGCAGGTCCCGGCTGTGGATCGCAGCCAGGGACCCGCCGGTAATGGCGGACACCCGTGATCCCGCGGATGTCCGCCATTAACCCTTCAGATGCCGTGATCAATACAGATCACGGCATCTGCAGCATCGCGATCACTTAACAGGATGATCGGATCGCCCGCAGCGCTGCCGTGGCGATCCAATCATCCTGCATGGCAGACGGAGGTCCCCTCACCTGCCTCCGCTGTCTTCCAGGAGTCTTCTGCTCTGATCTGCCTTCCCGCAGACCAGAGTAGAAGATGACTGATAACCCTGATCAGTGCTATGTCCTATACATAGCACTGAACAGGATTAGCAATCGAATGGTTGCTATAAATAGTCCCCTATGGGGACTATAAGAGTATAAAAATAAAAGTAAAAAAATAAAGTAAAAAAAATGTGAACCCCCCCCCCAATAAAAATGTAAATTGTCCCATTTTCCCTATTTTACCCCCCAAAAAAGTGTAAAAAAATTATTTTATATACATATTTGGTATCACCGCGTGCGTAAATATCCGTACTATTAAAATAAAATGTAAATGATCCCGTACGGTGAACGGCGTGAACGGAAAAAAAAAGGCCAAAATAGCTGCTTTTTTATAACATTTTATTCCAAAAAATTTTTATAAAAATGTAATAAAAGTTTTGTATCAGCAAATATGGTATTAATAAAAAAGTACAGATCACGGCGCAAAAAATGAGCCCTCATACCACCACTTTTACGGAAAAATGAAAAAGTTATAGGTCTTCAAAATAGGGGGATTTTAAACGTACTAATTTGGTTAAAAAGTTTGCGATTTTTTTTAAGCGCTACTGTAATAGAAAAGTGTATAATCATGGGTATCATTTTAATCGCATTGACCCAGAGATTAAAAAACACATGTAATTTTTACCATAAATTGTACGGCGTGAAAACAAAACCTTCCAAAATTAGCAAAATTGCGGTTTTCTTTTTAATTTCCCCACACAAATAGTATTTTTTTGGTTGCGCCATACATTTTATGGTAAAGTGAGTGATGACATTACAACGGACAACTGGTCACACAAAAAACAAGCCCTCATACTAGTCTGTGGATGAAAATATAAAAGAGTTATGATTTTTTGAATGGGAGGAGGAAAAAACGAAAGCGTAAAAATAAAATTGTCTGAGTCCTTAAGGTCCAAATGGGCTGAGTCCTTAAGGGGTTAAATAACTATTTCTCTGTCAAAAATGTCATTGATGTCCCTAATAAAACACAGGTCCCTATAAGACAAGTTCACAAGAGCTTGATTGATCATTTAGTCATCATTAGAAGTCATGGAATAAATTACAATTATACAAAGCATGATGGTATAATATACAGCACAAGTTCCCTAAGCTATACACTATACCACATGCTACAGTAACATTTAGCTTGATCACTCATTATAAAAGAAAGCCGAACAACAATACATTACAGTCTGTGATTGGGTAGGGAGGGGCAGATGACAAGGCCAAACTACTCAGCAAACATATGGGGATGTGTGGAAGTAGAGGGGCATTAGTCTTCTTCAGCAACATTCAGACTGTCCAAGATGGAATAGTGTCTAAGCAGGTTGTGGATCCACCTGTTGCAGTCCTGGAAAGACATGTTCTCCCTGTTAAAGGGGTTATCCAGAAAATTACTTTTTATATATATATATATATATATATATATATATATATATATATAAATATATGTATATATATATATATATATATATCAACTGACTCCAGAAAGTTAAACAGATTTGTAAATTACTTCTATTAAAAAATCTTAATCCTTTCAGTACTTATGAACTTCTGAAGTTAAGGTTGTTCTTTTCTGTCTAAGTGCTCTCTGATGATATGTGTCTCGGGAACCGCCCAGTTTAGAAGCAAATCCCCATAGCAAACCTCTTCTAAACTGGGCCGTTCCCGAGACACGTGTCATCAGAGAGCACTTAGAAAAGAACAACCTTAACTTCAGGAGCTCATAAATTCTGAAAGGATTAAGATTTTTTAATAGAAGTAATTTACAAATCTAAGAAGAAAAAATTATATAGGAATGTGCAGCTCACAACTAATACGCACCGAGGTCAAACTGGGCAAGCAACTATACCTTAATTGCTAGAAAGGGGAAAACCAAAAAATATACAATGTAGCCCGGACCTTCTAGGTGAGTAAATGAAAATGGATATACGTGGATCGTGCTTCAATAATAATCAATATTTATTATAAAATATAAATAAGATTCGACACTTCTCACAGGGCCCTTGGGAGAAGAACATACATATTAAAAGGCAACCTAACAATGTATTTAGGCAATAGTAATTAAAACTATAATCCTGGCATAGGATAATAAAATAGCAGAGTAAGATCTGTACCAAACAAATATGTTAAAGAGTTGCTCTTCTGGGTATTTAGGGTAGATATGTCCCTTTTAGATACAGTAGCAAACAGTCTGTAATATTAGAAATTGTTACCGGACTGTAAATGGTAACTCAGGCGATGGGAGTGTCCGTGGTGTGCACAGTCCTCTGTGCGGCGCTTCCAATTGTGAGCCTGGTCCAGTAGTATCTGAGCGCGGTGGCAGTCGCTGTCGGCTGAGGCGCTGGCAGGCGCCGAAGATCGCAATGATGTCCGGGGACTGCTGGCGCTGGCGTGCGCTGGAGTTGGTATTCCTCACCGCTTTGCTGGTTGGTGAACAGGACCATGTACTGGAGGGCTGGAAGTTCACCTCGTGTTGCCGGCATCTGACGTCAGCTGTAGTCAGAGCCGGGATGGCTACACCAGGATGGTTACACCGGAATGGATCTGAACTGCTGAACCGGGTAGGTAGCAGAGTAAGAGCGCTGATAATGGTACAGTTCATAAAAGATAACTGGCCATGAGGTTTGGGCACAGTTCTTCGAGGGTAATACTATGCCAGTAGATAACGACGAATCTTATTTATATTTTATAATAAATATTGATTATTATTGAAGCACGATCCACGTATATCCATTTTCATTTACTCACCTAGAAGGTCCGGGCTACATTGTATATTTTTTGGTTTTCCCTAATTTACAAATCTGTTTAACTTTCTGGAGCCAGTTGATATATAAAAAAAAAAATTCCTGGATAACCCCTTTAATGATGAGGCGATTCCTGGACAGCCATATAGCATCTTTAAAACAGTTCACAAGGCACAGAAAGAGACAGCAAATTCAGCCTCTTAGGCTGTGTTCACACGCTGAGGCTAATTAGTGGTACCGCAGCTGATAACCGCATACTGTTTTGCCATGAACAATGGCAATCACGGCAGAAATGGCAAAATTTACCATGCTTAGCATAATATGCAGAATAGTGCTAACACATCATTTTAGCACAAAGAATTCCTCAAAACCTGTATGGTTCTTAGATAACTGATATATCTTTGGAATTCTTAAAATGCTCCCTGTTTATATTCTTTACATTTAGGGAAAATTAAGAAAACTCCATGATTTCCTTCCATCAGAAAGAACAATGCTTGCCACCAGACTGTTTTGAACCATCTGCTTGTCCTCTATCTCTGTGGGATTTCAGATTTTCATTATTCTATTCCAACACTGTCAGGACAGGAAATCATCATTTTTATCACCTTACTGCACAATTGTACTATACTGAAATAAATTGGGACACTACCCACTATATACACTTTGCTTGTGGGAGATAGATTTTTATCTTGGTATAAGGTACAGTTTAGTTTTAGCACTTTTTAACTACTCTAAATACAAAGAAAAAATACAACAAGAAAAAAACTTGTTACATGGAAACATGCAAGAGATACTATTAGCCAATTTCCATTTATCAAGCCTCAAAGAAGAACCTATTTCATAGTCAAGAACCTGTTTCATAGTCAAGAATCATTAGCATTTCATAGTTACTGAAGGATAATGCTGAACATAATTAATAACTCCTTAAGGATGTAGGGTTTTTCCTTTCTTGCATTTTCGTTATTTCCTTATCACCTTCTAAAAATCATAACACTTTCAAATTTGCACCTACAGACCCATATGAGGGCTTATTTTTTGCTCCACCAATTGTACTTTATAATGACATCAATCATTGCACCACAACATTTACGGCGAAGCCAGAAAAAAAAAATTGTGGGGCAAAATTGAAAAAAAAATGCAATTTTGTAACTTTTGGGGGCTTCCAATTCTATTCAGTGCACTTTTCTGCAAAAATGACATCATATATTTATTCTGTAGGTCCATACAATTACAAAGATACATAATTTATATAGCTTTTATTTTATTTTACTACTTTAAAAAATTAGGAAGCGTAAAATTGTCCTCTTCTGATCCCTATAACTTTTTTATTTTTTGCGCTGTGATCTGTAGTTTTTATCGTTACCATTTTTGTTTTGATGGGACTTTTTGATTGCTTTTTATACATTGTTTGGGGTACACAAAGTGACAAAAAATTTTGGACTTTGGAATTTTTTTTATGTCTACGCCATTGTACAGTTTAATTAACATTATATTTTTATAGTTTGGACATTTACGCACGCTGCAATACCACATACATTGATTTTTATTTACAGATTTTTTTTTAATCGGAAAAGGGGCATGATTCAAACTTTTATTACTGAAGGGGTTAAATTACATTTATTAACTTTTTTTTTATATTCAAAAGTTTTATTTTAATATTAAAGGGGTACAGGAAAGGAAAAATAAAATGAAAAGGGAGGGGGAGAATAAAAGAAAAAAATTACAATAAGCAAGCATTCCTGCAAGATGTGCATTGAAATAACATGGGTACATGAGGAATGTACAATTTAACAAAAACATTGCATGAGGAATGTACAATTTAACAAAAACATTGCAAACAACATGGGCATATGATGGATGGGTACTGAAATATCCGTTGCAAACGGAGTGAAGAATCTTATTAAATAGTCATAAGCCTAACAAACATAAAGGACCTCAACTCAGTCGATGAATACTATCACATCTATCCCGTGTACTGAATACTAGTATTGTAAAGTAAAACTAGACCTTAGAAGTGAAAACCCATCTAAGAAGGGGAGTCAGGCATAACTATTGTTCGTGTATCCCCCGAAAGACAAATAGTGTGATATTCCGATGAATGTGTGAATGACACCCATGGAAGCCAGAGCCTAGAATGGGCATCATATTCCATAATCCTTAAAATGCAGATAGTAGGTCTTCCATCCTACACACTCTATTAACTTCAGCAAACCATTCTGTTATCGATGGAGGATGTGAAGCCTTCCATAGTTGTGGGATAACTGTTCTAGCAGATAAAATTAAGAATCTGAAAAGGGAGTGAGAAGTGCGAGTGGAACTACCTGGGAACATAGAGAAAAGGAGAATTGCAGGGTCATTCCCTATTTGCTCACCTGTGACTTTATGAGTGATCTCTAGTACATTCAACCAGAATGGTGTTGTTAAGGGGCAGGACCACCAAATGTGGCTCATAGTACCTATTCCTTGGTTGCATCTTTATTAACTTTTTTATGCTTTTTTTTTAGTCCCCATAGGGGACTATTACATGCAATCCTTTGATTGCATACACTGTTCAATGCTATGCCATAGCATAGCATTGTTCATTTTTATCGGTGCTCTGCTGCTCCAGCCTGGATCTAAGGCATGAGGCAGCAGAGGCATGATCAAATGGCGGTTAGCAAGGTAAGAAGCCTCTCGCTGTCCCCTAAGCTGTTCGGGAAGCCGTGATCTCACCACGGTGGTTCTGAAGAGCCCACTGAGCTAACCAGCAACAGTTTTTTTGCCCCTGAGTGCGCTTTACATATCGGGAGCCATCGCAGGATGTAAATATACGTCCTGCGTCGTTAAGGGGTTAAAGGGATTTTACCACAAAGATAAATAGGTCTATATAGATGCTTTATGTGAAATTAAATGTATGTCTAATATACAGGAATTTCTAATAATGTCCATTTTTTTTACTGGTCTTCCGGATGAACCACTGTGGACTCAAACCGTCTCTTTTTCACCAAGGAGTCGGACGAGGGATTCCTGGTACCAGGCACAGGGGTCTTTCCCATTTTCCCTGTAAACAGCTTTTAGTTTTTGGTTTTTAGTTTGGTTACTTTTCTATGCTCCCTGCTTGTGTTTTCGATTTCCTGTCTTTATCAACACATGGTAGTGCTATCTTATACTGTATGGAATATGACAAGGCGTACCACGTGTCCTCATAATTATGGACATTTATCAACGGGTTTAGTCAGGTTTTCTTTACTATAATTGTCGCAAAATTGTCGCAACTGCGACTACGCGATTTTTCGTGCGACATTTTGACTGGAAAGCGAGAAAAGCAAGTTTTCCTAAAATTTACTATGTAGTAATAATTTTAAAATGGACTACGGGTAGTCAGGTATTTATTAACTGCGACAGTCGCAACTGCGCAAAAAAAAGTCGCAACAGCGTTAAAAAGTGACTAAATTTACTCCAGCTCAAACATGGAGCAGAAAAAGCTACTACCAGAGTAAAAAAGGAAAAATTGCTTATGTGAAAGAAAATTATCAACAGGCTGAAAGCAGTTGATAAATAAGTCACACACAAGCAAAAAAAAAGTTAGGAAAAAATTACTAAAAAAAAGAATACATAAGCAAACATTGATAAATGTCCCTCATTGTCTACTATGGGAGGCCTCCTATTCAGCTGTGCACCCTTATTGTTGTTTGCCTCCCCTTTGTTAACATGTAAGTGAGAATTTGACTCAATATAGAAGAAATCATAGTCTATGGTGAGTGCTTCTATCTTATTTCTACAAAAAAGGTAGTAACAATACTCAAGTGGCCTGTCAAATTTAAATGATGCTTATTTGGAATTAAGACATCCGAAGTGTTCCAAGAAAATGTGCCCCACACCATTACTTCATCACCACCACCAGCCATAACCATTTATATAAGGCAGGGTGGATCCATGCTTTCATGTTGTTTACGCCAAATTCTAGCCAGTCATCTGAATATTGCAGCTGGAATCAAGACTCATTTATTTTTGTTATTGTTGCATCTCTGTCATCTCGAACCAGTCTGCCCATTTTTCTCTAAACTCTGACATCAACAAGGCATTTTTGTCCACACAACTGCTGCTCACTGGAAATGTTCTCTTTTTTGGACTGTTCTCTATAAACCCTGGAGATAGTTGTGCATGAAAATCACAGTAGATCAGCAGTTTCTAAAATACTCAGACCAGTCTGTCTGGCACTAACAACTACGCAATGTTTGTCATCACTTAAATTCTCTTTCTTCCGCATTTTAAGGTTCGGTTTGACCTTCAGCAAGTTTTCTTGACCACGTCTACATGCCTAAATGCACTGAGTTACTGCCATGTGATTTGATGATTAGCTATTTATGTTTGCAAACGATTGAACAGGTGTAGCTAATAAAGTTGCCAGTGAGAGAGATATATCATATGTATCTACTGTATTTTAAATTACCTTTATAGCTTTGATTTAAGTTTAAACTCCATATTCCTTAAAATGCAATATCCATTTAGTTGGATACACTTTTCAACGTAATAAAATCTCTTTGTAGGATCTATTACTGTTACTTTTTAGTTGCCTTTTCAAAAACACAGTTATTAGAAAAATAGAGATTGGCCTTTCTGACTGAAATAGGTATTTTTCTTTATTATTTCTCAATATAAGATTTCCTTTTTCCATCAGACCTCTAGGTACGAGTATTTCTTTAGAAGCCACAGATGATTTTCGGTTCAATATTAGGCCTTTAGAATTCCCTTATATGTGAAGCTTTGTCACTTTGTCACTTCTGAATGACTAAGTTCCGATGAATATCTTGCCAAAGGCTATGAAACACCTTTACATTAAATAATGCACAAATGCTTCTCATCTCATCTAAGATTCTTTTTACCTACTTTTTATAGTCATTGGTATAAAAAAAACAGCCTTTCCCCCTCAATGCAAGTTTATGGGAGGGGGCGTGACAGTGTCACGCCCCCTCCCATAGACTTTCATTGAGGGGGTGTGGCCATGATATCACGAGCCTCCGCCACTGCACCCGGCGCTCTAAATGAACGCACGTCCATTCGACTGATATTCTTGAATTATCAGGAAAAACTATAAACCCTGATATATTAGGAAGAAAAAAGTACTTATCCAGAATCTGTAAAAAGGTGTGTGATCAGGGCACCCTAAGACATTTAATGACAGTAACATTTTCTATTTTTGGAGGGTTGGCCACAAAAAATTGCGATCAGAAAATATAAAAAAAATATTAGAAAAAAAAGAACATGTTTCATTACCTTCATTACCTGTAATCGCTAAAATAAACTACAGTAGTTTAAACATTTCCTTTAATGTAAATACATCAGACAATACTAAGTCCTGCCAAGTTTCCCTGTTCCTTCTTATCTCTACAGTCACAGTCCTTAAAGGGGTTCTCTGGTGGGAAAAATGTTTTCAAATCAACCTGTGCCAGAAAGTTAAACAGATTTGTAAATTATTTCTATTTAAAAATCTTAATCCTTCCAGTACTTATCAGCTGCTGTATACTACAGAGAAACCTTTGTAGGGATTTTCAGTTCTGACCACAGTGCTCCCTGCTGCTACCTCTGTCCATGTCAGGAACTGTCCAGAGGAGGAGAAAGTAGCATAGCAAACCATAGCAAACCTCTCCTGCTCTGGACAGTTCCTGACACGGAGAGATGTGGTGGCAGCAGAGAGCACTGTGGTCAGACTGTTAAAGAACTACACAAATTCCTCCAGAGCATACAGCAGCTGATAAGTGGCGGAAGGATTACACTATTTTAATAGAAGTAATTTACAAATCTATATAACTTTCTGGCACCAGTTGATTTGAAAACATTTGTTTTCCAACGGAGTGATTCTTCCTAAAGAACTGCAGTCCTCAGTAATCTGTGAGGAGAATGTTCATAAATAAAGTCATGGGAATAGATTTTAAATGGGCACTTTCAATTGCAAAACCTTTTTTGTAGATAATAACATAATTTGCATATTTGTATTATACATTGGTTAAAAATGTGTATATTTTTGGGAAAAATAAAGTCTTGTCCCTGCATCTGTTGCCTGTGTATCTCTGGATTATAGGTTTCTGATCATGGGGGGCTGACTGCTGGGGCCCTCATGATCTCTTGTACAGGGGCTGAAGTTGTTCATAATTAGAGTTAAAGCCACAAACGAAGGTTTTCAGGTATTGCATCGTGGTATTGTAACGTTGTCAGACATGGTAGTAAGCTGTGTATCCCAAAACTGGACTGGGACTGTGACAACAGAAAGGGGAGTAAAAATCTGCTTGGAATTAGTCAAGGTGCTGAGACTTCCTTTGCATACTATCCATCTATATGGACTTTGCTAAAAAAAAAACATTTTCTTACAAAGAAAGATATCTTTGCCTGCCTTCTCCATTAAATTATACTGTGTTGAAATCTGATTGCAGATATAAACACTGCCTCAGACTAGGGATCTCCACTTTATTGCCACTGGAGAGAAGCAGTTTTGGTAGTTAAAGGGGTAGTCCACTGAAAACATCTTATCCCCTATCCAAAGGATGGGGAATAAGATGTTAGATCGTGGGGGTCCCTCCTCTGGGGACCCCTGTGATCTCCAGGCCGGCAGCGTCGGCGTCCAGAACATGGAAGTTTTCAGCTTCCGTGGTCATGACGTGACTCCACGCCCCCTCCACTCATGCCTATGGAAGGGAGCATGACGACCAGTTCATAGCCATCACGCCTCCTCCCAAAGACATGAATGGAGGGGCATGACGGCTGGCATCACCAGTCATCGGGCACAAAGAGGAGTTTGCTCCATGCACCGAATGACAGGGGTGCCACAGCGGAGATCGCTTGAGTCCCCATCGGCAAGACCCCTGCGATTTAACAGCTTATCCCCTATCATTTGGATAGGGGATAAGATGTTTTCAGCTGAGTACTCCTTTAACTTTAATATTTACATATACCTAAACCACAAGTATGGTGCTGCCAGGCAGGCTTATCTCTACAAGAACCCAAGAGGTTGAGCAGTTGACAATCAACATGCCTGACACTTATTGGGGCTTAATATGGCCACTTATCACTGATATCATATCCAAAGAGAACACAATAAGTGAAAAAAGGTGTACATTCTGGTACTGCTATTTTGTTTTCTTTATATTCTTTCTCGTTTTATACACCTATCTGTCATCTCTACACTTCTAATCTATTTAGATCTGTAATAGGTAGACTCTTTTCTTCAGTAAACCATAGCAGTTTCTTCTTCTTCCTTAAATATGAAGATCAAAAAACATTATATATGTTATTACTGAGGAAAATTAAAGACCTTTTGTAATATAGTTGTTTAATTTTTTTCGAATATTTAATAAAGAAAACGGCTCTTGAAAATCCCACCACTAGGGGTCCCCAAAATGGGACACTAGCCAGTTCTGCAGCAGCATCAGGCTTGTCCATGAAGCATGGAAAAGAGATGAGTCATGGACAAGGCTGCATGAGCAGACACAACAATCACCTCCCACCACCACAAGGAGGGACACGCCCCCTTCCCCTGAGAGGATTTCTAACACTGTGAGCTAATGAAGAGAGGTATTTTTATAATAAATATAGGTAATAGAGGCATAAAAATTAGATGTACATGGTCAGGATTAGGTACTGAGTAACATATTATTATTATTATTTTTTTATTTGCGGTATCTGACAGGTATGCTTTAACTAATTTGTTTTAAATATAGTCTAGTTACCTTTTATCGTGGTAATGTTTTACGGGGTACCTACTCTTGTGTTTTATTTTATCTTTTTGATTATCCATTTTATTAAAATGTGTTTTTTTTTATTTATTTATTAATGGAATACTTTTGTAATAATATAGAAAGACTCATTTCAACAGTAAAACAAGGAAGAAACTGTTATGATTTGCTAGAGAGGTAAGAGCTCTAGTAAAATGTCCAAACAGTTGAGTAAGGCTCGGTTTCCAAACTATTTTTTTCTAGCATTTTTTGGAAAACTCTCACTGCAGTTTTTGATTCATAGCCAGAAATGTATTCAATAGGAATAGGAAATATAAAGGAGGAACCTATGCTTCTCATTCCTACTGGATCCACTTCTGACTTTGGCTCAGAGTCAAAACCTGTGTGGAAACCAAGCCTAAGATATTTATATTGACTGTAATTTTAAAACTTATTTCCGTGCACAAAGAGTGAAAACCTGTCAAAATACAGTTCAGCCAGTGTAGTACAGCTTTCAAGATGAATTGTAGGAATTACTTGTGTATTGTCTGTAAGCTCAATAAAATATTTTAAAATGTTTGTCTGAGATAAAAAAAAAAAAAAGAAAAGAAAATCTTAATATCAACTGAAAACCTAATATTAACTGCTCTCCCTCTAGTGAAATGTCACATATTGTATTCATGGGAATAAAATAGGCTTTTTATTTTTTATATAAAATAATGACATTTGGCCACTTTGTTTAGACCGCTGGAGGCACTTTCTGGTTATTAAAGGAAATGTAGCAAGTATTATGCAAGTTTGTATTATTTATGAATATAAATTCTTAAATAATCACATCACACAGATGATAGAAGGACAGCTTTATTAAACTGTGTTTTCCCATTCTTTTTTTTTTTTTATGTACCTTTTTATGTGGTTTTCCATCAATATTGGCAAGGCATTTTATGAGAACAAAAGCACAGTTCCAGGAGAAAGAGTTTAGGTTTAATTTGTCTGGAAGGAACTTCAAATTAAAGTTCAGAGTATAAACATGAGAAATAGTTTTGTGGCATTATGTTTTCACTTTTATAATAAATGTATTTTCATATTACATTTTTTTTTGTTTATGACTACTGGTTTGTGATTCAGACTGTGACTCTGGTTTTACTGATAAAATGCAGGGCCTAGTTGTTTATTTCTTGAAATGCCCCCAATATGTACCAGTATTTCCCCATAGGCGCAGTGGGAGTCCTGAGTTCAAACTACAACATCTGCATGGAGTTTGCATGTTCTCCCAACATTCCTGTGGGGTTCCTCCTAGGTGCTCCGGTTTTCTCCCACACTCCTTGATAGGTCAATATGTTGGGGCTACCATATATACTCGAGTATAAGCCGAGTTTTTCAGCACGATTTTTCGTGCTGAAAACACCCCCTCGGCTTATACTCGAGTGAACTCTCCACTCGCAGTGGTCTTCAACCTGCGGACCTCCAGAGGTTTCAAAACTACAACTCCCAGCAAGCCCGGGCAGCCATCGGCTGTCCGGGCTTGCTGGGAGTTGTAGTTTTGAAACCTCCGGAGGTCCGCAGGTTGAAGGCCACTGCGGCCTTCGACATCATCCAGCCCCCTCTCAACCCCTTTAGTTCTGTACAGTACTCACCTCCGCTCGGCGCTGGTCCGGTGCTGCAGGACTGTCCGGAGAGGAGGTGGTCCGGTGGGATAGTGGTTCCGGACTGCTATCTTCACCGGGGAGGCCTCTTCTAAGCGCTTCGGGCCCGGCCCCAGAACAGTCACGTTGCCTTGACAACGACGCAGAGGTACGTTCATTGCCAATGTACTTCTGCGTCATTGTCAAGGCAACGCCTCTATTCCGGGCCGGAAGCGCGGAGAAGAGGTGCCCCCGGTGAAGATAGCAGCCCGGAACCACTATCCCACCGAACCACCTCCTCTCCGGACAGTCCTGCAGCACCGGACCAGCGCCGAGCGGAGGTGAGTACTGTACAGAACTAAAGGGGGGTGAGAGGGGGCTGGATGATGTCGAAGGCCGCAGTGGTCTTCAACCTGCGGACCTCCGGAGGTTTCAAAACTACAACTCCCAGCAAGCCCGGACAGCCGATGGCTGCCCGGGCTTGCTGGGAGTTGTAGTTTTGAAACCTCTGGAGGTCCGCAGGTTGAAGACCACTGAGGGCGGATGATGAGAAGAGGATGATGAAGGGGGGGTGTGGGATGATGACAAGAGGATGATGAAGGGGGGTGGGGATGATGACAAGGGGATGATGAAGGGGGGGGTGGGATGATTACAAGGGGATGATTAAGGGTGGGGGTGTGGGATGATTACAAGGGGATGATGAAGGGGGGTGGGGATGATGACAAGAGGATGATGAAGGGGGGTGGGGATGATGACAAGGGGATGATGAAGGGGGGATGTGTGGGATGATGACAAGGGGATGATGACAGGTGATGATGATGAGGGTCTGGATGATGACAGGCGGTGATGATGATGAGGATGTTAATGACGGGTCTGGATGATGACAGGGGGGGGATGATGTATTTCCCACCCTAGGCTTATACTCGAGTCAATAACTTTTCCTGGGATTTTGGGTTAAAATTAGGGGTCTCGGCTTATACTCGGGTCGGCTTATACTCGAGTATATACGGTATATAAAAAAGCAATTATTACATCACTTGTTAGTTGTTACAAAAGAGAAATAGTTTTCCAAGGGTGGTGTCACATGGTCAGACCAGATCATGATCTAGTTGACTGGCACTCATTTAAGGAGCCTGATATATGCATTGAACCAAACACAAAAATACGGGAGCTCAACCTCTATATCAGAGTACATTTCAGGGTGCAAATCAGTATATCCCAATAGCCATATACAAAACAAAAGGAGAAAAAAGTGGATATACTAAAATGCAGTGCATACCTATCAGTAACAACAATATTCTTTATAAAATATTAATCTTTATTAGCAAAAGAGATACAAAAATACATAGCTACAATACACAGTACAATTAAAAACAATTACAGCCTCCTACAAAAACATGAGGGGAAGGAATAACCATCCTCAAGAGGGCACATGTATATAATTGGAAGGCAGATAATACTGCTCTGTCCGTCTAGAGCCCCAACCTCCTGTGTAAACCATATACGTGGTAGTGTTGACCGCGAATATTTGAAATGCTAATTTTTACCACGAATATCGCCATTTCACGATCTTGCAAACATTAAGAATATAGTGATGATGAATATTCGTGTGTGTTTTTTTAATGCAGATATTTATGTGAATATTTATGCGAATATCAGCACTTCCAGACTGGACACTGATCCCTTCCTTCTTTTAGGTGAAAGATATAATTGTGCATGCGCACTATGTGAATTTCATTACGAATTTTCACATGGAAAAAAAGAACGAACATAGCGAATATGCAAATTTTGCAAACATAGGGCAAATATTCGTCCATATGTTCGCGGAATATCACGAATTCGAATATGGCCCCTGCCGCTCTTCACTGATATGTGGCAGAAAAAACAATGCAGAGTGTACAGAATCAAATTACACAGTATAATATCAAAGCAAAGTAATGTTGCCCTAAACTTTATATATACAGAATGAACTGGTTATCCTACAAAGCATAAATATAGCAATGAATGCAAATGTAAAACATGCAAACCAGTGCAGGATACCAGACAGGGGACTAGACAGATGCAGCTATGAACAGGTCACAACAAGTGCCCCCCACAGAGCCCATATACATTGTTCATACAGCCTTTACTTCATCATTATTTGCCGCATATCCCCTCTTACACAACGAGATGTGTGGATAAGACTAGGTTTCCACACAGGTTTTTTTCTGGTGTTTTTTGGATAACTGCCATGCAGTTTTTGAGCCAATGCCAGAAGTGTTCTCTAAAGGATTGGGAAATATAAAGGAAGGACTTATACTTCTTCTTCTTCTGAATCCACTTTGGCTTTGGCTCAAAAACTGCAGTGACAGTTTTCAAGAAAATGCCCGAAAAAAAACCTGTGTGGAAACCTAGCATAATAGCGGTATTATCCGGTCACTAGTGTGGTGACCTGGGGTGTTGCAACAGTGTAGCAGGGTCTGGTGGTATTAACCCTGTGGGGTAAGGTGTTATTAACCCCTGATTTGTCGTGACGCCAGGATGTGGTTGTTTTCTGTTTAAGGCCCTGCCAACAACCAACCCAGAAACGGCAGACAATAATGGAATGTCCACAGCAGGAATTGTGCAAATAACTGGAACTTTTACTTAAACTTCTTATAGAACAGTCTTGACAGTTATGCAGTTTTTTTTTAGAGGCAACAAGGATGCAGGATACCTCACAGTCTTGCTGGGACTTGTAGTATTGAGATTTATGCAGGCCACTGTGCTACTAATTGTATACTTGAATTGAGTAGTAGTCACTAGAATTGTAGATAGAGCTTGATAACTCACACTTTGAAGTGGCTGCAGGTTCTTTAGGCTTTGGCCTAGATGAGATGAATTTAGTAGTTGCAAAGATTGTGCTTGCTTTAGATCGAGGAGATAAGAGAGGAGAGTGTGAATTTAGAGACTACAGCCCCTTATATACTAGGGGGGCTGGACTAAAGCCCATTGGTTGCAAAGCCTGTAGGTCCTGTACCCAGGGAACTCTGGGTACATCACATGACAGTATATCACATGACCCAGGAAGGTCCTATACATTTTATACATTGGTACAAACTTTATATACACTAAACAATATGCACAACACATTTTACAATGCATTTGTATGAAGCAATAACTGATGAGCAAGGGGTGAAGCCCTGCAGGAGAGCCCTATGGACTGCAGGGACTCTTCCTGAGGGGACATAGGAAGTGTCCTGTACCGGGACACCAAACTAGGTTGTAATGGTAATGATCATGGTTTGGCAGTATTATTCGTCCTTTGTATTATTGGTAATATTGGTCAGTTAGAACTGTAGGACTATTATATTTAGGTATGAAGTATTTTTATGCATAGAAAATTGTCTTGCATATGTAATTTTTTGCCATGTACCTTATAAGTGCTGTAATTAATTTGTCCATGTGCCTGCAGTTACGCCTCTGTCTGTGTAAGTTCGAAGTAAAAGAAATCACTAGGGGAGTTATACACTGTACTAATAAATGAATGCCTCATTTATCAAGGGCAGTAAGAAAAATATAGTTTTTAGCGATTTCACCTTCAAAAAATTGAATAAAAAGTTACTTGAAATAGTACATATTATTGAAAATGCAGATTTTAATTATTTCCTTCCTCTCAGAAACAGTTCATTTGAATAAGTTAATTTGTTCTGTATAACCCAAAATGGTAGCATGTAAAATAATATCCAAAAACCTAGATCTGAAGTTGCTATGTCAACAAAAATGTGACAGAAAAAAAATCATACAGATTTGTATAACTCTCTGCTTTCTCCGGCTCTGTACAGTTAAAGAGATGTTTCACTGTTTTGAAGTAATATGGGGTTCAGGTATGAAAAACAAATGCCCATTCTCAGAGATGCATTCATGCTGCAGGGAAGTGCCAATTAGCCAATCACTGGCCAAGACAGGGCCCTATTTCAGTCAGTGATTGGCTGAGTGGGTCATCACTACTTTAACCCCTTAAGGACCACATGCTTTTTCATTTTTGTGCTTACGTTTTTTCCGCCTCCCCTTCTAAAAATAGTAACACTTTCAATTTTCCACCCACAGATCTATATGAGGGCTTAATTTTTGCACTACCAATTTGAATTTGTAATGAAATCAAATTTTACCACAAAATCTACAGTGAAACCAAAAAGAAAAAATGTTGTAGGGCAAAATTTTAAAAAAGGGCCATTTTGTAACTTGGTTGGCTTCCGATTCTACACAGTGCAATGTTTGGTAGAAATGACACCTTATGTTTATTCTGTAGGTCCATTCAATTAAAATGATACTCAACTTATATAGGTTTTATTTTAATTTAAAAAAAAATTACTTCTTGTATGAAAATTGGCATGTTTAAAAATTACCTCTTCTGACCCCTATATCTTTTTTTTTCTGTATACAGGGATATGTGAGGGCTCATTTTTTGTTTACAATTTGTTTTAATGGGAAAAGGGGGTTGATTTAAACTTTTATTAGGGAAGGGGTTACATCAAATTTACACATTTATTAACTTTTTTTGAAACTTTTTTACACTATTTTTTTGTCCCTATAGGGGACCATTACATGCAATCCTTAGATTACATATACTGAACAATGCTATGCCATAGCATAGCATTGATCAGTGTTATGGGTGTTCGACCGCTCCAGCCTGCCATGGCTGACTGGAGCATCGAGGCACCGATCAGATGGCAAGGAGGAGGTTAAGGGCCCTCCCGCCATCCTCTCAGCTGTCCGGGACGCCGCAATTTCAATGCGGCAGTCCCAAACAGCCTGCTGAGCTAGCCGGGATAACTCTTCTCCCGTTTTAGACACCACAATCAACTTTAAATGTGCTGTCTAAAGAGTTAATACCGGACATCAGCCCGATCAGCAATGTCTGGCATTAGCAGTGGGTCCTGCTTGCTGATAGCAACCAGGATCCACTGGTTATGAAGCGTGCTCAGCTCCTGAGTGTGCTTCATATAACATATAATATTCTCCTTAAGGGGTTAAAGCAGCAGCGCGTCTCTCAGAGTGGGGTGGCCGGAGTGCACTAAGGAGAAGGTAAGAAATGGGGTACCATACAGGGCATCAGACCCCTCGCAATCAGACACTTATCCTCTATCCTTTGAATAGGGGGCATGATTTATTTAGCAAAGTACCTCTTTAAGAGGTAAAAGAGACTGCTAAGGATTAGTAAAATGCATCTGTTTTTTTTTCCATACGTAGATGTACTCCTTTTTCTAATCCTGGACAACCACTTTAAGATGCCTCTGTCATGACACATTGTAAATTTAAATATTTTCATTCACTGTAAGGCTATGTTTACACATTTATACATTAAAGGGGTACTCCGATGGGACAAAAAATTTAATCAACTGGTGCCAGAAAGTTAAACAGATTTGTAAATTACTTTTCTTTTTGAATTTCTTTTTTGTCTGACCCCAGTGCTCTCTGCTGAGATCTCTGCCCATGTCAGGAACTGTCTAGAGCTGGAGCAAATCCCCATAGCAAACCTATCCTGCTCTGGACATTTCCTAACACGGACAGAAGTGTCAGCAGAGAGCACTCTGGTAAGACAGAAAAGAACATCAAAAAGAAAAGAACTTCCTCTGTAGTATACAGCAGCTGATAAGTACAGGAAGGATTAAGATTTTCTAATAGAAGTAATTTACAAATTTTTCGGATTTGTCGGGTTTGCAGGATTAATTTGGTGCATTGTGTCACAATCGAGTTCATCTATTTATCCTTGTTGATGGTTAGGTACATTCAGACATGCATATTATGCTGCAGGTTTTCTGCAGTGGATTTTTTTACCCATTAAAGTCAATGGGTACTAAAGTCAGCTGTTCATCCTTTGGGTGAAGTTTCGCTAGGACTATGGAGACTGCATTTCCCACGCGATTCATGCGGCGGTACCCGCCGCCAGTAGACATTCAGCCAGTGGAATTCTGCTGGCTGAATGTCCGTAATGTTGAAGTGACTTTAAGTGTTACACACAGGTATCACAACCTTAAATGGGCACTGTCAGATAAAAAAAAAATTGATATGTTGTACATCTTAGCAAAATATTGACCTTTCTTATAAACTTCATAAGAAAATTTGATTTCCCTTTCATAGAAATCATGGCTAATAAAATCATGGCTTTGTCCAAGCTGAAGCACAGGTGCGCTCTCCTGTCTGATAGGACTCCTTTGTGCCCTCTCCTTTCTGATAGGACTCCTCTGTGCTCTCTCCTGTCTGATAGGACTCCTCTGGGTTCTCTCCTGTCTGATAGCATTCATCTGTGCTCTCTCCTGTCTGATAGTACTCACAACTCTCTCCTGTCTGATGCCCTATCAGACAGGAGAGAGTTGTGAGTACTATCAGACAGGAGAGAGCACAGATGAATGCTAACAGCAAAGCCATCCTCTGTGCTCTCTCCTGTCTGATAGTACTCCTCTATGCTCTATCCTGTCTGATAGGACTCCTGTGTGCTCTCTCCTGTCTGATAGGACTCCTCTGTGCTCTCTCCTGTCTGATAGTACTCCTCTGTGCTCTCTCCTGTCTAAGACTCCTTTGTGCCCTCTCCTGTCTGATAGGACTCCTCTGTGCTCTCTCCTGTCTGATAGGACTCCTCTGTGCTCTCTCCTGTCTGATAGTACTCCTCTATGCTCTCCTGTCTGATAGGACTCCTCTGTGCTCTCTCCTGTGCTGGCTGAATGTCCGTAATGTTGAAGTGGCTTTAAGTGCTACACACAGGTCTCACAACCTTAAATGGGTGCTGTCAGATTAAAAAAAATGTTTGATATTTTGTACATCTTGGCAAAATATTGACCTTTCTTATAAACTTCATAAGAAAATTTGATTTCCCTTTCATAGAAATCATGGCTAATAAAATCATGGCTTTGTCCAAGCTGAAGCACAGGTGGGCTAGCACGTCTCTGTGATCTCTCCTATCTGATAGCACTCCTGTGCCCTCTCCTGTCTTATAGGACTCCTTTGTGCCCTCTCCTTTCTGATATGACTCCTCTGTGCTAAATCCTGTCTGGTAGCACTCCTCTGTGCTCTCTCCTGTCTGTTAGGACTCCTCTGTGCTCTCTCCTGTATGATAGCACTCCTCTGTGCTCTCTCCTGTCTGATGCTCGATATGCAGAAAAAATTGGAAACACAAAAGGGAAGCGCAACAATGTGCCGTAAAAGTTTTCAGATATAACGAAGACAAAGAGGTGAAAAAAACTTGCTCACCTTCTGGTGTTGTGCAGTGGGCACAACACCATATCGCGCTTGTATCCCGTTGCAAAGGGAATAGTGAAATCAGGGGGTGCAGCTCACACCGTGGCGTCCTGGGATTCCTGGACGTCTGGAGAATGCAAGAGGTGAAGATCCCCGGGGCTCCGGTTCACGTGTAAAAAAGGTGTGTTCGAGCGCTCACTCCTGTAGAATAGCTTGGCTGGGATCGTGGCAGTAAGAAGTAGCCGGACACGGTTAAAGATATAATAACCGGATTTTATTTGGATAGATCACAGATAACGCGTTTCGAGGGGTGGGACCCCCTCTTTGTCAGATCAATGATGTGGCAGATGTGGGAGGCCACTAATTTATGCAAAAAAAGCCAGCGAAATTTAACAGCAATTACCGGGTACAGATTAAAATACAAATATGCATCTGTGCAATACAATTTCCACAGTGTTGAAGATGTCTCAAATCCAAAGCAAAACATAAATTTAAATTTAAATTTAACACATATTACAATTAACATGAATGGTGCTTGGGTGGCAGATCAAATAAGGTATTACTTCTACTAGCCTGGCCTTCCGTTCGGGGAGCCGAGCAAGTAGAAAAATCAAAGCGCCGCTCTCCATGTTGCGGCGTCATCTCAAAGATAGAGGCACAACTGGACCGTGGTCTTCCCCTGTATGGGTGACCCCTCATCCAGGTGCTCGGGAGGAAATGTCCCAAATTACAAAAAAGTTCATAGTAGAAGCACATATTCTGCGCTGGATCGATTTAACAAATGCAGGCATCGGCATTGCAATAGAGCATATTCTATGCTGTGGTGTATATTGATGTCATTGATACATACATTTATATATATATATATATACACATGCGCAGTTGTACACACATCCTCCCATGTATTCTTCTTTGGTTGATTGCTGGGCTGGTGGGGGTCATCTTTATTGGTAAGAGGGCAGGATGACACATTCAGTGAATGAGCTCTGTAGCCTCATTCAGCCCATGGGGTTGGAGCGATTCTAGTCTGTAAATCCAATACATCTCTTTCTTTCCCAGAGCTTCCAGGCGATTGGTAACATGTGCTGGGATGTAGTCAATGGGCAGGATGGATGAAATTCCTGTGGCCCCATTGTGTTTGGTCGTGACGTGTCGTGACAAACCTTGAAGCATAAATCCCTTTTTTATATTGCATCTGTGCTGGTTGAGTCTTTGATGTAATTTCTGAGTGGTTCGACCCACGTACTGTTTCCCACAGCAACAGTTGATAAGGTAGATGACGAACTGGGATTGGCATGTCAGATGGAATGGTAGCTCAAAGGTTTCCCCTGTATGATGGCTTCTAAAATCAGTGTTCCGGTCTGCTATGATGTTGCAGCAGAGACATCTCTTCTTGCTGCATTTGAACACACCTTTTTTGAGAGTGGTCTCAGTGGTGATGCGTTTAGCTGGCCTCTGTCTTTTCAAACGGCTTGGAGCCAGCATATTCCTGAGGGAAGGAGCTCTTCTAAATGTTAGTAGGGGTTGGGTAGGTAAAATTTCTTTTAGGTAGGGATCATTCTTGAGGAGACTCCAATGTTTTTGTAGGATTTTCCTTATGTTGTAATGGCCCGTGGAGTACGTTGTCACAAAACTGCTGTTCTTTTTACCCCAGTTGTGTTGTTGTTTCGTGTGTCTTTTGAATTTTTCTTTTTGGTTTGTCTCCTCTTCATCACACGAGGCCTCTTGGACTGAGGGTGATGACCCTGGAGCTATAGTGGCTGATGGCAGCGGTGAGGAGGGTAGACATGATTCCTGGGTGAGTGCAAGCGCTTTTAAAAATGCATTCTCTACCAGAGTTTTAGGGTATCCTTTCACAGAAAATCTGTTCTTCAGAATTTTGGATTGATCAATGTAGGTACTGGTGTTGGTACAATTTTTCCGAACTCGGCGGAATTGGCCATAGGGTATATTCTGTTTCCATTTAGAGTAGTGTCCACTCAAAAAAGGTACATGTAGTTATGTACCTTTTTTCAGTGGACACTACTCGCCTGGAAGCTCTGGGAAAGAAAGAGATGTATTGGATTTACAGACTAGAATCGCTCCAACCCCATGGGCTGAATGAGGCTACAGAGCTCATTCACTGAATGTGTCATCCTGCCCTCTTACCAATAAAGATGACCCCCACCAGCCCAGCAATCAACCAAAGAAGAATACATGGGAGGATGTGTGTACAACTGCGCATGTGTATATATATATATAAATGTATGTATCAATGACATCAATATACACCACGGCACTACTGCATAGAATATGCTCTATTGCAATGCCAATGCTTGCGTTTGTTAAATCGATCCAGTGCAGGATATGCGCTTCTACTATGAACTTTTTTGTAATTTGGGACATTTCCTCCCGAGCACCTGGATGAGGGGTTTCCCATACAGGGGAAGACCACGGTCCAGTTGTGCCTCTATCTTTGAGATGACGCCGCAACATGGAGAGCGGCGCTTTGATTTTTCTACTTGCTCAGCTCCCCGAACGGAAGGCCAGGCTAGTAGCAGTAATACCGTATTTGATCTGCCACCCAAGCACCATTCATGTTAATTGTAATATGTGTTAAATTTAAATTTATGTTTTGCTTTGGATTTGAGACATCTTCAACACTGTGGAAATTGTATTGCACAGATGCATATTTGTATTTTAATCTGTACCCGGTAATTGCTGTTAAATTTCGCTGGCTTTTTTTGCATAAATTAGTGGCCTCCCACATCTGCCACATCATTGATCTGACGAAGAGGGGGTCCCACCCCTCGAAACGCGTTATCTGTGATCTATCCAAATAAAATCCGGTTATTATATCTTTAACCGTGTCCGGCTACTTCTTACTGCCACGATCCCAGCCAAGCTATTCTACAGGAGTGAGCGCTCGAACACACCTTTTTTACACGTGAACCGGAGCCCCGGGGATCTTCACCTCTTGCACTCTCCTGTCTGATAGTACCCCTCTGTGCTCTCTCCTGTCTGATAGTACTCCTATGTGCTCTCTCCTCTCTTATAGTACTCCTCTGTGCTCTTTCTTGTTTGATAGCACTCCTCTATAGTCTCCTGTCTGATAGCATTTCTCTGTGATCTCACGTGTCTTATAGGACTCCTCTGTGCTCTCTCCTTTCTAATAGGACTCATCTATGCTCTCTCCTATCTGATAGGACTCCTCTGTACTCTCTCCTGTCTGAGAGTACTCCTCTGTGCTCCCTCCTGTCTGAGAGTACTCCTCTGTGCTCTCTCCTGTCTGATAGGACTCCTCTGTGCTCTTGACTGTCTGACAGCCCTCCTCTGTGCTCTCCTGTCTGTTAGCACTTTTCTGTGATCTATACTGTCTTATAGGACTCCTCTGTGCTCTCTCCTCTCTGATAGTACTTCTCTGTACTCTATCTAATAGAACAAGAGAGCACAGAGAAGTACTATCAGAGAGGAGTGCTAGCCCACCCTCACGTAGGCTGGGTTCACACTACGTTATGGACATACGGGCCCGGATCCGGCTGGGGGAGTGAAAACCAGGTGCTCCCGTATCTCATCTGAATGAGCCAACCGGAGTCAGATAGTGACTCCAGTCAGCTCATTTTTGCTCCTTATCTGTTTTTCTGACCAGACCCAAAACCGTGGTATACCATATCATACATCACTTCCCCAGCCGGATCTGGTCCCCATATGTCCAAAACGTAGTGTGAACCCAGCCTTACTGGACTTTGTCTATGCCTGTGCTTCAGCTTGGACAAAGCCATCATTTTATAAGCCATTATTTCTATAAAAAGGAAATAACATTTTCGTATGAAGTATGTTAGAAAGGTTAATGTTTTGCCAAGATGTACGACAAGGTTTTTGTATCTGATAGTGTATAATTATTTATTTTTTTCAGAAGTGATTCATCTTGTATCTTGAATAAATCATCATAAGGTTTTTTTACAACTTCCACAATCTTTAATATTAAATCAGTATTTTGCTGGAGATCAAAATGAAAATACTTTATTTTATTTTTATTTATTTTTTTGCTGTTACATTCATTCTGATGTCACAGAGTGTTTAATTCACAGTTACCAGTTTCTACAGTATAATGCACAATGTTTTATTATACACTTGAAGATTGTAATTAAACTCCTTATTAAGCCTTTGATACCAACTATAGGGCATTCATTTTGCCACGCTACCGTTTTCCAGTATAATGATTCCCAGTAACTCTGCTACACACAGCCCTACCTCCTGTAAATGTAAAAATAAACATGTTTTCAGAATAAATTACTTACCACAGCTGTGCTCAGGGGAATATCACCCATAAAGAAAAAAAGGAATACTCCTAAAAATAAATAGTCCATACTGTGCCGATAAAACAGCATCTGTGCAGCTTATCACTTCTGTGACAAGTTCAGGAAATTGCCAGAATTGCTCATGCAGTATCTGCTTTTTATTTTATTTTGTATCTTAATTGTCATAAAAACATATGAAATATTTTTCACGGCTACAGGTTTAACATAATACAAAAATATAATATATACAAACATTTTGTTCTTTTCTGTATTATATTATTACAAAATAATAAATGTAGATTTACAATTTTAACATTTTAAATATAAAAAAAAAATTGCAAGTATATAGAGTTAGTAGAGACGTATTCCAGCCTCTTTAACAAAAATGTTATTCTGCTGGGGCGAGGGAAGGAAATAGAAAAAAAACATACTTACTTGGCCCTGCTCCCTGCTGGCCCACTCCAGTTCCTATTTGCCTCTATCCAGTTGGCCAATCTCTCTTTTTTTCTGCTTCCTAGACAAGCATTCAGAGCAGGACTTGCCAGTTTAGCCAATCTCTGGTAGTACATTTTGGCCTGTGATTGACTGAGCTGCAGGTCCTGCTCTTCTAGGAAGAAGGGAGAAGAGAGGCCAGACAGAGGTGACCAACAGCTGTAAGGGAGCTGGGCTAGGTAAGTATGTTTTTTTTTAATGTTTTTTTTCCCAGATAAGTATGCTTTTTCTAGTTGAATTCTGTATATTTGGTGACGAGTCCAGCAGGTTGCTAAGCCCACTTAACTAAAGGAATAATAGCAATTGAAACAATTTGAAAACTCTTAAAACTAAATATTTGCATTGAAACATATCAAAGGAAATTAACTGTGTCCTGGATGAATATAGTGCATCCCAGATCCAGAGCACCCAGCGATCTCTGACAGCTTTCTTTGATTATATAAGACCTTAAATTTCCAACAACAAGTGGACATTCTCTCTTATGTAATTTGTGTTTTTTAGTAAGCTATATACAGGGTAGAGCAGTTGGTACAAAAGAAAATAAAGTTTTGCTAATGCGGGGCAGGATGTGTGCACTTGACAGGAGGGTAGGAGCTCCCAGGGTGGTCAACACTAATGAAGAAAACATCCTGGATGCTCCTCGGCAAGCGTATTAAATAAGCTCAAGAGCTGAGCCGGCTTCAAATCTGCCAGTCCCGGCTGCTATAGCTAATGCTGGATAGTGCCGATTAGGCAAATGAAAGGCATTAACCCTATAAACACTGTGATCAAAGTTAACCATGGCATCTAAAAGTGCCAAAATCTAGTGCCTTTTCCCATAAATAAAATTATATAAACAAAAAAATATAAACATATGTGATATTGCCGAATGCGCAAATCTCAGAACTATTAAAATATAATGTTAATTAAAGCGTATTGTCAATGGCGTAAAGATAAAATTTTCCAAAGCCAATAATTGCGTATTTTTGATTGCTTCATATACCAGAAAAAAATTAATAACAAGTGATAAAAAAGTCCCATCAAAAATAAAATGGCATCAATAAAATCTAGAGACAACAGTGCAAAAAATTAGCCCTCATACATCCATCATGTATATGAAAAAGCAAAAGTGTTATGGGGGCCAGAAGAGGACAATTTTAAGCATTATAATTATCGTAAGAAAAGTAGTAAAATAAAACAAAATCTATATAAGTTGGGTATCGTTGTAATCATATGGAACTACAGAATAAAGATAACTTGTCATTTGTATTGAAAAGTACACTGCATAGAAATAGAAGCTGCTCAAAGTAGCTAAATTGCTTTTTTTTTGCAATTTTCCCCCATATATATATATATATATATATATATATATATATATATATGTATATATATATAATTTATTTTGATTTTTATTATTATTATTCATTTATGTTCTTTTTTTTCTTTCTTTTTTTCATGTTGCTGAAGATTTGGTGGTTAAATGATTGATGTCCTTACAAAGTATAGTTGGTGGTGTAAAAAGTAAGCCCTCATATTGGTCTGTAAGTGGAAAATTTTATGCACCATGGCTATTTGAAGGTGATAAAGTAAAAACGAAACCTCTTGTTTTGTGTACCAGGACAAGTAGATTGCGCTCCCGTTTTTAGTCCCTTGGACAAGTATTTATTTATTTATTTATTTTTATTTCCAAACCCCTGGTCTACCGTTATCCATTAAGGGATGAAATAATTTGCTTAACCATCTAATTTACACTGATATACCTATTTACAGCCCTTGGCAGTTATTGAATATAAAGTGGGCTCAGAGGCTGAGCCAGCTCTATAGGCAGTGGCTGACAGCGGTATCTGCTAACATAAACTGGAAAACAAAACTAAATGCAGAATTACTCATTACACATTAGTCAATGTATTTTAGAATTTGGAAATGTAATAACAAGTGTTCAAAAAGTTCCAGTGACACCGAAATGGTACTAATAAAAAGTACAGGTCACACTGTAAAAAAGGAGCCATCATACAGAGAGGTTGGAATATGGTGACTCAAAGCATTTTTATTATTATTTTATTTTTTTAACCCCTTAAGGACTTTTCATTTTTTCACTTTCGTTTTTTCCTCCTCCCCTTCTAAAAATCATGACGCTTTCAATTTTGCACCTACAGACCCATATAAGGGCTTGATTTTTGCATCACCAATTGTACTTTGTAATGACATCACTTATTTTATAACATAATCTGCGGCAAGACAAAAATAAAATTTTGTGAGGGGAAATGTAAAATCAAAAAAATCCATTTTGCAAATTTTTAGGGCTTCTGTTTCTTTGCAGTGCATTTTTTGGTAAAAATGACACCTTATCTTTATTCTGTAGGTCCATACAGTTACAAGGATACCCAAATTATGTAGATTTTATTTTACTAACTACATGCACTAAAATTAGTATTAGTATTTTAAAATAGTCATGAGAGCTCATTTTTTGTGCAGTGGTCTGTAGTTTTTATCGGTATCATTTTTGTTTTGACGGGAATTTTTGATCGCTTTTTATAAAAAATGTTATGAAATATTAAGTGACCAAATATGCACAATTTTGGACTTTGGTATTTTTTTTAGGTGTATGTTATCAATCGTGCGGTTTAGCTACCCTTACATTTTATGCACACGGCGGTCCCACATATGATTTTTTTATTACATTATTTTATTTTAAAAAATGGGAAATGGGGGGGTGTGATTTAAACTTTTATTAGGGGAGGGGATTATTCACATTTATTAACTTTTTTTTTTTTTACTTATTATTTTTTTATCCCCCATTGGGGGCTATACCATGCAATCTTTTGATTGCATACACTGTTCAATGCTATGCCATAGCATAGCATTGATCAGTGTTATCGATGCTCTGCTGCTCCAGCCTCCATGGCTGGATGGGAGCAGTAGAGGACCGATCGGAGGGCGAGGATGCAGGTAAGGGCACTCCCGCCGTTCACTCATCATGATTTCATCGCAATGGTCCTGACCAGCTCTGCTGAGCTGCTTGGATGGTTTCACTTTCATTTTTAGATGCTGCAATCAACTTTGATTGCGGTGTCTAAAGGGTTAATGCAATCGGTGATGCCCGGCATTAACCCTTGGTCCTGGCTGCTGATAGCAGTCAGGACCCACTGGGTTTAAAGCATGCTCAGCTTGTAAACACACTTTAAACCCAGGTAATGAGACCAGGGCATACAGGTACACCCTGCATCTTTAACAGGTTAAAGTAGTACAACATAACAAAATTATATAAACTGGGCATCACTGTAATTGAACAGACCTGCAGAATATAGATAACATCAGTTTTATTGCAAAGTGAATGTCCATAAAAATGTAGGGTGTTTTTACAAGCCCATGTGACGCTATATGTGAAAAAAATAAAAGCTATGGCTCTTAAAAGATGAGGAGCTACAAACATGACCCAAATCACTGACGGAAAAAGGGTTAAAGGGGTACTCCGGTGAAAAACTTTTTTTTTTTTAAATCAACTGGTGCCAGAAAGTTAAACAGATTTGTAATTTACTTCTATTAAAAAAAATCTTAATCCTTCCTGTACTTATTAGTTGCTGAATATTACAGTGGAAATTCTTTTCTGTTTGAAACACAGAGCTGTCTGCTCATATCATGAGCACAGTGCTCTCTGCTGACATCTCTGTCCATTTTAGGAACTGTCCAGGGTAAAAGGAAATCTCCATAGCAAACATATGCTGTTCTGGAAAGTTCATAAAATGGACAGAGATGTCATTATTGAGCACTGTGCTCGTGATGTCAGCAGACAGTTCTGTGTTTCAAAAAGAAAATAATTTCTGCTGTAGTATTCAGCAGCTAATAAGTACAGGAAGGATTACCATATATACTCGAGTATAAGCCGACCCGAGTATAAGCCGAGACCCCTAATTTCAACCCAAAATCCCAGGAAAAGTTATTGACTCGAGTATAAGCCTAGGGTGGGAAATACATCATCCCCCCTGTCATCATCCAGACCCGTCATTAACATCCTCATCATCATCACCGCCTGTCATCATCCAGACCCTCATCATCATCACCTGTCATCATCCCCTTGTCATCATCCCACACATCCCCCCTTCATCATCCCCTTGTCATCATCCCCACCCCCCTTCATCATCCCCTTGTCATCATCCCCACCCCCCTTCATCATCCCCTTGTAATCATCCCACACCCCCCCCCCTTCATCATCCCCTTGTCATCATCCCCACCCCCCTTCATCATCCCCTTGTCATCATCCCCACCCCCCTTCATCATCCCCTTGTAATTATCCCACACACCCCCTTCATCATCCCCTTGTCATCATCCCCACCCCCCTTCATCATCCCCTTGTAATCATCCAACACCCCCCCCTTCATCATCCCCTTGTCATCATCCCCACCCCCCTTCATCATCCCCTTGTAATCATCCCACACACACCCCTTCATCATCCCCTTGTAATCATCCCCACCCCCCTTCATCATCTCCTTGTAATCATCCCACACACCCCCCCTTCATCATCCCCTTGTCATCATCCCCACCCCCCTTCATCATCCCACACCCCCCCTTCATCATCCTCTTCTCATCATCCGCCCTCAGTGGTCTTCAACCTGCGGACCTCCAGAGGTTTCAAAACTACAACTCCCAGCAAGCCCGGTCAGCCATCGGCTGTCCGGGCTTGCTGGGAGTTGTAGTTTTGAAACCTCCGGAGGTCCGCAGGTTGAAGACCACTGCAGCCTTCGACATCATCCAGCCCCCTCTCACCCCCCTTTAGTTCTGTACAGTACTCACCTCCGCTCGGCGCTGGTTCCGGGCTGCTATCTTCACTGGGGGCGCCTCTTCTTCGCGCTGCGGGCCCGGAATAGAGGCGTTGCCTTGACGCAGAAGTACATTGGCAATGAACGTACCTCTGCGTCGTTGTCAAGGCAACGTGACTATTCTGGGGCCGGGCCCGAAGCGCTTAGAAGAGGCCTCCCCGGTGAAGATAGCAGCCCGGAACCACTATCCCACCAGACCACCTCCTCTCCGGACAGTCCTGCAGCACCGGACCAGCGCCGAGCGGAGGTGAGTACTGTACAGAACTAAAGGGGGGTGAGAGGGGGCTGGATAATGTCGAAGGCCGCAGTGGTCTTCAACCTGCGGACCTCCGGAGGTTTCAAAACTACAACTCCCAGAAAGCCCGGACAGCCGATGGCTGCCCGGGCTTGATGGGAGTTGTAGTTTTGAAACCTCTGGAGGTCCGCAGGTTGAAGACCACTGCGGGTGGAGAGTTCACTCGAGTATAAGCCGAGGGGGGTGTTTTCAGCACGAAAAATCGTGCTGAAAAACTCGGCTTATACTCGAGTATATACGGTAAGATGTTTTAATAGAAGTAATTTACTAATCTGTTTAACTTTCTGGCACCAGTTGATTTAAAAAAAAAAAAAAAAAAGTTTTTCACCGGAGTACGCCTTTAAAATGCTGATGAGCATCTATATCCTTGCAAACCCTCCCCTGTTGCTTTGGTATATATACATCATGAAACTTAATAAAGCTATCTCAGATTTCCTCTAGTGTTCCAGAAAAACATATGTTCATGTTTACAAATTGTTGGCTACTAGAAATGAAGACTGTCAATTTACCAAATATTGTGCATTTTAGCTTGTTTCTCCCAACATATTATTGATTGGGTGGTAAAATCTTAATACTTCTTCAAACATGAGCTTGAATCTAGCTTTTTTTCCCCCAGGACCTCTGCATGATATGGTTCACTTCATAAAGTGCAGTCCCCCTAGGATTTAGCAGTCCCTATATGTGCAGAGACACTAAAATGGCTTGTGAAGCAATCTGTTAAAAGAATGACCTGTCTTATCATATTTCCAATTATCTTGTTATGGACACATCCTAAATTCCTATACAGAAGGCAAAATACACTGTTTTAGAAATGGAAAAAAAGGAGTTAGCAGTTGCCATCTATTGTGTGAAGTGGATTCCAGATGGGTGAATAGAAATGAATTAATCTGAATTAACTCCATTACACAGCAACATATGAAGGTATAATCTAGATAAGGGGACAAGATTTACCAAATTTTAAGAAGAGGTTTTTTTTCCCCATGCCATAAAGTTTTTTTTTTTCTTCATAAACTCAATGTGTATAAGGTTACAACAAACCAGCAATGCTATGTTTATACAATACAAGAATTTAGGTGCACTACTGTGGTAGATGTATACAATGACATTGGCTAATCCCTCAACACTGATGTTAAAATTGAGACATTCGCCAGTATATTCTTATATGAAGGACATACCTGAGCCCGCACACCAACGCCAAGATTTCTCAAGTGTCACGGGACCTAACACTAACCTACCTGTGCGTGATAAGCAAAACCAGGAGCCAGTGGACAATTACAGCAGCATTAAGTTTGACTCACAGCCTCCTCCCAGGTTACCTCCAGTGTGGCTGAGCACACATACAACGGGAGGAGAGAGGCAGACTATAAGCCCCACCTAAGTTGGCTAGTATGTTGCAGGCCTCACAGATGAACCTAAATACTGCCTTAATAGTGATCAAGGCGCATTAAATGGGGAGTTTATACACCTCCAAGTTTAAGATTGCTATGTTTATGACAAGATCTGTGAACTCATAAATGTTGTTTTATCCATAAACATACCCTAGCATTACCTGGTCTTCCTACCTAAACCTTGTAGGAAAGGAAAAACAATAAGGCACTTGTCCTCATATTCCATTCTCATATCCCGACCTCATATACCATCCTCATATATCGACCTCATGTCCTGTCCTCGTATCCTGACCTCATATCCCAACATCATATCCTGACCTCATATAAAAAGCTCCTATCCTGTCCTCATATCACAATCTCATATCCCATCCTCATATCCCAAATGTGAGGTTTTGCAGGGGTGTGGAATGTGGGAGGAGGCATGGTTTGCTAACCAAACCAACACATTTACCCTGAGATGTGGGGTTTGTGAAGTAAGGTATGGTTGAGCTGTGATGAAGAGATTGTGGTTGAAGGACCTGTGATGTGGGTATACCAGGCATAAATGGTGTTTCTGGCCTTGAGTAAAAAAAAAAATAAAAAAAAAAGAGGGATGAACATAAAAGGGGCATGGCTTGTGGTAGGGGGAGTGGATTGTGGGAGGGGCATGGCTTGCAGGCTGCAAGCTGGACCAACACACTCAACGGGAGAGGCAGAGCAGAGCTGGTGGAGTGAGGTAACAGAAGTCCCATAGATTTTCATGGGACTTTAGACAAAAACCCTGACCCTCGTAAATGAGGGTGGGTCAGGGTTACTTTAACTATCCTATATGCTTGCATTAAAATAACATGTGTACCAAGTTTCATCAAAATATCAATGAATTAAGAACCTTTCAGTGAACTATAAACCTAAGACTAAGGGCACACAGCCACTTTGGTAGCACAGTAATCTAATGATTGAGGTCTTGTTGTGACTTGCAACACAATGGGCAGCACAATGGCTCAGTGGTTAGCTTGTAGCACTGGGGTCCTGGGTTCAACTCTCACCAAGCACAACATCTACAAAGAGATTGTATTCTCTCTGGGGGACATGTATCATTTCCAGTGTATAATATAAGTTTTTTTTACCCCTCTGCCTGTTGTCTAAATTTGGTGCAGCTGCGTTAAATTTATCATTCTTGTGCAGCTACTTTCTTGAATTGCGTTTAAATTTAGAATTCTCCTCAGAGCATAAATTTACACCGCAGCTCTATTTAGTAGGAGCTTTGTCTGCAGTGTATCTGCACCTAAACAGTAAGTGTGTCCTCGTTATTAGTTTTAGAATTTTTTTTCTTCATTATGTAGAGTTTTAATCTCACAATAATACCACTTTTTGCACCCAATTATAACACATCAATTATACCAATGTCCTTATTCTTCATTTAACATCTATGACACCCCTGTGCAAATCACCTCAAATGTACATGGTGCACTCTACCTTATGGGCCTTGTTGTGCGCCCGCAGAGCACTTTACGCCAACATATGTGTTATCTCCGTACTCTGGCTAAATTGTGTCCCAAAAAATGGGGATCTTTTTTCCCATTTACCTCTTGTGAAAATGTAAAGTATGCGGCAACACCACCATGTCAGTGTAAATAATTTTATTTTTATACACTAACATGCTGGTGTAGACTCCAACTGTTCCTTTTCATAATGGGTAAAAGGAGAAAAAGTCCCCCAAAATCTGTAAGGCAATTTCTCCCGAGTACGGCGATACCCCATATGTGACCCTAAAATGTTGCCTTGAAATACGACAGGGCTCCGAAGTGAGAGAGCGCCATGCGCATTTGAGGCCTAAATTAGGGTTTTGCATAGGGGTGGACATAGGGGTATTCTATGCCAGTGTTTCCCAAACAGGGTGCCTCCAGCTGTGGCAAAACTCCCAACATGCCTGGACAGTCAATGTCTGTCCGGCAATACTGGGAGTTGTTGTTTTGCAACAGCTGGAGGCTCCATTTTGGAAATAGTGCCGTACCAGACGTTGTTCATATTTATTGGGGAGGGGAAGGGGGGCTGTGTAGCGGTATGTGTATATATAGTGTTTTTTACTTATTTTATTTAAGTGTAGTGTAGTGTAGTGTTTTTAGGGTACAGTCACACGGGCGGGGGTTGACAGCGAGTTTGCTGCATCTCAATCTTGCAGCACTCCCTGTAAACCTCCGCCCATGTGAGTGTACCCTGTCCATTCACATTGGGGGGGGAAACATCCAGCTGTTGCAAAACTACAACTCCGAGCATGCCCTTTGGCTGTCCGTGCATGCTGGGAGTTGTAGTTTTGCAACAGCTGGAGGCCCACTGGTTGCGAAACACGGAAACAGGCTCAGTGTTTCGCAACCAGTGTGCCTTTAGCTGTTGCAAAAACTTCAAATCTCAGCATGCAGTGACAGCAGAAGGACATGCTGGAACATGTAGTTATGCAACAGCTGGAGGCATACTGCTACAACTCCCAGCATGCCCTTTGGCAGTCCGTGCATGCTGAGGGTTGTAGTTATGCAACAGCTGAAGGCACACTGGTTGCAAAACACTTGAAAGTTTTTTACTTAACTTAGTGTTTCCAAACCAGTGTGCCTCCAGCTGTTGCACAACTTCAATTCCCAGCATGAATGGTCTGTCAGTGCATGTTGGGCGTTATAGTTTGGAGGCACAGCTGGAGGCACACAGGTTGGGAAAAAGAGTTAGGAAATGAACAATGTTTCCCAACTAGTGTGCCTCCAGCTGTTGCAAAACTATAATTCCCAGCATGGCCAGGCATGCTGGAAGTTGTATTTCGGCAATATCTGAAGGGTCAGATGTTGACAAACTACAGCTCCCAGCATGCTTGGGCAGTCTGGGCATGCTGGGAGTTGTAGTTTTGCAACAGCTGGAGGTCCACAGTTTGTAGACCACTGTATAATGGTCTCCAATCTGTGGTCTTCCAGATGTTACAGAACTACAACTCCCAGCATGCCTCGACAGAGTGGGCATGCTGAGATTTGTAATTTTGGAACATCTGGAAGAGCACAGATTGGAGACCATTATACAGTGGTCTCCAAACTGTGGCCCTCCAGATGTTGCAAAACTACAACTCCCAGCATGCCCAGATGGTCAAATGGTAAGATGGCTGGCTATCAGTGATAGCCACCATCTTACCGGGCGCTGGGGAAAACTATAATGGAAAGCAGTAAATTTTAAAAATAAAAGGAGAATGATCTACAGTGTTAAGTGGATTACAAAGCTATTTTAATGTGACGGAACTTGTTCAATGATAAGTAAGATATCAAACATTTCCTATGTAAATGTATTAAATTGTTGGATCATAAAACAACAATACCAATATACAAGTGATCTAGTGAATAACTGAACTGTAAACAAATATTCTATATGCAAATTATTTTAAAAGTGCTTTGGAATAACCAAGGAGTAAAAAGCAATATAAAGCAAACCAAATGAGGAATTGAGATAGGAAAGTAAAAACATTCTGGTGGTTCCTTAGTAGAACTTTCCTTCAGAAATAGAAAGGATTGCTACGTGCAGTTAAAGTTGGCTTATATTTATGGGGAAAAAGACGCACTTGCGTCAACATTTTTGGTGCAAAGGAAAAGAACGCAGGTAATAAATCCATGTGTACTATAGATGTCACTCCAAGGTACCCCGTTTCAGCCACATCTGGACGACATGCTCTACCAAAACGTGCGCAAAAAAATGGGAAAAAACAAGCGCTTGCGCAAAATTTTGCGCAAAAAAATACACACAAAACAGGGGTAAAATCTTTGATACATGTCCCCCTCTGTGTGCATTTTCTCCGGGTATGTCGATTTTCTCCCACACATCAAAAAACATACTGATAGGTTTAGATTGTGAGCCCCAATGGGGACAGGGACTAATAAAAATAAACATTTGTTATTATTATTAATGAGATAATGACATGACAGTAGCGAGAAATTCGTCTATAGATAATTTTTGGTTGCAGGCCACAGTGTATCACCTTTGACATCAATGCAACCTGCTTGCCACTTTTCTGTGATTTAGCTATTTTTCTAAACAGCCAACTGTAATAAATTGAGTCTTATACATTTTTTTGGACACATGATTTAGATGCAATTTGTTGTTTTGCAACCAAAGTCGCCATATAGCCCTAGCCTTAGAGAGCTCCTGCTGTATTAACAAGTTACAGGCGTCCCCTTTTTTAGATTGATTGGATGGGCGAATAAAATCACTTTTTTCACTGGAGTATTGGAGTGCCATCTGTAACTTGTTTTCTGGACTGTGGAGTTGGATCTTTGGTTGGGTCTCTCAATGATATATATAAACTCAGGGTCATCTTGGCAGCACTTTCTTATATAGGCCCTTACATACTCTTCTTTTGGAGCTCTTTGACTTTTCTGAAACGTAGGTTCGATTTAGTGCTGACTTAACAGCATAACAGAGGGAAATTAGTACTGTTGTGTAAATAAAAATGTACAATTAATATGTAAACATTAGCATTCTTGTAATATATCTATTTCTCTTATTTTGTAGTTTATGTTTATTCTACATAGTGTAGAAAACAAGGTTAGCAAACAGTTTATAAACTTACTATCTGCTGTGGATCTTATTTTAATAATTCTGTTGTGTAACAAAAATTTGAGCAGCTCCAAAGTCAGGAACATGTCCCTACAACCCAGACAACAAATTTATTTTCAGCAAAGATACATAATATTGCCAGATAGTACATATTCTGCCCATACTACTGTACTACTAGATCGCAGAAAGCCACTACCATCTTCTTTACTCTCACAATGAAATGCTGCAATTAAAAGGGTACTCCAGTGGAAAAACATTTTTTAATCAACTAGTGCCAGAAAGTTAAACAGATTTGTAAATCACTTCTATTTAAAAATTTTAATCCTTAAATTAATCCTTAAATTATTTTCTTTTTGAATTTCTTTTTCTGTCTGATTTTTTTTTTATCAACTGGTGCCAGCAAGTTAAACTGATTTGTAAATGACTTCTATTTAAAAAATGTTATCTTTCTGGTACTTATAAGCTGCTGTATGCTCCAGAGGAAGCTGTAGTTCTTTCTAGTCTGACCTCAATGCTCTCTGCTGACACCCCTGTCCATGTCAGGAACTGTCTACAGTAGGAACAAATCCCCATAGCAAACCTCTCCTGCTCTGGACAGTTCTTGACATGGGCAGAGGCGTCAGCAGAGAGCACTGTGGTCAGACTGGAAAGAACTACACAACTTCCTCTGGAGCATACAGCAGCTGATAAGTACTGGAAGGATTAAGATTTTTGAATAGAAGCCATTTACAAATCAGTTTAAATTGCTGGCACCAGTTGATTTAAAAAAAATCAGACAGAAAAAGAAATTCAAAAAGAAAATAATTTGAGGATTAATTTAAGGATTAACATTTTTAAATAGAAGTAATTTACAAATCTGTTTAACTTTCTGGCACTAGTTGATTAAAAAAATGTTTTCCACTGGAGTATCCCTTTATAGCTACTTTTGGGCCCCATAACACTTGCTATAGCTGCTATATACATTCATACGTTATGCTCATGCTAATACATTCATACGTTAATGAGTCATGTTGCAGGAACTATTTATAGTAAAGAGGTTCTTTTTGATCTAACATGTCTGTGTTAGGCTCCTTTCACGCTATGAGCATTCATCCGTTATTAAACATCCATTTTCTGTGTAAAAATGGATGTATAATAACAGATGATATAACGGGTGCTAACAGCTGAATAAATATTCATCCGTTAAGACACATTATAACATTCCTCCTGTATGGCCGTTTTAACACCTCTGCCTACAGACTCCCACAGCGGGGACTACTACTACTCCCATCATTGAACAGACTACTATCCATGATGGGGGTAGTAGTTCCCTGGCTGGGGGAGTCTGCCGGTGGCTGGGAAGGCTACATTAGTGTTTGTACTACAACCCCCATGATGGGGGTTGTAGTACAGAGGCTGAAGGAGTGATCACACCGGGTCTCACTTCTGAGACCCGATGCGACTAGAAGTTATTAAACAGGGGATTGGGCGGCATGCTGTGCTCCCCTGCAATGTACAATGTACTTACTTTCATTTTTAAATTCCCCGCCAGGAGCCCTGAATGGCTCCTCAGTACTGGCCATTCAGGGCTCCCGGTAGGGTTTTCAAATAGAAGCGATGCGGAATGTATATATCTTGCCCCCACAGCGCTTCTATATATCTTGCCCCCCGCAGCACATTTCTATGTGTTCCCCCTGCAGCGCATTTATATATGTTCCCCTCCGCAGTGCAGTTATATATGTTCCCCCGCAGCACATTTATATATGTTCCCCCCACAGCGCTATCATAAACCCCCGGCAGGGCTATGAATGAAAAGTATTCTACAGCAATGCATCTGGTTGGCCAGATGCACTGCTGTAGAATACTTTTCATTCATAGCGCTGCCAAGGCATTTGATTATAGAAGTGCTGTGGGGGCCAGACATATGGATATATGTCTGACCCCTGCAGCGCATCTATATATAGATGCCGCTGCAGCGCTATGAATGACAAGTATTCTTTCAGCAGCACATCTTGCCGGCCAGATGCGCTGCTGTAGAATACTTTTCATTTATAGCGCTGCCGGGGGCTTATGATAGCGCTGCGGGGGGAGCATACATAAATGCGCTGTGGGGGGAACATATATAACTGCGCTGCGGAGGGGAACATATATAAATGAGCTGCAGGGGGAACATATATAAATGCACTGCGGGGGGCAAGATATATAGAAGCGGGAGCCCTGAATGGCTCCTCAGTACCGTCCATTCAGTGCTCCCGGCGGGGAATTTAAAAATTAAAGTAAATACATTGTACATCGCAGGGGAGTGCAGCATGCTGTCACGATTCGGCTAGCTGGATGTGTCAGCGAGGGATTGGCGTGGACCGTGTCGGTGGACCGGTTCTAAGATGCTACTGGTATTCACCAGAGCCCGCCGCAAAGCGGGATGGTCTTGCTGCAGCAGTAGCAACCAGGTCGTATCCACCGGCAACGGCTCAACCTCGCTGACTGCTGAGAAGGCGTGGGACAGAAGGACTAGGCAGAGGCAAGGTCAGACGTAGCAGAAGGTCAGGGCAGGCGGCAAGGTTCGTAGTCAAATGGAATAGCAGAAGGTCTGGAACACAGGCTTTGGACAACACTAAATGCTTTCACTGGCACAAGGCAACAAGATCCGGCAAGGAAGTGCAGGGGAAGTGAGGTAATATAGCCAGGGAGCAGGTGGAAGCTAATTAGGCTGATTGGGCCAGGCACCAATCATTGGTGCACTGGCCCTTTAAATCTTAGAGAGCTGGCGCGCGCGCGCCCTAAGGAGCGGAGCCGCGTGTGCCAGGACATGACAGCCAGGGGCTGGGACAGGTGAGTGACTTGGGATGCGATTCGCGAGCGGGCGCGTCCCGCTATGCGAATCGCATCCCCGCCGGCAGTGTCAGTGCAGCGCTCCCGGTCAGCGGGTCTGACCGGGGCGCTGCAGAGAGAGAAACGCCGCGAGCGCTCCGGGGAGGAGCAGGGACCCGGAGCGCTTGGCGTAACACATGCTGCCCGCTCCACTGTTTAATAACTTCTAATCACATCGGGTATCAGAAGTGAGACTCGGTGCGATCAATTCCTCAGCCCCTGTACTACAACCCCCATCATGGAACAGAGTCTGTTCCATGATGGGGGTTGTGGATCTCTGTTTCCGGGACTGGAGACATCATGACACGCCTGCTCCGTTCATGTCTATGGGAGGGGGCGTGGCAGCATAGACATGAATGGAGGGGGGCATGGTGTGATGTCATGTCTCCAGTCCCGGAAACACAGAGGTTTCCGAGACTAGAGACTCCGGCATAGTGCTGCACGGAGATCGCGGGGGGTCCCAGCGGCAGGCCCCTGCGATCAGACATCATATCCCCGTGGGATAGGGAATAAGATGTCTATCGCCGGAATAACCCTTTAAATACATTGCTTTCAACTTTATTCCCAATACAAAAATCCTGATCCACAATGACTATTTTTCCAATACCTAATGTATAATAAAGGTTATAACTGTACGTCAATAAGTCATATGTAAAGAAACATCTTTCAGCTTTAAATACTACATCATACAATCTTTTCTTTACAGCAAAGCATTGTGAAGTGGATATGTTCATGTTAAAGCTTTTATATACTAATGTATTAAAGACAAGCTATATGTTATACACAATAAGCATAGGTCAAGGGATTCAAACGTTTGTGCCATTCATTAACCCCTTCATTTTTAAGACCATTAAAGGGTAGCTCCCACCATCCTATTTTTTTTTCTGTCCCTGCCTATTGCCAATCTATCCCTAATCCCCTCCCTGCTTTTAATTTTAATTTTTTATATATTAAAAAGAACTTTTTTTCTGCCTGGTAGTGTGCTCACTACCAGGCAGACTTCCCCAGCAGGCACCACGTCACTGATGCCTGCTGGGGGGGACTTCCGCCCTTATTTCATCTACACAGGGTGCCTCCAGCTGTTTCACCACTACAAATCCCAGCTTGCCCTGACATCTATTGGCTGTCAGGGCATGCTGGGAGTTGTAGTATTGAAACAGCTGGAGGCTCCCTGTGTAGATAAACTATTAGTTAGTTACAAGCGGCGCTGCGGCGCTGCGGCGCTGCGGCGCTACGGCGCTAGCCCCCCCCCCCCCCCGCATACCCGTTCCCTCATTACACTTACAGTTACTGCAGAGTCCGGCAGCGGGCGTGCAGGGACAGCGGCGGCGACGAGGCGGCGGCGATGTGCGGGAGGAGTGGCTTCCCAGCCAGTGGCCGGGGAGCCAATGCGCTCGCTCCCGCCTGTCTGATTGACAGGCAGGGAGAGAGCGCAGCCTAACTGAAAAAGGACTGATTGCCAGGCCAAAATGAGTCCTTTTTCAGGCGATCACGCCAGGCTGCAGCCGGCCACTAGGAGGGTGACCCCTAGTGGTCGGTTATTAAATGTAAATTAAACCATTTTAATGGAAAAAAATTAATAAAAGTATATTAGAGATATGTTGAAGTACATAAGTACTACAACATATCAAAAAATAAACTTGGTGACAGTGCCCATTTAAGGGTTTTAATTTTGAAATATTGTTTTTACGCGCTGGAGAAGATTGAGATGAGTGGGTCAGGTGCCTGGATGTCAGAGACAGCTGGACATCCCGTAGAGAAGGCAGATCTGATAATGTACTGTCTTCTTTATCTCTACATACACATCGCTTAAATGAATAATGTGTATGCAATGCAGAAAGTGGCATATGATTCTCGGGAGCCAGGTCACGTCAACAAGCTGCAGGCTTTCACTAGACCTGGCACAGCTTCCATTGTGACAAGTTCTTTTTTTCTCTGTAACTGGAGAAATATGTGGTGTAAAATAAATATTTTATAGAAAAAAAATCAAGGTCCCCCAAAGCACACACACAACCCACACAAACACACGCACACACAAATACACATACACATTCCCCTCAAAGGTCCTTTTCCGAACATTTTTTGTTAGGGAAAAAATGGTAAGTTAAAATAAATAAATAAATAATCTTGTACATATTACAGCATACAACATGATACTCATCGTGTCAAAAATGAACAACCCTGGGATGTTAAATGACCCTAAAAGCTAAATTTTGCTAACTATAAAAAAAAAACAGCTGTTTGCCTTTAATATTTAACAATGCACTTTACATATAATGTAAACTTAAAGTAAAAACTTAAAGCATTTGCAAATGAATCACCTCAACATATGTGCGTTGGAAACATTTGCATATGATTCATAGAGAATGACGGATTGCAACGGTCTTTAAAGATAGTGTGTGGATTCAAATAAGTTATGGTTCTATTGTTTCTGTTATAACTGTTGTATCTGTTTTTTTATATTTAGTGTGAATATAAGGAGTAAAACATTATTAACCCCTTAACAACCTGCACCATATATATATATATATATATATATATATATATATATATATACATATATAGTGCGCCCGTGCGGCAGGTCTATGAAGCGAGCAGCAGGACCTGCAGCCAGGACCTGCAGCTAATGCCGGACACCAGCATTCGGGCCTATGCCCGGCATTAACCATTTAGACACTGCAATCAAAGTTGATTGCGGCATCTGAAATGCAGAAAATGTAATGCCAACAGCTCAGCAGAGCTGATGGGGATCATCGCGGGGAAATTGCGATGTCCCAATCAGCTTAGAGGACGACAGGGCCCTTACTTGCCTCCTCGCTGTCCGATCGATTTTCCAAGGCTCCAGTGAACCTCAGCAGGCTGGAGCAATGGAGTACCAATAACACTGACCAATGCTCTTATATGGCGTAGCATTGAACAGTGTAAGCAATTGCATGTAATTTTACCGAAAAGTGCACTGCGTAGAATCGGAAACCCTCAAAAATTACAAAATGGCAGGTTTTTTTTTTTCAATTTTGCCCCACAAATAATATTTTTTTGTTGTTTCAACATAGATTTTGTGGTGAAATGATTGATGTCATTAGAAAGTACAATTGGTGGCGCAAAAAACAAGCCCCATATAGATCTGTAGGTGGAAAAATTAAAAGCGTTATGATTTTTAAAAGGTGAGATGGAAAGAACTAAAGTGCAAAAATTAAAAAACCCTGGTCCAGAATAAGGATTTGTTAACACAGTATTTTAGACATACAATGTAGATGTTAAAGAAAAACATGCTTTTTTTATGCAGATTTCAACATGTATTTTAAGATGGATATTTAAAGGGGTTATCCACCATAAGGTGATTTTAGTATGTATCTGCCAGACAGTAATGGACATGTTTTGGAAAGATCCGTGCTTGTCTTGGGGCTAAATGGCTATGTTGTGAAATTACCATTACACTAAGGGTATCTTTGTGAACTGGCTATTTTCTGTTGAAGTTCGTTCTCTCAAACTACAAGTACCATGATTCCTTGTTTGTAAGTGTGAGGTCACTTTTCTCCCTTCCACACATTAGCCACCCCACCCATTGAAGCACACTAGAGATGATCGAATTTTTCGAAAATTTGATTTTGTCAATTCACTGAATTTCCCGTAAAAAATAGGTTTGGTCAGAATTTATTTGCGGTGAACCGCTATTAAAAACGGCTATTTCTGCACTACAGAGAGCCTCAATAGGGGTGTAGAACACTTTGCTTTGCCGTAACACACATAGGGAGTGTGCTGTGTTAGTGAAATAATACTGGTATTCAGTATGACATGCAGATTACAGGCATCGCTATTAGGAACACTGCCGGAGAGCGTCTGGATGTGGCAGCAGGGTCGGGAGACCATATGGCGTCACAATTGAAGAGATTAAAGAGATTATTTTAACCCCTTAACGACGATGGACGTATATATACATCCTCCGCCGGCTGCGGCGGGGTCACGCGGTGACCCCGCGTCATATCGGGTCGGTCCCGGCAGCCATCAACAGCCTGGACCTGCAGCTAATACAGGACATCACCAAGCTGACCGCCGCGTCTGAAGCTAAAGTGAAAGTATCCCGGCTGCTAAGTCGGGCTGTTCGGGACCAACGCGAAGAAATCGCGGCGTCCCGAACAGCTTATGGGACACCGGGAGGGACATTACCTGCCTCCTCGGTGTTCAATCGGCGAATAACTGCTCCGTGCCTGAGATCCAGGCAGGAGCAGTCAAGTGCCGATAACACTGATCACAGGCGTGTTAATACACGCCAGTGATCTGTGTAAAAGATCAGTGTGTGCAGTGTTATAGATCCCTATGTGAGCTATAACACTGCAAAAAAAAAAGTGTTAAAGATCATTAACCCCTTCCCTAATAAAAGTTGGAATCACCCCCCCTTTTCCCATAAAAAAAAATAAAACAGTGTAAATAGAAATAAAAATAAACAAATGTGGTATTGCTGCGTGCATAAATGTCCGAACTATAAAAATATATAGTTAATTAAACCACACGGTCAATGGCGTACAAGTAAAAAAATTCAAAAGTCCAAAAAAGCATATTTTTGGTCACTTTTTATACCATAAAAAAATGAATAAAAAGTTATCAAAAACTCAGATCAAAACAAAAATGGTACCAATAAAAACTTCAGATCACGGCGCAAAAAATGAGACCTGTACGTGGAAAAATAAAAAAGTTATAGGGGTCAGAAGAGGACATTTTTGAACGTATACATTTTCCTGCATGTAGTTATGATTTTTTCCAGAAGTACGACAAAATTAACCCTGTATAAGTAGGGTACCATTTTAACTGTATGGACCTACAGAATAATGATAAGGTGTCATTTTTACTGAAATATGCCCTGCGTAGAAACGGAAGCCCCCAAAAGTTACAAAATTTTGTTTTTTCTTCGATTTTGTTGCACAATGATTTTTTTTCCGATTCGCCGTGGATTTTTGGGTAAAATGACTAATGTCACTGCAAAGTAGAATTGGTGACGCAAAAATAAGCCATAATATGGATTTTTAGGTGGAAAATTTAAAGGGTTATGATTTTTAAAAGGTAAGGAGGAAAAAATTAAAATGCTAAAACTGAAAAACCCTGCGTCCTTAAGGGGTTAATTACATTTTTATTTCATTTAATTTTAATTTATTAATATATTTTTAATCTTTTTTTGAGGACCCATTCTGGTGAGCATCGAGCTGGCGGTCCGCAGCGTTGCAAACTACCACCTGTTCCAGCCCCTGCCTCTCAGCACCCCCCCCCCCCCCCGACTGTCTTAGTCTGTGTGGAACTGCGAATGTTTCATTTAATCAGTTATGGTTGATTTTTATATCTCCAACCTGTTTCATTGGATTCTTGTGGTAATTTCAGAGGTAATATATGATGATGACTATAGGGCCTCAGTCTTGAAAAGATTACATGGATTTTTTTAAATTTAAATTGAAGATTTTGAATAGATTCACAAGTTTAATGTGCTAGCAGCATGAAAAGCTTACATAGTGGCACAATGACAGAGCCTGGAGGTGGCAGCATCAGCATGAGGAGACCATATGGCGGCATAATAGAGAGCATGGAGGTGTCAGCATCAGTATAAGGAGACCATATGGTGGCACAATGACAGAGCCTGGAGGTGGCAGCAGCATGAGGGCCATGCCAATAGAGGGTTGAGTCTGAGGAACCCATCGACTGTTGACTGGGGGTGTCGGATTTCACTTGGGATAAAGTGAATGACAGAGTGAACCAATCAATCATGACTGCTTGCTGATATCGGGAGCTCAGACCTCCTGCTACCACACGCTGCTGTGATCTCTGGCTGCACCTGATGAATTTAGGCCTCTGCCACTTCTCTGCCTGACATACTTATACACCAGCTGAGTGCGTATATGTTACACTTATGAGAGGAGGACAATAGACTCCACTACGCTTAAAACTGTATTAGACTACAAAAACAAGTGTGTAGCTTTGGCTGGCCTTTCACTAGGCCCTTATGACTTTAACAGGAACAAAATCGTACACCCCGTAGGTGTACGTAAAGTTTACACTTATGAGAGAAGGACTATATGCACAAAAACTAGTGTGTAGCTTTGGCTGGCCTTTCACAGTTTACTAGGCCAAATTAGTTTAACAGGAAAACATATAAAGGACACCACGTAGGTGTACATACAGTTTACACTTATGAGAGGAGGACTATGCGCTCCACTACGCTTAAAACTTGTAACACTCACGTTTTAGAAGACAGGAGGCACAGGAGGGATAAGTGCGAGGCACAGGAGGGATAAGACAGCTCGTAGTCAGGATAGCAGAAGGTCAGGGTAGGCACAGTAGTGTCAGGAACGTAGCAAATGGTCAGTAGGCAGGCGGTAAGGAGCAAGGTCAGGTCACGGAGCAAAGGATCAGATACAAGGCAAGGCAATAACAGGAATGCTTTCTCTCAGGCAGGCAATAACAGGAATTCTTTCTCTCAGGCTCAAGGCAACAAAGATCCGGCAGGGAAGTGAGGAGGGTGGAGGAATTTATCAATGAGCCACAGGTGAATTACACTAATGATCGCACTGGCCCTTTAAATCTTAAAGCTCTGGCGCGCAAGCGCATTAGGGGATGGGGACACGCGTGCCGGAGCAGAGAGGCAGAGGCAGGAGAGGCACCAGGTGACGTGAGTCTCAGCCCCGCCGGCAGCAGCAGGTGAAGGGACCATGCACTCATGGCCAGCGTGTGCCGCCGGAGAGCCTAACGTAACAAAACTGTATTAGACTACAGAAACAAGTGTGTAGTTTTGGCTGTCCTTTCACAGTAAGTAGGCCCAAATAATAAGACAGGAAGAAAAGAAAAAAAAAAACCGTGCACCACCTACAGTGGGTCAAAAAAGTATTTAGTTAGCCACCAATTGTGCAAGTTCTCCCACTTAAAATATGAGAGAGCCCTGTAATTTTTATCATAGCTATACCTCAATTATGAGAGACATAATTAGAAATAAAATACATAAAATCACATTGTCTGATTTTTAAAGAATTTATTTGCAAATTATGGTGGAAAATAAGTATTTGGTCAATAACAAAAGTTCATACTCTGTTATATACCCTTTGTTGGCATTGACAGAGGTCAAACGTTTTCTGTAGGTCTTCATAAGGTTTTCACACACTGTTGCTGGTATTTTGGCCCATTCCTCCATGCAGATCTCTTCTAGAGCAGTGATGTTTTGGGGCTGTTGCTGGGCAACACAGACTTTCAACTCCCTCCAAAGGTTTTCAATGGGTTTGAGATCTGGAGACTGGCTAGGCCACTGAAGGACCTTGAAATGCTTCTTACGAAGCCACTCCTTTGTTGCCCGGGCAGTGTGTTTGGGATCATTATCATGCTGAAAGACCCAACCACATTTCATCTTCAATGCCCTTGCTGATGGAAGGAGGTTTTCACTCAAAATCTCACGATACATGGCCCCATTTGTTCTTTCCTTTGCATGGATCAGTCGTCCTGGTCCCTTAGCAGAAAAACAACCCCAAAGCATAATGTTGCCACCCCCATGCTTCACAGTAGGTATGGTGTTCTTTTGATGCAACTCAGCATTCTTTCTCCTCCAAACGTGACAAAGTTCTACTTCGGTTTAATCTGACCATATGACTTTCTTCCAATACTCTTGTGGATCATCCAAATGCTGTCTAGCAAACTTCAGATGGCCCAGGACATGTACTGGCTTGAGCAGAAGGACACGGCTGGAACTGCATGATTTGAGTCCCTGGCGACGTAGTGTGTTACTAATCTACCCTTTGTTACTATGGTCCCAGCTCTCTGCAGGTCATTCACTAGGTCCCCCCACGTGGTTTCGGGATTTTTGCTCACCGTTCTTGTGATCATTTTGACACCACGGGATTAGATCTTGCATGGAGCCCCAGATCGAGGGAGATTATCAGTGGTCTTGTATGTCTTCAATTTTCTAATAATTGCTCCCACAGTTGATTTCTTCACACCAAGCCTCTTGCCTATTGCAGATTCAGTTTTCCCAGCCTGGTGCATGTCTACAATTTGGTTTCTGGTGTCCTTCGACAGCTCTTTGGACTTGGCCATTGTGGAGTTTGGAGTGTGACTGTTTGAGGTTGTGGACAGTTGTCTTTTATACTGATATCAAGTTCAAACAGGTGCCATTAATGCAGATAATGAGAGGAGGACAGAGGAGACTCTTAAAGAAGAAGTTACAGGTCTGTGAGAGCCAGAAATCTTGCTTGTTTGTGGGTGACTAAATACTTATTTTCCACCATCATTTGCAAATAAATTCTTTAAAAATCAGACAATGTGATTTTATGGATTTTTTTTCTCATTATGCCTCTCATATTTGAGGTATACCTATGATGAAAATTACAGGCCTCTCTCATCTTTTTAAGTGGGAGAACTTGCACATTTGGTGGCTGACTAAATACTTTTTTGCCCAACTGTATGTACGCAAAGGTTACACTTATAAGAGGACAATGCGCTCCACTACCCAACCTGTATTAGGCACTGGAATCAGGTGGCTTTTCATGCTCACCCTAACTGACCCCTGTTAGCTTAAGAGTTGTAGTACACGCTAGTGCACAGAGTTGCTGTGTAGTACAGCCCAGTACACTATTATTATGCCCTAATAGCAGGTGACAATGGCTTTTAGTGCTCAGCCTAACTGGCCCCTATAAGCTTTAGAGTCGTTGTACACCTCACTGCAGCAGAACAGAGTCTCTGTGTAGTACACACAAAAGTGTTCTCTCTCCCCCTCTCCCTCCCTCCCCCCTCTCTCTCCCTCTCCCTCCCCCCCCCCCCTTTCTCTCTCTCTCTCTCTCTCTCTCTCCCTCCCTATCACTCCCTATCACTCTCTATCACTCCCTATCAGTGCTTTTCTGCAGTGATTTGGTCTTGTGGTGAATTGCTGCTGTGAAGTTGTCTTTCTGTGCAACACACACACTGCTCTATCTCTCTCTGCAATAAAACACTCTCTCTGGCATAAAATGCTGGAATGGCTGGTCGCAAGCTGGCTGACAATTATATAGGGCTGTGACATCACAGATGTGACTGGCTGCTGTTAGGCTGCATGCTGCATGTGATTCAGGGTCATCCCACCTAACTGCCTTCTCGCCTTCCCAGAGTTCCTTGCCCCATATCCTCACATGTGGATCTGCCATTTTAGATGCCCTGGAGCCTGGACGCACTAAATGGAGTTTAATGAAGCAATTTGTTTAATCGAATCGCGGCATAATTTGGATTTGTTCCGAATCAAATTTTTCTTGAAATTCGTAATTAATTCAGATTCGTCAGATTCTATTCGCTCATCCCTAAAGCACACCTTTGATCCTTTCCATGCAATATACCAGTGTTTTCTAACCAGGGTAACTCCAGCTGTTGCAAAACTACAGTTTTTGCAGAATGATCTCACCTTTCAACCAGCGGTCGCCCCACCCATTTAAGCAAAGACAGGCTGCCTTTAAACACCTGCTAGTGATGTAATGTCTAGGGCTGCACTGTAACCTAGGAAAACCTGAGACAACAGTCACTTTATATGCTGTTTAAAATAAACATTGTAAAAATCACAGAATTGCGAGACCCCCAACAAACACAGATACAGACACTATATTATGAACTGCACTAACTTTACAGCCCCTGTAGCATAGTCAAATAAATAATTCATTTTGACATTTATTCATTGCCATGTGGAGTCCATGTGAGAGTCATGCATGCTAGCTTTTTTCCCTTGTTTAAAAAAAAAATACTTCTTGCAATCTATAATAGGCAACATCATTACATATATTGTTATGAGTGATGAATCAATGATTTCATGCAGAATCAAACATATTTTTTCCCCAGTTAGTAACCAAGATAACTAACAATATAGATTGTGTTATGATATCGTACCCATAAAAATGACAAGACCTAAAACTATGTATACTAGAATGCAGAGACTAGAATGCTGAATAGAAATAGGAACAATTGAAAATAGTAATGTAGCAGCCATTACCTGTACACAAGACTGCAGTGCATAAATGCTATGGACGCCTATAAAAAGCATTTTTTATTCTTGCTGTTACTTGTTATGGGACAAAAAAATAAATATATATATAATTCTCTATAGGTGTGTGTTAGCTGTCCTCCAAGGTTTCTCTCCCTTGTCTATTTTTTTTACCACCACTTCCCTGCTGTTATCTCTAACACTGAGAGAGCAGAAACATCATCAAAAACTTGTAACTAAATGAGAGATAGGAACCTGGCACAGCTTTTAATGATACCTCAATCCACAATCCAGTTCACATTGAACTTGCAGACCTATTGCTTTGACATGCAATTGTGGTGCTCACTTGTCCACTAGGTCATAGAATCATAAACATATTTCCGAATAGAAAGAAATGATAAAGCACTCACCCTCTGCTGTCTTCAAGATCAAAAATCTTCCTCATTGAATCAAGTTGCTCACAGGTACAAGCACAGGGAGACAGTCAGGTGTGGGGGTGGTCGAACCCCCACCCCAAGCCTGACTGCCTTCCTAAGCTTGTACCTGTGAGTAACTTAATTCAATAAAGACTTTTTTTGATCTTAATGACAGCAGAGGGTGAGTGCTCCGTCATTTCTCTCTATTTGGAAATATCATCATAAACTCTGACAGTAGTAATAGTGGTAGTAGTAGTGGTAGCAGTAGCTAAATGTTTTAATTGAATACCATTAAGAAAGTTGCATTATTTTGAATTTAGGAAACAAATCAACAATAACAAAAAGTGCGAAAATACATTAAAAAACAGCAACATAATCCCAGGTTACGGAGCTGGATGTTTATCCTCTAATCTGTGTGGTTAATAACTCGGACCATATCGGGGAGCGGAGTCTAAGGTGCCACTGGTCTTCACCAGAGCCCGCCGCAAGGCAGGATGGGCTTGCTGTGACAGGCAACACCCAGGTCGCTACCCCTGACATGGCTTGACCACACAGGTAGCTTGGAAAGGCGAGGCACTGAAGGATAAGGCAGTAACATAGTCAGACGTAGCAGAAGGTCAAGGCAGGCGGCAAAGGTGCGAAGTCAAATAACGTAGCGCAAAGGTCTGGATACACGGGTAAGGCAAACGGGCAACAATGAATGCTTAATCTCAGGCTAGTGGCACTGAAGATCCGGCAGGGAAGAGGGTGACGTGCAGGAACTTATAGACAAGTGTCAGGTGTGTGACATAATTATGGGTGCACTGGCCCTTTAAATTTCAGAGCTCCGGCGCACGTGCGCCCTAGGGGATGGGGATATGCGTGCCGGAGCTGAGCAGCAGCAGTGGAGGAGTCAGAGGAGCATGGCAAGTGATGGGCTGGGACTCGCATGCGGTCACGTCCCGCGATGCGAATCCCAGCCCCGCCGACAGGTCTAAGTGAATAATAACAGTTTCTTAAAACTACAAAATAAGAGAGGGGGGAAAAAAAGGAAAATCCAGAAAAAGAAAGTAAAGGAAATAGAACAAAAAACAATATTCATTGAGGAAACTAAGGGTTGCAAATAGATTAAGTTCAGGTCAGACAGCAATAAAGATGTTTTAATCATATTGACAGCACCAAAGAATCAATTCTGATTATAATAGTTGGACTTACTGTATATAGTAAGTAGAAAGCGGTGGAAATCAATGGAACGTCAATAGAAATTTTGCAAGCAACTGAAGAAGAGTAAATATTAGCCAATAAAAGGAGGGATAAACTAAAACCTACATTAACTATGTAAAGTATTATACAATTATACCACATCAGTGACATAAGGCTGAGACCATTCAATGTTAAGTGGAGATTCATATTCATACCGTAATCATGTTGTTTCATACAAAAGACATCCCACTGGCACACATCAAAGGTGGTCAGCTGGCTATTCCAGTTGGAAAAGATTATCTATCTGTCATGAGCAAGCGCCTTGGATGCTTCACATACCATCACTTAGGGCAAGTAAGAGTAAGCCCTAAACTGACACTGAACCTCTTTCCCTGCCTGCCTGCTCAACCGCCCTATTGGGGGGGGGGGGGGGGGGGGTAACAACTGGGCACCGGTTCCTTCCTGACTACAGTGCAGAGGCGTCATAGTCAACATAATAAACAAGAACTGTACAGATCGGGGACAAAGTAAAAAAAAAACAGAATACAAAGTAGCAAAAAGCAGACATCAGGTAACAGGAACATAACGTGCAGACAACAGCCTAAGAACCAACACAAGATATATGACAGTTATGAAATATGAGCAAGACAGGTAAACTAGGAATTATATAGGATGAGATATACCAGGTATGGAGGGGAAGACTGAAGACAGATACTATATAACTCAAGGATATGCAAGTTCTAGAATGACAAGAACAAATACAAAGGCACAAAGATCCATAGGTCTGAACACAGACCAAGAACAGGATACATAGAACTAATACAAAACTAGATACACAGCAAACTGACTCCTATGTTAGGGACAAAGCAAAGCACAGAAACGGATCTAACCATAGAGGAAACCAGATAACACTACAAACCCAAACTCCAATCATGGAGGGACATAAATTCCAACTCCAAATAGACTCCAAGCTAGGGGGCACACCACTGTGTAAACAGGTTCTAACCTTGGAAGAAACTCAAAATGTAAATATCTAAACACTGGTACAGATACTAAACAGATTCATGAAAGAAGATGTGAACACACTCCAACAGAGAATACATAACAAGATACTAACAGGACAGACTAAACTCGACCAGGTACACAGAGTAACAAGAATATCAGAATATATAACAAGGCTAAAAGCATAGCAGGACAAAAAGCCATGGCAAACACAAAGGGGGAGATTTATCAAATCCTGTGCAAAGGAAAAGTTGCCCAGTTTTCAATAGCAACCAATCAGATTGCTTCTTTTATTTTATAAATCTCTCTCAAAGTGCACACACAGACAAGGCGAGACTAAAAATCAGCAAGAAGCTAAGACATTTGTCATTCAAAGCATGTATAACAGCAAAGGGCTTTTTCTCTAACCTATGCATTGCACAGCATTATACACTATAAAGGTAATTTCTATACTAGTATTGAAGAATGATTGCATACTATTTAATGTAATCAAGCATTAGCACATATATTAAAGGAGAGCAAAGGAAAAAGAAAATACAGACCTGGAGCTATATTGAAGGGTCAATGACCGTACATAGGAATAGTCACTCCCGGTAACTGGTCACTGTAAATGGTCCACGGATCTGCCGACAAATGAGAAAACGCTTGTTCATCTACCGATTTGATGTTTTGTACAGGCCTAAAATTACTGTTGTTACTGTTCGGCCGCACAGGTGGAGACAGGGGAAGTGTGTCACACAATGATAACATTAATGGGCTGAATAAAGGACTCCATGGGGTCTGTTCAGTCTGTGTAAAAGGGCCATATACCATAAGGGGGTTGTAGGAAAGTAAAAAATACATTGTCATTTATAATACAATGTCCACAGTTGTGCTGCCATTATTACGGTATTTCACATTATTATCCACATCTTTCTTATTCAGCTAGAAGAACCAAATGACATGTTATACAATAGAGTCAACTGTCTCCAAGATATATCCAGATATAAAAGGAATATAGTAGTAAGGCCCCTGTGTAATTCTGGTATAACATAAAAGACAGATGTTTTATCAAAGCCTGTCTTATTTCTTTGTAGTGTAATATCATTCAGTGACCAAGATTTTTATCACCTTTCCCATTAGTATGGGCCATCAGCTAAGCTTTAGCCTGGAGATCTTAAAGGGGTACAACCGGGGAAATTATTGTTATTATTATTTTATTTTATCAACTGGTGCCAGAAAGTTAAACAGATTTGTAAATCACTTCTATTAAAAAATCTTAATCCTTCCAGTACTTTTTAGGGGCTGTATACTACAGAGGAAATGTTTTTCTTTTTGGATTTCTCTTAGGTCATGACCACAGTGCTCTCTGCTGACCTCTCCTTTCAATTTTAGGAACTGTCCAGAGCAGCATATGTTTGCTATGGGGATTTTCTCCTGCTCTGGACACTTCCTAAAATGAACAGCAGAGGTCAGCAGAGAGCACTGTGGTCGTGACATAAGAGAAATCCAAAAAGAAAAACATTTCCTCTGTAGTGTACAGCCCCTAAAAATTACTGGAAGAATTAAGATTTTTTTAATAGAAGTAATTTACAAATCTGTTTAACTTTCTGGCACCAGTTGATTAAAAAAAAAAGTTTTCCATGGTAGCACCCCTTTAAACATATAACAGCTCTTTCATTATAAATATAATTTATTTTCACAAACCATATAAATGACTGTGGCCTGTGTAGGATTGTCTAGAAAGGATAGGATCAGTCATTAGAATCGTGTGTTATGTATGTGCACACGATCTGTAATACAGGGAGGAAGCGAATATTCAAGTCCTTTTGAACTTCTTCAATTTGCAAATATCAAGTTCCTCCAGGGCCTATGTCCTCATATCTTCATCGATACAATAAAGTGCTTCAATCTCGGTCTTTGTCACAGTCTTTTTTTTGTAGGATTTCACTGCTAAGCCAAATTATTGTATTGATAAAATAGATTAATCAAAGGGGGGGGGGCATGGCAGCCACAGCTTAAATGTAAGTAGCCCTTTTCTTATTCTGAATAAAGTCCTGTTAGACACTGATATTTGCATTTTAACCCCTTCCTTCTCTCCAAAGAGCCATACCTCTTTTATTTTTCCATTTTCCACAGATCCATAAGAGGGCTTGTTTTTTGCAGGGCAAATCAATTTTACTTTTATTTTACCATATATTATACAGTGACCCCCCCGACTTATGATGGCCCCGACATATGATCATTTCAACATATGATGGCCTTTCAGAGCCCATCGTATGTTGAAGGCAGCATCGACATATGATGCTGCTGTGTGTCGGGGCCATCGTACAAACAGCTATCTGACAGCGCTGACAACTTCAGCAACTGACAGATAGTTATTTAATGTGGCCCGTTCTGCCTCCTGATACTCACATGCTGTCCTGCTAACTCACGCAGGCTTCCACTGTGAGCTCTGTGTAAGCCCCGCCCCCCAGTGCAGCCATAGCCAATAGCCTGCAGCATCTTGCTGCAGGAATCCAATGAGCTGCTGGCTGCCCTCCCCTTCCTTTCCTATAGAGCTGTAGTCGGCAGGATCGTAATGGAGGACATTCTGTCCCCCCTGAAGGTATTTAAAGAACTGTACAGTACTGTATGTGATGTCACACATCACATACAATACATAGACACACTATACACCCCATACATCAATGTTTCCCTATCAGTGTGCCTCCAGCTGTTGCTAAACTATAACTCTCAGCATGCCCAGACAGTCAATGGCTGTACATGCATGCTGGGAGTTGTAGTTGTGCAACAGCTGGAGGCACCCTGGTTTGTTAAACAGTCCCCATACACTCCACATACAATGGTCATCCCAGAACCAATTAGCAGTTTCCCATAGAGATATGTATTCAACATACAATGGTTCCAAGGCCCCAGAACCAATTACCATTTTTACATAGACATATGTACTCGACATATGATGGTTTCAACATATGATGGTTCTCCTGGAACCAATTAATATCATATGTTGATGGGCCACTGTACCGGGAAACAGGAAATAAAAAAGTTTATGATGTGAAAGTAAAAAAAAAAAAAAAAAAAGCAATTTTGAAAATTTGGGGTGGGGGGTTGTTTTTCTGCGAGTCACTTTTAGGTAAAATTGTCATCTTTATTTGTCAGTTCAGTACCATTACACCAATTTTCTTCTACTACTTCATGCCTTTTTCAGATCTAATAATCTGTAATGAAATAGTTTTATTTTAAAATATTTTATGTATTATGCATTGTTTGTCATTAGGCAGTAAAAATAATGTGCAAACAGTAATAAATGAAAATAATTAAACTCCTAACTCGTAGACTTGGCAGATGATGAGATATGTGCAAGTAAAGGTCAAACTGTTATTATTAAGAGCACTATGAAAAGCGCAATGAAGAGAACTGTAACAATCCCCCTGCTGGGAATTGAATATAACTATTTAGAGAGTAATTAATAATGAATTGTCATTTTTCGCTGTACAGTTAAATACAAAATAAAGGTAAAAGCTTTTCGCTCCCTCATCTGAATTCTATAGCAATTAGTAGATATTATAGTTTTTTTTTTTTAGAGTTTATTTTTTAATTTTTTAAATGCTACATTATTTCAACAACTTCTCCTGAATATATTTCAGGCCGTAATGACTAAGCAATTTTCTTTGCTTTTATATTATTGCATTTTAAGAGCCATAACATTTTTGTTTGTCCCTTGAGCTTGTTTTACGTGGGACAAGTTTTTACTTTTTAATAGCACGATATTGGGATTTATGTAACATATCTTTAGTTAACGTTTTCTGTAAAATCTTTGCCCTTTTGGCACAATATAAAAAAAATTTGGAGTAAGATTTTTGTTTTAGTTAACCCCTTAAGGACGCAGCCCATTTGGGCCTTAAGGACGCAGAAAATTTTATTTTTACGTTTTAATTTTTTCCTCCTCGCCTTCAAAAAATCATAACTCTTTTATATTTTTATCCACAGACTAGTATGAGGGCTTGTTTTTTGTGAGACCAGTTGTCTGTTGTAATGCCATCACTCACTTTACCATAAAATGTATGGCGCAACCAAAAAAATACTATTTGTGTGGGGAAATTAAAAAGAAAACCGCAATTTTGCAAATTTTGGAAGGTTTCGTTTTCACGCCGTACAATTTCTGATATAAATGACATGTGTTCTTTATTATTTGGGTCAATACGATTAAAATGATACCCATGATAATATACTTTCCAATTACTGTTGCGCTTTAAAAAAATCACAAACTTTTTAACCAGATTAGTACCTTTAAGATCCCCCTATTTTGAAGACCTATAACTTTTTCATTTTTCCGTATAAGCGGCTGTATGAGGGCTCATTTTTTGCACCATGATCTGCACTTTTTATTGATACCATATTTGCTTATATAAAACTTTTAATACATTTTTTATGAATTTTTTTGGGAATAAAAAAGCAGCTATTTTGGACTTTTTTTTTTACGTTCACGCCATTCACCGTACGGTATCATTAACATTTTATTTTAATAGTTCAGATATTTACGCACGCGGCGATACCAAATATGTATATAATATATTTTTTTAACACTTTTTGGGGGTGAAATAGGGAAAATGGGGCAATTTAAGTTTTTATTGGGGGAGGGGGTTTTCAAATTTTTTTTACTTTCTTTTTTTACTTTTTTTACTTTTATTTTTACACTTTAATAGTCCCCATAGGGGACTATTTAAAGCAATCACTTGATTGCTAATCCTGTTCAGTGCTATGTATAGGACATAGCACTGATCAGGGTTATCGGTCATCTTCTGCTCTGGTCTGCGGGTAGGCAGATCAGAGCAGAAGACTCCCGGAAGACAGCAGAGGCAGGTGAGGGGACCTCCGGCTGCCGTGCTGGATGATCGGATCGCTGCGGCAGCGCTGCGGGCTATCCGATCATCCAATTAAGTGACCACAATGCTGCAGATGCCGTGATCGGTATTGATCACGGCATCTGAGGGGTTAATGGTGGACATCCGCGGGATCGCGGATGTCCACCATTACCGGCGGGTCCCTGGCTGCGATCAACCACCGGGACCTGCCACGCATGATCCGGGCATCGCTCCGATGCCAGCGGTTATGCTTAGGACGTAATTGTACGTCCTGGTGCGTTAAGTACCGCATCACCAGGACGTACATTTATGTCCTTCGTCGTTAAGGGGTTAAATAAACTTTTTTTTTTTGTACTTTTTACACCAAGGGGACTGGACAAATGATCCCCTGATTACTGATGTAATACATTCTGCTGTGTATTAGGCCTTTCGGCATAACGCTAAGAGGTGTTCTCTTCAGCCCTATTGAAGGCACAGCCAGGTACACAAATACATTGCGGTACTCAATATGGAAGACCTTCATTGGGTTATTATAATTTCAACATAAAAAAAAAAACAGAAAGCTAGAATAAAGACTCCTAATAACAGTCATAAAACATGTATAAGTGGTCATTAAAGTGTTGCTGTCCTATGTGTACATGAGGAGCAGCACTATTTCTGGTATTTATTTAACTTGCATATGGCATTTTTTCACTTGGTTACACAGGCTCCATCTCAGCTTTCTCTAAGCTCAGCTGCAAAGGAGATGCAGACTAGCCTCCATGATGGCGAAGGGGAAAGTTTGTAGGGACCCCTCTTTTGGTGAAGTTCTTGCGATAGACCACATCCTTGTGCATATTTTGTGTGATATGTTTAGAATTTTTATGCACCTGGGTGATAGAGCTCTTTAATAAAATAAAAACATTTAAAAAAAAGAAGGGTCTTCCATGGATCAAACTATTTAGTTCATCCCACAGATGCTCAACTATCTTGAGATCTGGGGAACTTGGTTGCAAAGTCTATACCTTGAACACTCTGAGGGGCATTTATCAAATCTGCACTTTCTTCTTGTTGACTTTAGAGACTTTGTTGAGTGACCACAGAACTGCTCTGGTTAAATGCCACACAGTAGTGGCGGCCGTGGACAATTGTATTAAATGTTGCATGCACCTTAAAGGACATCTGTAGTGCATTAATTTTACATAATCCTGTGCCCGAGCTGCAAAAATAAACAAAATAAACTTTAACTCACCTTCCTACGTTCCCCCGTTGCTCCTGTACCAGCCTCATGGTTCTCCGCTGCGGTCCTCTTGCTGCTTCCGGGAGATGGTGACGTCACAGAGCCATTAGCGTATCATCGGCCGCAGTGAAGTCCCGCCTTGGCCGGTGATAGGCTGAGTGCATTGTAAGGAGCTCTGGTTGGCTCCTTACATGACAGTGCACTCAGCCTATCACCGGCCGAGGCGGAACTTCACTGCGGCCGGTCATACGCTAATGGCTCTGTGACATCACCATCCTCAGGAAGCAGCAAGAGGACCGCAGCGGAGAACCGTGAGGCCAGTACCGGAGCAACGGGGGAATGTAGGAAGGTGAGTTAAAGTTTATTTTGTTTCTTTTTGCAGCCCGGGCACAGGATTATGTAAAATTAATGCACTACAGATGTCCTTTAATACAATTGTCGCATGAAATTATATAGTATTTTTAATTGTACTTTGTAGTCTACTAATCTCATTGGGCATGCTTGGATATATACCGGTAGTTGATTTTTGTGTTTATTACACACTGGGTGTTTTATCCAGATGATGAATTGGGATTATTCACTTATTCTAAGTATGCCATATTTGATGCGTATAAGCTATAGATTACATTATGTATGTACATATATTTATATTTTTTGTTTTGTTACGTTGCAACTCTCTTGTACTTTACCTATTATGAACCAGCAGAAGAATGTGTACTGCAGGCAGTGAGGCTAGTGTGGGGTGGGGTGCTGTGGTAGCTGAATTGTCATGCCTTTTCCATGGTCTGGATTAGTTAGAGCTCATTGTATAGCAGAAACATTGACTGAGTGAGCCAGGGGCGAGGGTTACGTGAAAAGTGAACTTCAGGAGTATGATGATCCACAGCGCAATGTTCACGTCTTGTTTGATGTGGAACATCTGAAAGGTATTAATTAATTTAGCATACTATATAAGGACACTATACTGTTTCAATCCTACATTCCTGATCAAGTTGTTTAAAAGCGTCAGAATGTGTGGGGCTCTGGGGACGTGATGTCACGCCACACCCACTCCATTCATGTCTATGGGAGGGGGTGTGATGGCTGCCACGCCCCCTCCCATAGACATGAATGGAGGGGGCGTGACGTCACGTCCCCAGTCCTGGTAACCCAGAGGTTTCCGAAACTGGAGATTCAGCACCCGCATTGAATGCGGGTGCTGCAGGGAGATCGCGGGAGGTCTCAGCAGCAGGCTCCCCCGCAATCAGACATCTTATCTCCTATCCTTTGGATAGGGGATAAAATGTTTTTTGCCCGGAATACCCCTTTAAAGTACATGGTTGACTGGAATATATGGCTGTGTTCAAAGAAGTAGAAAATGGTTGACAAAAAATAAAGATATTACAAAGTACCTTTATTTATTACATTTCAGATTCACTCAACATTTTAATATCTGTTTTACTTTGAGCTTTGTTGGTTTGCTCTGTAGGTTCCCAAATGCACACATAGTCATTTGGATTCAATGTTCCAGTTGGCGCATAGAATGTGAATCTTATCTTATCCATGTGCCAGCTTCTAACATTGTCAGTTAGGTCAAGGATAAGCAACTCATAGTGGACCAAATGCTTGCTGAGATACACAGTCCATTACAGCTTTTGTCCTTGAACAACGTAGTCTACATAATTGACCATATTTCATAATTGCTGACAATTCAGTAATGTCTGTGTGGAGAAATGAATGGAATGAATACCAAATGTGTGTTCTTTTCTGCAAGGTCAGATTACTGCAATAAACCTAGTCCTTGTATTTTATTGGTATTTTACAGGAAATTTTTACACTGTTCTTGCTCAAAAACATGTTTTATCTACAAATATTCACATATTGAGAAGTTGTTGTAGATTTCAAGAAATTCAATTGCTTGTAAATTTTGTTCTTGACTTTACCAATCGTAATGAATAACTTCATGATTTATGTGCAGGTTTTGTATTGGGTGCTGTTGAAGATCTTTTTCCCAATATGTTCCTGTATCTCATTAATCTGCATTATACCATACTTTGTATGCAGATTGTTTTACTAGTTAAACAATATATAGGAACCCGTGCCCCTCATGCTAATTATATTGAATCAAAGTAGACTAAGCAATGGATTTATATTCACAGGAACACATGCTCTTATTTCAGAGGAAAGAAAGAAATATAGAAATAAGAAACATACACTCACTGGACACTTTATCAGGAAGGTTGTTCAATTGCATGTCAGCACAAATAGCTAATGAGCCAATTACATGACAGCACTTCAATGCATTTAGACATGTAGATGGTCAAGACAACTTGCAGAAGTTAAAATCAAGCATCAGAATGAAAAAAAAGAGGGAGTTTAAGTGACTTTGAATGTGGCACGATTGTTGGTGCAAGACATTAAAAACTGCTGACCTAGTTTGATTTTCATGCACTACCATCTCTAGGGATTACAGAGATAGTGGTCAAAAGCACTGGTTCAAGAGGACAGAAAGGGGACAGTAACTCCAAAAACCACTCCTTACAATTAATGTATGCAGAATACCATTTCTAAACGCACAAAACTTCAAACCTTAAGGGTACATTCACACGCGCGGATTTTCGCAGCGTATTTAGCTGTGGATCCGCTGGTGAAGTCCCTGCTCTATGGCTTTACATGTGCCTGCTCACAGCGGCAATACGCCGCTACGAGCAGACACACTGCAGCGATGTGCGCGGCGTACTCGCACATCGCGGCCGCTCTCCCTGCTCTGAGCTAGGCAGAGAGCTCCCGCGATGTGCGAGTATACTGTGACTCGCACATCACAGTGTGTCTGCAGGTAGCGGCGTATTGCCGCTATTAGCAGGCACATGTAAAGCCAGCATAGAGCGGGCCTTCACCAGCGGATCCGCAGCGTAAAATACGCTGAAAATCCGCACGCTTGAACGTACCCTAAAGCAGATGGTACCACTCCTGTCCACATAGAACAGGACACTTTGGCTACAATTCACGCAAGATAACCAAAATTGTCCAATAGAAGACTTAAAGAATGTTGGTCTGAGGAGTCCTGATTTCAGCTGCAAAATTCAGATGGCAGGGTCAGAATTTGGCATAAACAACAAAGTAACATTGTGACATAGTTTATAAGGTTCAAAAAAGGCCAGAGTCCATCAAGTTAAACCTATATAGCTATTATGTCTCTACTGTGTTGATTCAAAGGAAGGCATGAAAACCTTATGAGGCTAATACGAATTTCCCCATACAAGGGGGAAACAATTCCTTCCGACTCCAAAAATAGCACTTAAAATAAATCCCTGTATCAACATTTGGTCCCTATAGTTCTAGTATCCATAATGTGTAATGCTATTACACTCCAGAAATGCATTCAGACCTCTTTCAAACTCTTTTATTGAGATCAAAATGACCTCATCCATCCACAGTCTCACTGCTCTTAGAGTACAGAACCCTGTCTGTGCTGGTGTAGAAACTTTCTTTCCTCTAAATGTAGAGAATGCCCCCTTGTTATAGATACAGTCCTGGGTATGAATAGATCATGGGAGAGATCTCTGTACTGCCCCGATATACCTATACATAGTTATTAGGTCTCCCCTAAACCTTCCTTTTTCTAAACTAAATAACCCTAATTCTGACAATTTTTCTGGGTACTGTAGTCATCCCATTCCCCTTATTACTATGGTTGCCCATCCCTGAACCCTCTCCAGTTCTACTATGCCTTTCTTGTAAACTAGAGCTCAAAACACAGTATTCCATGTGTGAAAAGCATGGATCCATTTCTTCTTGTACCAAGGATTCAGGCTGGTCATGGTGGTGTAATTGTGTGGGACACATTTTCTTGGCACACTTTGTTATTGTTGCTATGTCCATCCTTTTATGTCAACAGTGTACTTATCTTCTCGTGGCTGTTTCCAGCAGGATAATGCACCATGTCACAAAGCTCACATCATCTCATACATGACAATGAGGGCAGTGTACTCCACAGTCACCAGATCTCAATCCAATAGATCACCTTTTGGATGTGGTGGAACAGGAGATTCTCATCATCTCATCAGCAACTGCTTGATACCATAATGTCTATGTGGATCAAAATATCTAAAGAATGCTTTATCCCTGAGCACCTGGTAGAAAGTATACCACAAAGAATGGCTTTCTGAAAGCATAAAGGGTGTCCAACGTGATACTAGCAAGGTGTACTTCATAGACTAGATGGCAATTGAGTGTATAGTAGTATAGATGACCTATTTAACTGAAATTTATCTTGGGTGTTTTACTTGAATTCAATATAATTATAATTACATATTATTCATATATTATAGTTACAATTGCAGGGCTGAAAAATATGAATCAGTTGTCAAATTCAGTTTTAATGCAATAGCTGATTTAGATTTGTGCAGTAGCAGGGACTCCTGTCGAAAGGAATTAGACATATTGTATGTCTTTTCTAATGAATGTTGGTACCTGCAGTATGAATCCCTCCCATTAGGCATGTATGGCATTTGTTGCTTAAGTGTACATGTTACCGGGCCATTAAGGAGATATATCGAGGGCTCCCGCTTCAAGCCCATGCCTTACCTGTCAGTCCTCAGTATGTATGTGATCTTCCATACACAGCACACAGAGAGACGAGGAGAGCCTGCTCCCATATATCTCTCAGTCACACTCAGGAGCATTAAGCAGTGAATTAAGAGTGACCACAGGGAGTCTGGGATTAGGAGTCTGAGAAAGAACCATTTTTCTGTAACAACATATATTACAAAAAAGCAAACCTGGTGGTTATACTTTGAAAACTATTTTAGGAAACAATATAACAATTGCATGATAGTGAATTAACACCCAGACTGAACATTTGAAGTTCAGTCTGAGTTCATGGGAATTTCATATTCCATAATGGGAATCGATAGGAGCACCAGATACTAAAAGCTAAAACTTTTGCAGCCGACATCCCATCAGTTGCCTCTTAGGCTGAAATGCATTATGGTGCGGGATCTATGGATGCTATATTTGCCCTCTGGCATTGATTTGTTGGAACAAAAAACTATTTTTGAATTTTTTTATTACAAATATGCCAGATCACTGGACATATGTTAACTAGGCAATATTGGTTGTCCATTCCATGCATAAAGATTCCATTCTGTTTATTGAGAGAAATGTGGTTTAATTCATGCTAAATGTATTACTAGATATGATGTAGAGCTAAACTGGATGTATTATTTCTATAATAATAACACTTGAAGTAATAGTATCCATTTTGCTTTATACTATTGAATATATAGGGTAACCATTGCTGAGATGCAGTTCCTGCACTGTGGCGGACTAGGAGGGGTACCATGCAGAGTAGAAATGTTAAAAAAAAGGAAATGCTTCTGTGCATTGCTACTATTACAGCTAATTTAAAGGGGTGAAACTTTTCTTTCTTTTTTTTTATCAACTGGTGCCAGAAAGTGAAACAGATTTGTAAATTACTTCTATAAAAAAATCTTAATCCTTCCAGTACTTATTAGTATTACTGAATACTACAGAAGAAATTTTTTCTTTTTGGAACACAGTGCTCTCTGCTGATATCATGACCACATTGCTCTCTGCTGACATCTCTGTCCATTTTAGGAACTATCCAGAGCAGCATTTGTTTGGGGATTTTCTCCTACTTTGGACAGTTCTTAAAATGGACAGAGGTGTCAGCAGAGAGCACTGTGGTCATGATGTCAGCAGAGAGCTCTGTGTTCCAAACTGGCACCAGTTGATTAAAAAAAAAATTTCACCAGAGTACCCCTTTAAGCTTACAAGCCTAGAGCATAGATTTTCTTTTGACTTGATAAAGGGAAAGCTTGTCTCTACAAAATACTGTTAGTCCAATAAAAAAGGTATTACAAGATACTGCAACATTTTTTGACTAATACAGCTACTCAAATGTACTATATTATGTCAAAATGTAGATAGATAAATATATATATATATATATATATAGAGATAGATAGAAAAGATAGATAGATAATGTTTTCCAAATGGAATAACCAGCCAACCACATTGGAAAGTCTTTTGTATGAAAAAAACATGGTTACGGTATAAATATAATCTAATAGTCTAATGTCACTGGCATGTGATGTTATTATATAATATTTGACATAGTTAGTTTAGCTCTTCTTTTATTAGTTAATATTTATGCTTCTTCAGTTGCTTGCAACATATTTATTGACATACCATTGCCTTGCACACTTGTGTGAATAAAGACCAGAACTTTTTTTTCACTTTACTGGAGTACTGCTATTTGTCCATGACCAAGATCCAGATACAGTCTGTACCCTTGCACTTTAATATTTGGTAGAGCTGATTTCCTTAGTTGTTAGACAGATAGATAGATAGTTTGAAGAAAAGTTTGGGCTGCACTAGAAAAAGTTCAGATAGGTGCTCACTGCAGGTGGACTTGGTCCCAGAAGTCCCAAACGATACCAATAGTAGAAAACAGCAGCACACAGGTGACTTGGTGAAGAATATGTGGCTTTATTCACCAAACAATGGTGACGTTTCGGCTGCCTCTCGCAGCCATTGCCGAGCCAATGCTCGACAATGGCTGCGAGAGTCAGCCGAAACGTCGCCATTGTTTGGTGAATAAAGCCACATATTCTTCACCAAGTCACCTGTGTGCTGCTGTTTTCTACTATTAGATAGATTGATAGATACCAAGTCCAATAAAAGCAGCACATCCAAAATAAATATCAACGGCAGTGGAGGGTGTAGGCATGCATAGAGCTGTGGTTAACATATCCAACACGATAGCCAAAGAAGTAATGCAGCAAACCAGGCGAATCTTATCAAAAGATGGTGGTTTGTGCCAAAGAGCAAAGACAACGTTTCAGAAGCCTCATGCTTGAAAAAGGTAGCAGGAAGCTACTGAAATGTTGTCTTTGCACTATGGAATAAACCACCATCTTTTGATGACATTCGCCTGTTGTGCTGCATTTATCCTTTAGATACATAGACAGATAGATAGAAAGATCCATCCATTTAGAAGAGAAGACAGATAGAAAGGATTTATTTATTATTAGATTTTTTATTTGATTTGATAAAATAAACAGACAGTATGACTCACAGAAAATAGAATAGCATATGCGAAAAATGTTTTCTAGATGTCAGACTTTTGGCTATTGCAATAAATATCTGTAGTAATGTAATCTAAATAATCAAGACTTATTGAAAGGATATGTTTTAACTTTGCATTGTTCTTTTTTATAATTTTTTCTAGGTCATGGATTATACGGGACATTTGAAATGTTATCTTCTTGGAGGAAAACCAGAGAAGATCAACACGTGAAGGAGAGGACAGCCGTTGTGTATGCAGACACCATGATTTCCTTCTCTCTCACAACTGCCATGTATTTAGTCACCTTTGGGATTGGCGCTAGTCCATTCACAAACATTGAAGCTGCAAGGATATTTTGTCGAAATTCATGTATAGCAATCTTCTTCAACTACCTCTACGTACTATCATTCTATGGCTCTAGCCTTGTGTTTACTGGGTACATTGAAAATAATTACCAGCATAGTATTTTCTGCAGAAAGGTGCCAAAGCCTGAAATCCTACAGGTCAAGTCATTGTGGTACAGGTTTCTTATGACTGCAAAATTTAGTGAAGACACAGCAGACTCCGAAGAAACAAATTCATATGAAAGTCATCTTTTGGTTTGCTTCCTCAGACGCTATTACTGTGACTGGATAACAAATACATATGTAAAACCTTTTGTAGTTCTCTTTTACCTTGTTTATATTTCCTTTGCCTTAATGGGCTACCTGCAGGTCAATGAAGGGTCTGATCTAAGTAACATTGTTGCAACTGAAACACGAACCATAACATACACAAGCATCCAGCAAAAGTATTTTAGCAACTATAGTCCGGTTATAGGCTTCTACATCTATGAGTCTATTGAATACTGGAATACAAGTGTTCAGGAAGATGTTCTGGAGTATACGAAAGGGTTTGTGAGAATATCCTGGTTCGAGAGCTACTTAAGTTATCTCAGAAAACTTAACATGTCTACTGGATTACCCAAAAAGAACTTCACGGATATACTACGGTATTCTTTCCTTAAAAATTCACGGTATGCACATTTTTCTGAAGACATTATCATACCCAAAAAATACAACAACGAAGTTGATGTGGTGGCCTCTAGGATGTTCCTAATTGCCAAAACCATGGAAACAAACAGGGAAGAACTTTATGATCTCCTTGAAACTTTAAGGAAGCTTTCTCTAACCTCCAAAGTAAAATTCATTGTCTTTAATCCATCCTTTGTCTACATGGATAGATATGCTTCTTCAGTGGGAGCTCCATTGCAGAACTCCTGCATAAGTGCTTTGTTTCTGCTTTTTTTCTCCGCATTTCTTGTTACAAGTTCTATCATCAATGTCTGGATTACGCTAACTGTGGCCTCTGTGGAGTTTGGAGTCATTGGATTCATGACCCTATGGAAAGTTGAATTGGACTGTATATCAGTACTTTGTCTTATCTATGGAATTAATTACACTATAGACAGTTGTGCACCACTGATATCCACCTTTATTTTGGGAAAGGAATTTACAAGAACTAAATGGGTGAAAAATTCATTAGAAGTCCATGGGGTAGCCATTTTACAGAGCTACCTCTGTTACACTGTTGGTCTGATCCCTCTTGCAGCTGTGCCTTCAAATTTGACCCATACACTATTCAGGTGCTTGTTTTTAATAGCATTTGTCACATTCTTTCATTGCTTTGCCATTTTACCAGTTATGCTTACTTTTGTTCCCCCTTCAAAGAAGAAGAGGAAAGAAAAGAAGACACTGGATAACCGTGAAGAGATAGAATGTGTTGAAATGGTGGACCTAGACAGCACCAGAGTGGTTGACCAAATTACAACTGTCTGAAAAATATATATTTTTTCTTTGTATGTTTTTTTCACCCTAGGTCTTACTAAGAGAATGTTTTAATAGAACATTTGGTCTAATGACAAATAAATATTAAAACAAATATCCAATACAATCCTATTGAAGGATGTTCCAGACACTTACTGAAAAATGAAAGATAAACAAAGGTATATGCAGATGGTTGTTCACATCCAGATAATTAGATGTTGCTATTCTCTTCACACCTATGGAAGATATATGTATAATAAATCAGCCATAACATTAAAAAAATGGTTAGTATTGCGTAGATGCCACCAAAACAGCTTTGACCTATCAAGAAATAGTCTCCACATGATCTTTAAAGGTGTCCTGTGGTAGCGGACATAAAGATGATTGCACAGATCCTTAAGGTTCTGTAAGTTGCAAGTTGGACCTATGGATCAGATCTATTTTTCAGTACATTTCACGGATGCTCTTTAGAGGCAATATCTAGGAAATTTAGAGGCAATTGTAACACCTTGATATCCTTTGTCTTGTTTTCCCAACCCTTTCTGAACAATTTTTGCAGTGTGGGAGGTGTATTTTGCTGCAGAAAGTGGGCATTGCCATATCATTGAAAAGAAGGGGTGAAGTTGGTGTGTAACAATGCATGGGTAAGTGATACATGGCAAAATAGCATTAACATTAATGCCAGGACCCCGAGTTTCCCAGCAAATCAGTGTCCAGATCATCACATTGACTGTTTCCTATAGTGCATCCTGGTTCTATGTCTTCTCGATGTAAATGACTCAAACACTTTTTCAATACTTAGATGGAACCAGAATGCTCCCGGCATCCACATGTGCACCTACCTAAGTATCAACTAAGGAGCCAATTAGTTGACATTCCTGTAAAAACAGTGACCCAGGGTTACAGGCAGGTGAATAACCTGATGGTTCTCTCTACCCTAGACCTCAAGAGGGACACCCAAAAGGGTACTGTACCCTGGAAAATCCTAGTGGGCAAAACACATGAGTAAAGTGGCACAGTGACAAACAATAAAAAAGAAAGAAAATAATAAATAGATGTGCCCATGTGATACAGGCCGGATCTATAAAAAATTCAGAAATTTAGAAAACTAAAGGTTAGTATCCACATAGGGTGAGAGGGAAATATGTGCATGTTCCAACACCCGGGTTCACCGTTTCTAGAGTACTTCTGTATCCTGGCTCTTACCCTTCCCAAACCTTATGGCCAGATTTGGAGGGCCAAGTCACCTCGGTTAGCCATTGGCCAGCCCCTGTACACTTTGTGTGTAGATCAATTTTTTCTAAGTGGCTTCTGCACACCATTAATAAGAACAGATACAACACTTACCTAAAATACCTTACAAGACTTGCCATTTTGGAGATCAACTAGTTATCACAATTTGGCCCTGGTCCAAGTTGCACAGATCCTTACACTTGTCTTTTTTTACTACTTCGACTTTGCTTGCTGCCGCACATGTCCCATTATTCACTGCACCTGTAGTTTTAATGTTATGGTTGAAATATTAAGATATATATATATATGTATATATATATATATTCCAAATAAAAGTCAAAGGAGAATACAATAGGAAGTCTGAGTGTGCATCACTTACAGTGTACCTGTCACTTTAAAAACTTTGGAAACAAAATTTTCAAGAACTAAATGGGTGAAAAAAGTCCATGGGGTAGACATACACTTTAAAGTCCAAAGGTTTGATCGGTTAGGAAGAGTATTTAGAGTGAGGTGAGAAGTGCCTGGCTGAGCGCTTTTCTCCTTGCTATCTGTGGGCACGATAATCCCATACACTTACACTGGGAGTCAGTCTTGGTCACCAGGCACAGAGCTGGGGGCCTCGCACGTACATCTCCCAGCTTGTTTGAACCATCAGGTCTGAACACCCAGACCTTGATAGATGAAAACTTTTTACTTGTTTCTACAACATGCCCAAATGTTTTTAAAGTGACAATGCCCATTTAAAGAGGTATTCTCATCTCATAAACTGGTGACATATCATTAGAATATATTATGGGGGAGATTTTTTTAAAACCTGCACAGAGGAAAAGTTACCCAGTTGCCCATAGCAACCAATCAGATCGCTTCTTTCATTTTTATCAAGTGGTTGCTATGGGCAATTAGGCAACTTTTCCTCTGCACCGATTTTGATATATCTCCCCCTATGACTATCTAATTGATCGAATCTGGCTTCTGGAACCACCACAATTGATCTTAAAGGAGTAGTCCAATGGTGAAAAATTCTATACAGTTAGCAACAGTTTAAAAAGTTATATAACTTTGTAATATACTCACATAACCCATCTGGAACGGAAAGTACCTTTTTCAGTGATTTCTCTCTAGACAGGATTTCTCTCTACACTTCTTCTACAGCCTGTGGTCAGCTCGTCATTCCTTGCCTCATAGTTCTCAATATGTGAGTGTTCACCAATCACAGCACTCACATATTGAACCAATCACAGCAGTCCTGCTTGAGCCTGGTCACGTGGGTGCCGTGCTGTAAGCCAGCAGAAGTGTGAGGGGGAGAATGTGGGCTAACACAGCTCCTCCCCCCCAGCTCTGTCTACATAGGACCTAACTTATCATGGGGATGTTTCAAGTTTGCATGGGGGAGGGGAGGGAGAGAGGACGTCTGTGAAAGAGACATAATAACGGGCTGGGAATGTATAGACTGCAGGGGAATAAATATCATACTGGGGATGATTTATATGTGTGAGGGGGGGGGGACTCCTGAATGACATGCTGGGAGTTGTAGTCCCTGTTATGTGTGTTTATGCTAGTGTTTACAAACCAGTGTGCCCCCAGCTGTTGCAAAACTACAACTCCCAGCATGCCCTGACAGACTTTGGGCATGCTGTGAGTTGTAGATTTGCAACAGCTGGAGACACACTGGTTGGGGAACACTGTTCTAGCTTATTCAGCATACACATCATGTTACACCAGTGTTTCCCAACCAGGGTGCCTCCAGATGTTGCAAAACTACTACTCCCAGCATTCCCTGGTTGGGAAACACTGGCATACACACATAACAGGGACTACAACTCCCAGCATGTCATTCAGGAATCCCCCCTCACACATAGAAATCATCCCCAGTATGATATTTATTCCCTGTAGTCTATACACCACCAGCCCGTGCAGTGCAGTATGTCTCCTCACATATAGAAATCATCCCCCCCCCTCTCAGTGCTTTCCCCCGTGCAAACTTGAAACCTCCCCATGATAGATTAGGTCCTGTGTAAACAGAGCGGGGGAGGGGAGGAGCTGTGTACGTCCTCATTCAGGCTCAAGCAGGAGTGCCGTGATTGGTTCACTATGTGAGTGCTGTGATTGGTTCAATATGTGAGTGCTGTGATTGGTGAGCAATAAGAAGGGCAGAGATTTAGCACAGTAGGGGGTGATATGGGCATTTGGGGTGTACATTATGTTACAGACTTGAGAGGAAGTCATTTTTTTCAGAGTGAAGAGGATGATGGGAGCTCAGGCTCCATAACCAGGAAGTGCTCCTATTTTCACAGTGGCATAGCATACAAACGGGATGGGGCAGACATATAATGAAAAGTGCGGTGGCATCATGGAGTCAAGGTCTAACCTGTGGCTGGTACTTATTATCAGATTTTTCACTATTGGATATCTCCTTTAAGAATGAAGAGTCTGCAGCCTGTTCCCTGTTGTTCCCTTAAAGGGGTTCTCCACCCCTAGACATCTTATCCCCTATCCAAAGGATAGGGGATAAGATGTCTGCTCGCGGGGGTCCTGCTGCTGGGGACCCCCGCAATATAGCATGCAGCACCCACCGTATCTGCTTCCGGAAGCTCTGGAGGTTCTGGCCCCCGACCACGGGGACGGAAGATCGTGACGTCACAACTCCGCCCCCGTGTGACATCAGGCCCCACCCCCTCAATGCAAGTCTATGGGAGGGGGCGTGAAAGCCGTCACGCCCCTCCCATAGACTTGCATTGAGGGGGCGGGGCCTTACATCACACAGGGGTGGAGTCGTGACGTCACAATCTTCCGTCCCCGTGGTCGCGAGCCAGAACCTCCAGAGCTTCCGGAAGCAGATACGGTGGGTGCTGCATGCTATATTGCGGGACCCCCGCGATCAGACATCTAATTCCCTATCCTTTGGATAGGGGATAAGATGTCTAGGAATGGAGGACCCCTTTAAAACAGTGTGCCCTATTACCAGGCTGCAGAGGAAACTGCAGCCAGCACAGTTCCCATTCTCGTGAATGGAATGGTGCTGCAGTGCTCCTGAAACATGGTCGCCAATCTCAAAGTTGAAGGGAGACCCAGAGGTCTGATCTGATTGATCATAACATGAAATCATATAGTTTGCTCTCACTTTATAAAATGGGAATATTCCGTTCATTTTTAGCAGGAAATTCTATTTTTATGCTGCTTGTAAGGCTGTTACTGTTGCTGAGTCCAAACGCCTACAATGGTTAGTTGTGAAAACAGTGTCACTTGTACCCATCCATTTTCTAGCATTTTTTGTGAACTTATCTCAGATATTAAAGGTCAAGATACACTCTTGAAGCTTTGCTGTCAAAGTTTTCTTTTTTAAGCTAGTCTATATTTTATATAGCACAAAATGTTCAGCATTATGTTCATTCATAAAGCACTACACAGATGCAAAAACTATTAATGGGATCATTCACTGTACAGCACATCCACAAGTAAGTGTGAAGGAATTACTCAATACGATAAATCTGTAAAAAAAAAAAAAAAAATAGCTAAAAGTGAACACAAAGACATGTTTTTATGTTTGTTTTCTATAGTTTTCAAAATATATTTATGTTATTCACTAGGTTTTCAAAATTAGGCAGCCAGGGCCGTGTGTCTTCATTATTTACAAAGGTACAACGTGTAATTTACACAGGATCAATGCATTTAAGTGAACTGTCATAAATACATAGAGACAGATGCTGAATGGTGAAGGGTCATATTTAAGTGTGCAGTTCATGGCCTGACATGGCATTTCTTAAGCCAATGTCACATTCATCAACAGGGTATGTTTCCTGACAATGAATATGGAGATCAGTACACAAGAGTCACTTGGGTGTGCCGCTCCCATAATATATAAGTATCAAGAAAACACTTTCAAAATTGGTACCTTAAAAAAAAAAAAAGTACCTTTTCTTGGTTGGGTTAAGTTCAGTATTTTATTGGCTGTTAGGTTTTAAATATAAAAATGTAGGTTTAATAAAAGGACTGTCCAAAATTACAGAAACATGGTTGTTTTTTTTACTTATTTAATTAACATTGGACGTAAATACACTGCTCCAAAAAATTTAAGGGAACACAAACAACACAATGTAACTCCAAGTCAATCACACTTCTGTGGAATCACACTGTCCACTCAGGAAGCAACACTGATTGACGATCAATTTCACAAGGAACAGACAACAGGTGGAAATTATAGGCAATTAGCAAGACACCCTCAATAAAGGAGTGGTTCTGCAGGTGTTGACCACAGACCACTTCTCAGTTCCTATGCTTCCTGGCTGATGTTTTGGTCACTGGGGTACTTTCACTCTAGTGGTAGCATGAGATGGTGTGGCTCAGGTAGTGCAGCTCATCCAGGATGGCACATGAATGCGAGCTGTGGCAAGAAGGTTTGCTGTGTCTGTAAGCATAGTGTCCAGAGCATGGAGGAGCTACCAGGAGACAGGCCAATACATCATGAGACGTGGGGGAGGCCGTATGAGGGCAACAACCCAGCTGCAGGACCGCTACCTCCGCCTTTGTGCAAGGAGGAGCAGGAGGAGCACTGCCAGAGTCCTGCAAAATGAACTCCACCAGGCCAAAAATGTGAATGTGTCCACTCAAACGGTCAGAAACAGACTTCATAAGGGTGGTATGAGGGCCCGATGTCCACAGGTTGGGGTTGTGCTTACAGCCCAACACCGTGCAGTACTTTTGGCATTTGTCAGAGAACACCAACATTGGCAAATTCACCACTGGCGCCCTGTGCTCATCACACATGAAAACAGGTTCACACTGAACACATGTGACAGAGTCTGGAGATGCCCGGGAGAACGTTCTGCTGTCTGCAACATCCTCCAGCATGACCGGATTGGCGGTGGGTCAGTAACGTTGTGGGGTGGCATTTCTATGGGGGGCCGCACAGCCCTCCATGTGCTTGTCAGAGGTAGCCTGACTGCCATTAGGTACCGAGATGAGATCCTCAGACCCCTTGTGAGACCATATGCTGGTGCGGTTGGCCCTGGGTTCCTCCTAATGCAAGACAATGCTAGACCTCATGTGGCTGGAGTGTGTCAGCAGTTCCTACAAAGGAATGGATTTATGCTATGGACTCCCCGCCAATTCCCCAGACCTGAATCCGATTGAGCACATCTGGGACATCATGTCTCGCTCCATCCACCAACGCCATTTTGCACCACAGACTCTCCAGGAGTTGGTGGATGCTTTAGTCCAGGTCTGGGAGGACATCCCTTAGGAGACTTAGGGAGGTCATACAGGCACGTTGAGGCCACACACACTACCGAGCCTCATTTTAACTTGTTTTAAGGACATTACATCAAAGTTGGATCAGCATGTAGTGTGGTTTTCCCCTTTGATTTTGAGTGTGACTCCATATCCAGACCTCCATGGGTTGATAAATTTGATTTCCATTAATAATTTTTGTGTGATTTTGTTGTCAGCACATTCAACTATGTGAAGACGAAAGTATTTTATATGATTAGTTCATTCATTCAGATCTAGGATGTGCTATCTTAGTGTAACCTTAATTTTTTTGAACACTGTATATGTCCTGGAGCCTGTATATGTCCTGGAGCCCTGGTACTTAACGCACCAGGATGTACATTTAGGCCTTTTTGCTGGGCTCCAGAAGCTAAGGGTAACACCCAGTGGGGTCCAAAATCGAATTTGCATATACATTTGAACTAACTTATCTCTTGGCACTAAAGGGGTCAATTAACTAATGAGAGGTGTGTACGAATTCACAGTCAAAAGCCTATTCAGCTTTCCCCATACGTCATAATCTAAAAGCCTGCTAACAAGTCTGCTATGAAGAAAGGTTACTAATTTAATAGAAAAAAAAATACATTATTTAGTGTACTTTGTTTAGTGTTTAGGCCACCACCAATCGCTAGAATGAGGAAGGAAAAGTGCACGGCTAAGTGTTTCCCTGCCCGTCTTGCTGCTCATTATACCAGAAAGACTCCATAGACTTATTATAAAATCTGTCTTGTGTAGCAAGCAGTGTGTTGGAGACAAAAGCGTTCTAGCAATCTGTGGGGGAACAACTAGACCCCAACCAAACAAAACTTTTGACATGTGTCTTTCACTTGACAGTGACACTTTAAGATTCCAGCGAAAATATAAGCCTAGCAATTGAAGTAAAAAGTATTTATTTTTTTAATCAGAACTCTAAATTTATTTTTGCTGTGAGGCGTTTGGATCCAGGAGTAAAAAATAAATAAAAAAATACCAATATTACTATAATGTAGCATTTATAAGTTTATTTGTATATTCTTTTGCTTTGTTTAGCTGTGCTTTGTTTTATTGATTTATATTTAAAATCTTTTTGTGTTTACTGACACTAAATTCTTTGTATTGTATCAGCTTTTATGGTATTTTATTTTAAAAAGGTCCGGAGTTGCACAAGCTCAGGGATCTTGCACAAATGCCCTTTGAAAACTGACGCCTTTAAAGTTTCAAAAATGCAGAAATAAAAAATATCATACATGTATTTTCTGGTGTCAGAGGTGGATTATTTGTTTACACAAACTTACATTGTTTAGAATAAAAGAAATAGAGAACACTGATAACATTTGTTATGCCTAGTGCAAGGGATACAGAATTTCTGGAATTCTGTATCATTTTTTACAGGATTATCAAATGAATGAGAAGTCATTATATATAAAAACAAGGGATAAGGAGCAGCACTCTGCAAGATATAGGTCGAAGGTGGGTGCACACGGCCGGAATCCCAGGTCACGGGAGACACTTCACAATGTAGAAAGGAGAAGACTGTAGCACTCCAATAAGATGAAAAGTGAATGTGGCTTTATTCCAATTCAAACATCAAGGCAACGTTTCAGCTGCACGCAGGCAGCCTTTGTCAAGCAGTTACATAGTGCACATGGTGCGGTATATATATGGTGGAAGGACATGACGTCACGATTACATCACATCATTAGCATATCAAAACAAACAGTCAATGTACGGTATATTACATCATAAACATTATTTATCAGGCAGTGGTAAACCACAAGTTCATATTCAAGTGTACAATGGTAATATACGAGTATATTACCACTGTACACTTGAATATGCACTTGTGGTTTACCACTGCCTGATATATAATGTTTATGATGTAATATACCGTACATTGACTGTTTGTTTTGATATGCTAATGATGTCATGTAATCGTGACGTCATGTCCTTCCACCATATATATACCGCACCATGTGCACTATGTAACTGCTTGACAAAGGCTGCCTGCGTGCAGCTGAAACGTTGCCTTGATGTTTGAATTGGAATAAAGCCACATTCACTTTTCATCTTATTGGAGTGCTACAGTCTTCTCCTTTCTATATATATATATATATATATATATATATATATATATATATATATATATATATATACCGTATATACTCGAGTATAAGTCGAGTTTTTCAGCATGATTTTTCGTGCTGAAAACGCCCCCCTCGGGGAGGGAACTCTCCGCCTGTCAATCCCTTCTAAGTGGTCTTCAACCTGCGGACAGCCATCGGCTTGCTGGGAGTTGTAGTTTCAAAACATCTGGACGTCCGCAGGTTGAAGACCACTGCGATCTTCGTCATCATCCAGACCCCCCTTTTAGTTTTCTACTCACCTCCCCTCGGTGGGAAAGAAGGGTGAGCTGTTCCAGGCCATCTATGTTGCAGGGACCGTCCGGTGGGGAGGGCTAGTCATTCCTGGCTGTCCATCTTCACCGGGAGGCCCTCTTCTCAGCTCCGGGCCGGCCCCGGACTAGTGACGTTGCCTTGACGACGAGGAACAGGGACGTCCGTCCCTGCGCAGGAACGTCCCTGTGCGTCATCGTCAAGGCAATGTCACTAGTCCGGGGCCGGCCCTGAGCGGAGAAGAGGGCCTCCCGGTGAAGATGGACAGCCCGGAACGACTAACCCTCCCCACCGGACGGTCCCTGCAGCATAGATGGCCCGGAACAGCTCACCCTTCCTTCCTACCGAGGGGAGGTGAGTAGAAAACTAAAGGGGGGGGGGAGGTCTGGATGATGATGAAGGCTGCAGTGGTCTTCAACCTGCGGACCTCCAGATGTTTCAAAAATACAACTCCCAGCATGCCCGGACAGCGATGGCTGTCCGGGCATGCTGGGAGTTGTAGTTTTGCAACATCTGGAGGTCTGCAGGTTGAAGACCACTGATGAAGGGCTTGACAGGCGGTGATGATGAAGGAGGGGGGTGATGATGACAGGCGGTGATGATGATGATGACAGGCGGTGACAATGAAGGGGGGGGTAATGACAGGCGGTGATGATGAAGGGGGGGATGATGACAGGTGGTGATGATGAAGGGGGGGATGATGACTGGGTGATGATGACGGGGGTGTTAATGACGGGGGTCTGGATGATGACAGGGGGGATGATGTATTTCCCACCCTAGGCTTATAGTCGAGTCAATAAGTTTTCCTGGGTTTTTGGGGCGAAATTAGGGGCCTCGGCTTATATTCGGGTCGGCTTATACTCGAGTATATACGGTAGCTTGTTCCTGAAATAATATTTTAAAAAAAATACTTTTAAAGTCTATGCCATTCTGGTCAAATAGTCATGCAGTTTTTTAACATTTAGTTTATTTTTTCCAAGGGTGTGTTGTTTTATTCCCAAATGTTTCATTTTCACAGGAATAAGAGATAAAGCACCCAACAATTTCTCCATACAGCAATACACAATATGTGATTCAGGAGGGAAGGAATGCCACGCTTTTTTATCATAGAATTTGTTGGAATGATTTGTAAATTGTCAGCTAACACTTTTTTTTTTTAATAACAAATGTCTCATTAAATGCCAATATTATAGTTTCACTCAGACTGTAAATATTGGGTCATTGGGGGGCAATGCATTCAAACCATTTGAGCCTGCTTTCTCTTCACCCCAAAGTAATTGCATTTTATTCTGCTTTTAAGGTGAGTTTTTTTTTCAATGTGCTATGGAAAGCAAATATTGTTGGCTTTGTGGTCAGCTATAAATTTTAGAGTAAGGCATGCTGTTATAGATAATGTCTGATACCGCTGCTGCAACCTTGCTCATGGAGAAATACCATGAATGGTTTATGAATTGACCTATGTGTATCCAGCCTTACAATAACTGTAAATATGCTTTTCAGCATATGCCAGGGGACAACATCTGCTGTTATCTAACTTGCAAACCTCTACAGTGCATTTATTGTAAGATTAAAGCAGAAGGTTGCACACTATAAATTGTCTTACTCTCCATGTTGTAGATATTAGCAGGCACTTCATGAATCATGTTTTTTCTTTCATTATACTGTAATGAAACTCCACATTACGAAATCACAACCCAAGTGATATATAAACCTGCTGCCAAGTTTTCCAAATTAGGAGTTAGTGTTAATGACAGCAATGCACATTTTTATCTTGCTAATATTTTTTTCTAAGCTCAAACAGCTGTGTTTTCCCAATAATACAAATGTTTAAACCAGATTAACAAAGACTGGAGTTTGTGGTGACCCTCCTGGTGGTTCTGATTGGTGATGTAGGTCCAGGGTAACAGGAGCAAGTACAGTCTGTTGGGGAACAGGAGCACTGCAGACCCACTACCATGTTGTCAGCATGGGGCTCACCGCTGTTGGCATCCTGAATGGCTCAGCCCTGATGTGGCTTCCCAGACTCTCCTGCTGATGCGGGAGGGTAGCCCAGCATGGACAGTCTTCGGCTGCAGTAGCGAATTGGTATAACTGGAAGGCCGACTATCCTTGAGGACTTTCTGTGTCTCCTGGGCAGGGAAAGTCTGGGAGGTAGCATGTGGCAGGTTGACCACATGTATTTGCTGTAGCTACATCTTCTAGGGAAGGTGGACATCGATCCACTTACTGGGTGTTCTGCGGCCAATAGCTCAGTTTCACCCTTTGGCATTGGCATTGGGTCAGCCTGTTAATGTGCTTTAGAGCGGCTTGTTTTAGTAGGTTTTGTCAGGGGGTGGGGGGAATGGCAGAGCAAACCACACACTCTTGCAGGCCAGCTGCACTGATGAGGGGGTCACACAGGTGTTGATGATGAAAGAGGTTCCTCTGGGCCACACCCTCATATGATTTCCTGGCTGAAATAAGTTTGGGGGGGGGCCTTGATGTTGATGAGGTGTGTTTAAAGCCAAGGCACCCTGAGTCAAGAAGTTGCAATTCAAAGGGGTAGCTTTACTGAACAATATGGCTTCATGCACAGAAGGGAGGTACAAAAGCTTTAAACAATTCCTAAAGTTTTTTTTTAAGGCAGTTACAGGTGGTTACTAGAAGTCAAAGGGTTAACCCGTGCAGTGTGTAAGTAATGTGTTAAGTCTAGTACTATGCCCTGGGATTTGTTGTAACTAAAGGACAATATTCACTATAGTTGGCTCCCAATGTGTGACTTGCTTAGAATTGTATTACTCACTACGCTTGTCCTGCAGTTTCCTGTTGCAGGATGCAGGTTTGTTTGGAGATGTGATATGAAAGTCACAAAGTTCTGGTCCTGGACAGATACTTTTACAGGCACCAGGAAAAGCGACAAGATCTTTGTAAAGCTTACCCATTGTAAACTTGAGATGACACTAGTCATTCCTCTCTATGGCCACAAAATTGAAAAGTAGAATTTGTAGACACGAGAAAGGTGACTAATTGGACTCTTAATTTACAGAAATAATGATGCTGACTCTGCAGCCCTAAGGAGGCCTCAGTAACCCTGACTCTGACTCCGCTCATGACTACTCTATATTAATGAGCTCCAGCAAAGCTAGATATTTATAGACAGCTCATTAAAGAAGTACTGCAGCTATAGAACACTTGCCCCCCCCCCCCCCCCGCAGGATAGGGGATAAGTGTCTGACCATGGGGGGCAGGATACGTGAAGAAAAAAGGAACCCTTTCTCGCCAGCGCTGCTCGGACTGATGGTTGAAGAGTAGGACCAAATGTATGATATAACAATCTTTTAGCAAGACACATACATCTGAGGGTTTCTAGGACAAGACGCGTTTCGGGAGCGAGCCCTCCCTTTCACAATTGTGGACGTATGCAGTCTGGTTCCATGAAGGAACCGGTGTACATAAATACATTTTGAAAATGGCGCCAGATGTTTGTCTGGGTCAAAGTTCACACGGGGTAAAATCATGGAACAAACAGTATACAAACAGTATACAAAGTGAGCAAGTGTTGCATACATTTTAGCAAGAATTATTATAATATTTACACATAATGCATGAATAAAAGTTCATACATTGAGAAAAACACAATGTCACAAATTATGCTATTGGTCCCATAGCGAGGCTTGGGTGTAATTGAAAGCGAGGCTTGTAGCCCGCAGCCAGCGCTTTGTAAATGCCACTGTTTCCTATGGCAAGGAGCGACCAATCGGATCGTGGGGTTGTGATGACGTAGTGAGTTAGTGTTGGTACCCAGCGTGGTTGTTTATATAGTCACGTGGTGCGCAGATCCAACCAATCAGATTTTATGTATGCCGTTTTTTTGGACCAATAGCGATTTGGGAAGGGCATTTGTATGGCGGTACATGCAGATACATATGAAACAAACAATTGACCAATAGGGATCCGATGGTGGGCAACCAATCAGATCAGCGCCTACTCGGTAGTGTAAAGTCTATGGAAAAAAAGAGATTTGAATAGCGGTGTCGTCTGATAGGTGGATGGTAGTAACCAATCAGAGGTCCGCCTGCTTAGTTATGTGAACTCAATAGAGACCATATAGCAGTGCATATAGGGAATTATGAAATAGTCATTGGACCAATAGGAGCCCGATGGGGAGCAGCCAATTGGATCGATGCCTACTTGGTAGTGTGAGGTCTATGGGAAAAAGGGACATTTGTATAGCGGTATCATCCGATAGGTGGAACGTGATAACCAATCAGAAGTCCGCCTACTTTGTCATGTAAAGTCAATGGGAGAAAAAAACATATTAGGATGGTGGTCACGGATTGGTGGAGGCAGTAGCCAATCGGATGACTGCCTACTTGTCCATGTAAAGTCTATGAAGGAGATACATGGAGCAGAGGTCGCTTTCCAGTGAGTGATGGGGGTGAATGGTGTTGATGACAAGATTACCAAAATAGGTATGTTTCAATTTTACCAGATTTGATGCATATTGATGTTATTATTGTAACACGGATATCATATTATGAGGGCACTGGGTGATACTCAGTGCACTGCATGTTTAGTTAAAGACTGTGGAGAAGTATGCGATTGTTATCGACAGACGTTCTCTCCTGCATAGTTGTGTGTAGCGACGGTGGCAGTCCGTTGCTATTTGTTCAATGGGGGTTACAGTAAAATGTGAAAAATCATAATTGTGAACTGAAGCAGCGTGACGTGACACACTGTGTAATTGGTAACCAGTCTTTACATTAAAACAATGTTTATTTAATCTGGTGTTTAGACACTGGATTGTCCTGGCAACATATTGAATTTTGCAGGTGCATTCAAGCAGGTAGATGACAAAGGATGATTTGCAGTTCATCAGAGTTTTGATGTTGAAGGTCTCACCTGTGATGTTTGAGCTGAAGTTTTTATTGCGGTGTTTAATGCTTGAGCAGCATTTGCAAGCCAATGTTCCGCATCTGTATGTGCCTGTTATGCCTTCTTGCAGGAAGGTAGTTTTTTTGATGTTTTTGAGTTTACTAGGTGCTAGTATGCTTTTCAGAGATGTATTCTTCCGGAACGTTATCTGGGGTTTCACTGGAATAATTTCTTTTAGGAATGGGTCCAGTTGTAAAGTGGTCAAGTGTTTCTCCAGGATATTTCTGATGTTCTTGTGGTCCATTGAATAGGTGGTTAAGAAGTTATATGCATAGGGTTTATCCGTGTTGTCCGATGCGGCTGATGTTTTCAATTTTGGTTCAAGGCAGGTGTTTTGATTGGATTCTGCAGCCTTTAATTTACTGTTTTGGATTAGTGATTTAGGGTACCCTTTTGCTTTAAATCTTTTGTCCAGTATTTTGCTCTGTGCTTGAAAGTCTTTATTGGATGTGCAGTTACAACGGATTCTCTTATATTGTCCGTAGGGAATATTATGGATCCATTTTTAATAATGGCAACTGGAATAGTCCAAATAGCTGTTTCCGTCGACTGTTTTGAAAGGTTTGAAGGTTTTTGTCGTGATTTGTTTTTCAATGTTGTGGGAAACGATGACATCTAAGAATTCCGCATTGTTTGTATATTGTTGGTGGTTGAAGTGTACATTCCAGGAGTTTTCATTTAATGTGGTGATGAATTGGTTTGGATCAGCGGCAGTATTATCCCATACGATGAATATGTCATCAATGTATCTCTGGTATAAGATACAGTGACGAAAAAGTTTTAGTTTTTTTGTAGAGGACCCGTTCCTCGAATGCACCCATAAATAAATTTGCAAAACTGGGTGTGAAACGGGTCCCCATCGCAGTCCCACAGTACTGTCGATAGATGTTCCCATTGAATTGAAAGAAATTGTGTTCCAAAATAAACTGTATGGCATTTAGAAGAAATTTTTGTTGTGGTACAGGCATGGTATCGTCTTGTTCCAAGAAGTGGGATACGGCTGCTACACCTAGGTCATGTTTGATGATGGTATAGAGAGATGTGATGTCCATGGTTACAAAGGTGTAGTTTTCTTTCCATTTCAATTTGTTTATGGTGGATATGAAATCACTAGTATCGCGGGTGTATGATGGTAATGTGATAACATATTTTTGTAAATGATGATCGATGTATTGGGAGAGGTTGGGGGTGAGTGAATTAATTCCTGATATGATGGGTCTGCCGGGAGGTTTAGTTGGATGTTTATGCACTTTTGGTAAGTGGTAGAAGAGTGGGGTATCTGGTTTGGAAATTTTAATGAAATTAAATTCTTGTTTGTTCAAAATGCCTTCCTCCAATCCTCTAGACAGTAGTTCAGTTAGTTCACTCTCGTATTTTTTTGTAGGATTTCCTTGTTAAGTCTCATAAAATGACTTGTCTGACAAAAGGCGGTTGGACTCTGTAATGTAATCCTCTCGGTCCATAATTACGATCCCGCCGCCTTTATCAGCTGATTTTATTATGGTGCTCTTGTCATCTGCCTGGGTTCTCATGGCCTTTCTTTGTGCTCTGTTCATGTTGTCTTTCCTGTTACTGTTCGGTTCTTTCTTGTTCGCATTCAGAGATTCAACGTCTGCTGTTACTTCTGCCATGAAAGTCTCAATATAATTGCCACGATGGTGGGTGGGATAAAATACAGATTTGGGTTTTAGATTAGTTTCTATTGGAGGAGGATCCAGGGTAATGGTGTATTCTGATTCTGCAGCTTTTGTTTTATGTTGCGCGTTGTGACTTATTTTGGGTAGATTGAAGAATCTTTTGAGTGTTAGTTTTCGAATAAAATTATTTAGGTCCAAAAATAAGTCGAAGTCATTGGACCTGTTTGAGGGACAAAAAGATAGTCCTTTCGCTAGGACACTCAATTCAACCTGGTTTAAAACTATTTTTGATAAATTGAAGATTTTTATAGTGTCCAGCGACATTTCTGTTTGTCCAGGTTCATGGTTGGGTTTGGTTATAGGTTGAGTGCCTCCTTCAGGTTCCCGTGTAATGGTTTCTTCCTTGTTTCTATGTTTCCCGCCTCTTCTCCCTCTCTTTCTTTTCTTTTTGTTGCTTTTGGACAGATGGGAGCTGCTATGTGGATAGTTTCCACCGTTACTGGTGGCGGTGGATCCGGTGTGCAGATCAAAGTTGTGGGAAGCCCTAAAAAAGACTCAGACAGGAGTGTATGATTTAGAGGCAAGGATGAGTCTTCTCTAGGTTCAGTAAGCCGATTGCATGGTGTAAAAAATTGGTTGGCGGAGGTGTCTGCACTGATTGCCTCCAGGGTGGGTGTCACACTGCCATGGATGGTGATGAGGGAATCTTCAAATATGTCTTTTTCTGGGGTGGTAGGTACTTGGAACCGACCTGATGGGAGAGTGGATTGGTTGTCTTTGACGTATTCCAGTAGTTCCTCTGGGATTTCTTAGGGTGTAGATGTTGTCTTTATAGTTGTTTTGTGAAGTTTGTTACATGGTACCGGTTGGGACTTTCTGGGGGATTTACGGGGAGTTTGTTTCATTGGATATTTTCTCCTGGGGGCTGGTATCGGAGTGTTGGTATGTGGTAGTTTTTGTGGCCGATGGGCTGGTTGTTTTTTGACTGGGATGTGTGGCGGTGCGCGGGGGGGTTTTGGTTACTTTTTTCCTTAAGCCAGTATTTAATATTGCAGATTTTGTAGTCTGCGCGATCTCTATTTAGTTTTTTGAGTTTTTGTTCCGTGATTTCTTTTTCATATTTATGTATTCTATTATTGGTACTTTTATCCCATCCGGGATAGTCTTTGACATGTTTTAAGTCAGACAATGCATAAATACAGTTATCAATTTTAGCAGAAACATTGTTAACCAAACTATTACGTTTTTCAATCAGAATGTCCATAAGTGTACATGAGCATATGTGAAGGCCTGCATCCCATCTCTCCACGACATCAGTGTCGTCAAAGAAGGAGGGTGCAGTCCTTATTCTCAAACCTCTAGGGAGGATTTTTTCAGACAGGTATACATTCAAAAAGAAGGCATCAAGTTGATGTTGGATTTCTGACTTGGAGAGAGATTCAAGCTCGAAGAAAAGTTCTCTCATTTTTTTAAAAGTCATTTTCATAGTTCGGTAAATTACCTTGTATCGTTGTTATGGTTTGAACCGAGTCATTCTGGTGTTGAACCAGATTTTTGAAGGTCAGGTTTCTTTTGGTAAGTCAGGTGGTCTTTAGATCCATGATGTTGAAGGAAAGATAATCGTTTAGTATGCAGAAGAAACACCGTCGCTTAGCTCCATCGGGACACCTTCAGGTGAATGGCTGCTGGAATCGGTGTGGAACAGATCCAGATGTGCTGTATAGGTACAAAGGAAAGAAAAAAGATAGGAGGACAGCACCTCATTTAATTCCGATTAGTTTCTTAGTCCTAAGGTGGACAAGTAGTCTGCTCACCTGGGGTGAACTTTGGGTTCATGCACGTAACCCCTCCGTGTTGGGGTACTAAAATGGACTGTCCGGAGCTGCGGCTTGCAGGTTGTGGCCGATGTCCTCTCTGGGGTTGGCAGGAATCTGGAACAGGATACGTGAAGAAAAAAGGAACCCTTTCTTGCCAGCGCTGCTCAGACTGATGATTGAAGAGTAGGACAAAATGTAGGATATAACAATCTTTTATTGAGACACATACATCTGAGGGTTTCTAGGACAAGACGCGTTTCGGGAGCGAGCCCTCCCTTTCTCAATTGTGGACGTATGCAGTCTGGTTCCATGAATGAACCGGTGTACATAAATACATTTTGAAAATAGCTCCAGATGTTTGTCTGGGTCAAAGTTCACACAGGGTAAAATCATGGAACAAACAGTAGAAAAAACAAGAGTGAAATATATACAAAGTGAGCAAGTGTTGCATACATTTTAGCAAGAATTATTATAATATTTACACATAATGCATGAATAAAAGTTCATACATTGAGAAAAACACAATGTCACAAATTATGCTATTGGTCCCATAGCGAGGCTTGGGCGTAATTGAAAGCGAGGCTTGTAGCCCGCAGCCAGCAGTTTGTAAATGCCGCTGTTTCCTATGGCAAGAAGTGACCAATCGGATCGTGGGGTCGTGATGACGTAGTGAGTTAGTGTTGGTACCCGGCAAGGTTGTTTATATAGTCACGTGGTGCGCGGATCCAACCAATCAGATTTTTTGTATCCCGGTTTTTTGGACCAATAGCGATTTGGGAAGGGTGTTTGTATGGCGGTACATGCAGATACATATGAAACAAACAATTGACCAATAGGGATCCGATGGTGGGCAACCAATCGGATCAGCGCCTACTCAGTAGTGTAAAATCTATGGAAAAAAAGAGATTTGAATAGCGGTGTCGTCTGATAGGTGGATGGTAGTAACCAGAGGTCCACCTGCTTAGTTATGTCAACTCAATAGAGACCATATAGCGGTGCATATATGGAATTATGAAATAGTCATTGGACCAATAGGAGCCCGATGGGGAGCAGCCAATTTGATCGATGCCTACTTGGTAGTGTGAGGTCTATGGGAAAAAGGGACATTTGTATAGCTGTATCATCCAATAGGTGGAACGTGATAACCAGAAATCAGAAGTCCGCCTATTTTGGCAATCTTGTCATCAACACCATTCACCCCCATCACTCACTGAAAAGCGACCTCTGCTCCTGGTATCTCCTTCATGGACTTTACATGGACAAGTAGGCAGTCATCCGATTGGCTACTGCCTCCACCAATCCGTGACCACCATCCTAATATGTTTTTTTCTCCCATTGACTTTACATGACAAAGTAGGCAGACTTCTGATTGGTTATCACGTTCCACCTATCGGATGATACCGCTATACAAATGTCCCTTTTTCCCATAGACCTCACACTACCAAGTAGGCATCGATCCAATTGGCTGCTCCCCATCGGGCTCCTATTGGTCCAATGACTATTTCATAATTCCATATATGCACCGCTATATGGTCTCTATTGAGTTCACATAACTAAGCAGGCGGACCTCTGATTGGTTACTACCATCCACCTATCAGACGACACCGCTATTCAAATCTCTTTTTTTCCATAGACTTTACACTACCGAGTAGGCGCTGATCCGATTGGTTGCCCACCATCTGATCCCTATTGGTCAATTGTTTGTTTCATATGTATCTGCATGTACCACCATACAAACGCCCTTCCCAAATCGCTATTGGTCCAAAAAACGGCATAAAAAATCTGATTGGTTGGATCTGCGCACCACGTGACTATATAAACAACCATGCCAGGTACCAACACTAACTCACTACGTCATCACGACCCCACGATCCGATTGGTCGCTCCTTGCCATAGGAAACAGCGGCATTTACAAACCGCTGGCTGCGGGCTACAAGCCTCGCTTTCAATTACGCCCAAGCCTCGCTATGGGACCAATAGCATAATTTGTGACATTGTGTTTTTCTCAATGTATGAACTTTTATTCATGCATTATGTGTAAATATTATTATAATTCTTGCTAAAATGTATGCAACACTTGCTCACTTTGTATATATTTCACTCTTGTTTTTTCTACTGTTTGTTCCATGATTTTACCCCGTGTGAACTTTGACCCAGACAAACATCTGGCGCCATTTTCAAAATGTATTTATGTACACCGGTTCCTTCATGGAACCAGACTGCATACGTTCACAATTGAGAAAGGGAGGGCTCGCTCCCGAAACGCGTCTTGTCCTAGAAACCCTCAGATGTATGTGTCTCAATAAAAGATTGTTATATCATACATTTGGTCCTACTCTTCAATCATCAGTCCGAGCAGTACTGGCGAGAAAGGGTTCCTTTTTTCTTCATGTATCCTGTTCCAGATTCCTGTCAACCCCAGAGAGGACATCGGCCACAACCTGCAAGCTGCAGCTCCGGACAGTCCATTTTAGTACCCCAACACGGAGGGGTTACGTGCATGAACCCAAGGTTCACCCCAGGTGAGCAGACTACTTGTCCACCTTAGGACTAAGAAACTAATCAGAATTACACGAGGCGCTGTCCTCCTATCTTTCTTCTTTCCTTTGTACCTGACCATGGGGGGGTCTGACTTCTGGGACCCCTGTGATCTCCTGTATGGGGCCTGGCTTTGCTGAAGCTCTCCCCATGTATGTATCTCTATGGGAGAAGTGGAGATGCAGCGTTCTTGCATCCCCGCCTCTCCAATACAGCTGAATGGGGGGGGGGGGGGGGGGGGGGAGCATGTCTATCGACCTGTTAGTTAGGTCAGCGACACAAACATTAGCTGGGCAGAGCCGATCAGACACTTATCCCCTATCCTGCATGCAGATAGGGGATAAGTGTTCTATAGCTGCAGTACTCTTTTAACCTAACATCTCCCTTTCTCTGGAATTTTCTGTAATGTTTTAGAACTCCTCATCTAACCTTACCACTAGATGTCAGCAAGTTGTTACCTATATAGCACCTGCCAAGCACATGGTCAGGTCCAAAAATATTGGGACATCAACACAATTCTAACATTTTTGGCCCTATACACCACCACAATGGATATGAAATGAAACAAACAAGATATGCTTTAACTGCAGACTGTCAGCTTTAATTTGAGGGCATTAACATCCAAATCAGGTGAAAGGTGTAGAAATTACAACAGTTTGCATATGTGCCTCCCACTTGCTAAGGGACCAAATGTAATGGGACAATTGGCTTCTCAGCTGTTCCAAGGCCAGGTGTGTGTTATTCCCTCATTATCCCGATTACAATGAGCAGATAAAAGGTCCAGAGTTAATTTCAAGTGTGCTATTTGCATTTGAAATCTGTTGCTCTCAACTCTCAAGGTGAGGCAAGCCATCATAAGGCTGAAAAACAAAACAAAACCATCAGAGAGATAGCCAAAACATTCTTAAAATTAAGGAAAGCACCAGTGAGTTCAGCAACACCAAAAGACCCGGGAGACCAAGGAAAACAACTGTGGTGGATGAACGAAGAATTCTTTCCCTGGTAAACAGTCACAACAGGTGGCCAGATCAAGAACACTCTCCAGAGGTAGGTGTGTGTCAAAGTCAACAATCAAGAGATGACTTCACCAGAGTGAATGCAGAGGGTTCACCACAAGATGTAAACCATTGGTGAGCCTCAAAAACACAAAGGCCAGATTAGAGTTTGCCAAATGACATCTAAAAAAGCCTTCACAGTTCTGGAACAACATCCTATGGCCAGATGAGACCAAGATCAACTTGTACCAAAGTGATGGGAAGAGAAGAGTATGGAGAAGGAAAGGAACATGATCTTAAGCATACCACCTCATCAGTGAAGCATGGTGGTGGCAGTGTCATGGCGTGGGCATATATGGCTGCCAATGGAACTGTTTCCCTTGTATTTATTGATGGTGTGACTGCTGACAAAAGCAGCTGGATGAATGCTGTTTCGGGCAATATTATCTGCTCATATTCAGCAAAATTCTTTAGAACTCATTGGACAAAGCTTCACAATGCATATGGACAATGACCCAAAGCATACTGCAAAAGCAACCAAAGATTTTTTTAAGGGAAAGAAGTGGAATGTTATGCAATGGCCAAGTCAATCACCTGACCGGAATCTGAATGAGCATGCATTTCATTGCTGAAGACAAAACTGAAGGGAAAATGCAGGAACTGAAGACAGTTGCAGTAGAGACCTGGCAGAGCATCACCAGGGATGAAACCCAGCAATGCCTGGAGACATCTCAGACATCTCAGACTTCAGGCTGTAATTGACTGCAAAGTATTGGCAACCAAGTATTAAAAAGTGATAGTTTGATTTATGATTATTATTCTGTTTCATTACTTTTGGTCCCTTAACAAGTGGGAGGCAGATATGCAAACTGTTGTAATTCCTACACCGTTCACCTGATTTGGATGTAAATACCCTCAAATTAAAGCTGACAATCTGCAGTTAAAGTACATCTTGTTTGTTTCATTTCAAATCCATTGTGGTGGTGCATAGAGCCAAAAATGTTTGAATTGTGTCAATGTCCCAATATTTATGGACCTGACTGTATTTCACAATAAAGTACAATTTAAATACTATTATAAAGAGCGCATATTTTACATTGTTGTTGCATAGCATTGTACGGCACCAGACCAACCAAACAGGCCTGCCATCAGAAATTTCGGGGCCCCTCACATAGCTCAATGCCTGCCCCCCCCCCCCCACCCACGTGGCCTGCCGCCAATAATATTAGGGGATAAGTTATAGATAATAGGGGGTCCGAGCATTGGGCCCCCCTCTATCTCCTGCACGGCTGGAAGGGGGGCATGCCGTACCCTGCATGGAGCGCCGGCCGACACGCCCCTCCATGTACCCCATAGAGATTCATGGAGGGGGTGTGCCGGCCACGGCTTCCTGCAGAGTACAGACGTCAGCTTCCAGAAAACTGCCTGGGCCCCGCAAGGGGGGTTCCAGCACTTGCACCCCCCCTGCGATCGATAACTTATCCCCTATCCTTTGATAGGGGATAAGTTATTTTTCACCAGACTACTCCTTTAACAGAGGGGCTTACCCAAACTATATGGAAGCAACTATTAACATAAGTGCCTACCCAAACTATACAGGGGGCTCCATATAGTTTGGGTAGGCCCCTCTGTTAATAGTTGCCCCCATAGGTGTAGCTAGTAACCACAGGGCCCCGATGCAAAAAATTACCTCGGGGCTCCCTACCCAAGTGTACCCTAAATAAAATACTGCCCCACACTGTACCCTGAATATAATACTGCCCAACACTGTACCCACTAAATACAATCCTGCAACACACTGTACAATGAATAGAATACTGCCATACACTGTACCCTGAATATAATACTGCCATACACTGCACCCTAAATAAAATACTGCCCCACACTGTACTCTGAATATAATACTGCCATACACTGTACCCACTAAATATAATCCTGCAACACACTGTACCATGAATAGAATACTGCCATACACTGTACCCACTAAATATAAAACTGCCACACACTGTATCCACTAAATATAATACTACCACACACTGTACCCACTAAATATAATACTGCCATACAATGTACCCACTAAATATAATACTGCCACACACTGTACCCTGAATATAATGCTGCCCCACACTGTATCCACTGAATATAATACTACCCCACACTGTATCCACTGAATATAATACTGCTATACACTGTACCCACTAAATATAATCCTGCCACACACTGTACCCTGAATATAATGCTGCTCCACACTGTATCCACTGAATATAATACTGCCACACACTGTTTCCACTGAATATAATACTGCCACTCACTGTATCCACTGAATATAATGCTGCCACACACTGTACCCACTAAATATAATACTGCTATACACTGTACCCACTAAATATAATCCTGCCACACACTGTACCATGAATAGAATACTGCCATACACTGTACCCACTAAATATAAAACTGCCACACACTGTATCCACTAAATATAATACTACCACACACTGTACCCACTAAATATAATACTGCCATACAATGTACCCACTAAATATAATACTGCCACACACTGTACCCTGAATATAATGCTGCCCCACACTGTATCCACTGAATATAATACTACTCCACACTGTATCCACTGAATATAATACTGCTATACACTGTACCCACTAAATATAATCCTGCCACACACTGTACCCTGAATATAATACTGCCATACACTGTACCCACTAAATATAATCCTGCAACACACTGTACCATGAATAGAATACTGCCATACACTGTACCCACTAAATATAAAACTGCCACACACTGTATCCACTAAATATAATACTACCACACACTGTACCCACTAAATATAATACTGCCATACAATGTACCCACTAAATATAATACTGCCACACACTGTACCCTGAATATAATGCTGCCCCACACTGTATCCACTGAATATAATACTACCCCACACTGTATCCACTGAATATAATACTGCTATACACTGTACCCACTAAATATAATCCTGCCACACACTGTACCCTGAATATAATGCTGCTCCACACTGTATCCATTGAATATAATACTGCCACACACTGTTTCCACTGAATATAATACTGCCACTCACTGTATCCACTGAATATAATGCTGCCACACACTGTACCCACTAAATATAATACTGCTATACACTGTACCCACTAAATATAATCCTGCCACACACTGTACCCTGAATATAGTGTTGCTCCACACTGTAGCCACAGAATATAATACTGCCACACACTGTATCCACTGAATATAATGCTGCCTCACATGCATACACATTATATATACATATACACCCCCTCTTATCCTGTGTCCTCATCACTCCTCATCACCCCAATAACCCCCCGCCAAACCACTCCTCATCACTACTATAACCCCCCCCCCTAGCACCTCTCCTCATCACTACTATAACCAGGGGGGCACCTCTCCACATCACCCTCCATAACCCCCCTGCACCTCTCATCACCCCCATAATCGACCTGCACCTTTCATCACCCCCCCTGCACCTTTCCTCTTCACCCCTATAACCCCCCCTGCACCTCTTATCACCCCCATAACCCCCCCTCACCTCTTATCACCCCCATAACCCCCCTGCACCTCTTATCCCCCCCATAACCCTCCTGCACCTCTTATGACCCCTATAACCCCCTGCACCTCTTGTGACCCCATAACACCCCTGCACCTCTTATCACCCCCATAACACCCCCTGCATTTCTTATCACCCCCATAATCCCCTGCACCTCTTATGACCCCCATAATACCCCCCTGCACCTCTTATGACCCCCATAACACCCCCCTGCACCTCTTATCATCCCCATAACCCCCTGCACCTCTTATGACCCAATAACACCCCTGCACCTCTTATGACCCCCATAACACCCCTGCACCTCTTATCACCCCCATAACACCCCCTGCATTTCTTATCACCCCCATAACCCCCTGCACCTCTTATGACCCCCATAATACCCCCTGCACCTCTTATGACCCCGATAACACCCCCCTGCACCTCTTATCATCCCCATAACCCCCCTGCACCTCTTATGACCCCCATAACACCCCTGCACCTCTTATGACCCCATAACCCCCCTGCACCTCTTATGACCCCCATGACACCCCTTGCACCTCTTATGACCCCCATAACACCCCCCTGCACCTCTTATGACCCCCATAACACCCCTGCACCTCTTATGACCCCCATAACACCCCCTTGCACCTCTCATCATCTCCATAACCCCCCTGTACCTCTTATCACCCCCATAACCCCCCTGCACCTCTTATGACCCCCAGAACACCCCTGCACCTCTTATGACACCCATAACCCCCCTGAACCTCTTAGGACCCCCACAACACCCCCTGCACCTCTTATGACCCCCATAACACCCCCCTGCACCTCTTATGACCCCCATAACACCCCCCCTGCACCTCTTATGACCCCCATAACCCCCCCGCACCTCTTATCACCCTTGCATCTCTTATGACCCCCATAACACCCCTCCCCTGCACCTCTCATCACCCTTCTAGTCCCCTAACCACCATACGCCCCCCTCCATGCCCCCAGGCCCGCCGCCCCAGTTTACTTACCCTGCCGGGGATCGCATACAACGGCATGAGGCTGCTGCTCCTAGTCCTGTCACTGGATGCTGGAGATCGTGTGGGGACGTAGGCAGGGACAGGTCAGGTGACTGAAGTAGACATCACGTGCGTGCCTGCGCAGGGCACGTGACGTCTCTATTCCAATCAGCCCCTGACCTGTCCGGCCCCTGACTTGTTTCTTAAGCGGCCCGCACCCTACAAAAAGGTAATTTTAATAGAAATGTGCGGGCCCTCCGGACTATGAGGCCCGATCATAGTCCTGGGGGCACCCAGCGGTCAGTGAGTGACAGTCGCAGTCACTCACTGACAGGCCAATTTAAAAAAAAAAAAAAAAGGTCCAGGGACATCCCGGCCTCCTGAAGCTCCTGCCAACCTCCCATCCAAACAGTAACCCTAACCAAAAATACCTAAACATATAAAAAGTAATTAATGGTACAAACAGTCCGATCATTAAGGGTACAAACATTCTGGATGTTAACCGCTTAACGATGCAGGACGTATATTTACGCGTCGCGATCCCGCATCATATCGCGTCGGTCCCGGCGCTCATCATCGGCCGGGACTCGTGGCTAATACAACACATCGCCGATCGCGGCGATGTGCGGTATTAACCCTTTAGAAGCGGCGGTCAAAGCTGACCGCCGCTTCTAAAGTGAAAGTGAAAGTGACCCGGCTGCTCAGTCGGGCTGTTCAGACCGCCGTGGTGAAATCGCGGTGTCCCGAACAGCTTGCAGGACACCGGGAGGGCCCTTACCTGCCTCCTCGGTGTCCGATCGGGGAATGACTGTTCCGTGCCTGAGATCCAGGCAGGAGCAGTCAAGCGCCGATAACACTGATCACAGGCGTGTTAATACACGCCTGTGATCAGGATGAGAGATCAGTGTGTGCAGTGTTATAGGTCCCTATGGGACCTATAGCACTGCAAAAAAAAAGTAAAAAAAAAGTGTTAATAGAGGTCATTTAACCCCTTCCCTAATAAAAGTTTGAATCACCCCCCTTTTCCCATAAAAAAAATAAAACAGTGTAAAAAAAAAAAAAAATAAACATATGTGGTATCGCCGCGTGCGTAAATGTCCGAACTATAAAAATATATCATTATTTAAACTGCACGGTCAATGGCGTACGCGCAAAAAAATTCCAAAGTCCAAAAAGCGTAGTTTGGTCACTTTTTATACCATTAAAAAATGAATAAAAAGTGATCAAAAAGTCCGATCAAAACAAAAATCATACCGATAAAAACTTCAGATCATGGTGCAAAAAATGAGTAGAATGAATAGAATACTGCCATACACTGTACCCACTAAATATAAAACTGCCACACACTGTATCCACTAAATATAATACTACCACACACTGTACCCACTAAATATAATACTGCCATACAATGTACCCACTAAATATAATACTGCCACACACTGTACCCTGAATATAATGCTGCCCCACACTGTATCCACTGAATATAATACTACCCCACACTGTATCCACTGAATATAATACTGCTATACACTGTACCCACTAAATATAATCCTGCCACACACTGTACCCTGAATATAATGCTGCTCCACACTGTATCCACTGAATATAATACTGCCACACACTGTTTCCACTGAATATAATACTGCCACTCACTGTATCCACTGAATATAATGCTGCCACACACTGTACCCACTAAATATAATACTGCTATACACTGTACCCACTAAATATAATCCTGCCACACACTGTACCATGAATAGAATACTGCCATACACTGTACCCACTAAATATAAAACTGCCACACACTGTATCCACTAAATATAATACTACCACACACTGTACCCACTAAATATAATACTGCCATACAATGTACCCACTAAATATAATACTGCCACACACTGTACCCTGAATATAATGCTGCCCCACACTGTATCCACTGAATATAATACTACCCCACACTGTATCCACTGAATATAATACTGCTATACACTGTACCCACTAAATATAATCCTGCCACACACTGTACCCTGAATATAATACTGCCATACACTGTACCCACTAAATATAATCCTGCAACACACTGTACCATGAATAGAATACTGCCATACACTGTACCCACTAAATATAAAACTGCCACACACTGTATCCACTAAATATAATACTACCACACACTGTACCCACTAAATATAATACTGCCATACAATGTACCCACTAAATATAATACTGCCACACACTGTACCCTGAATATAATGCTGCCCCACACTGTATCCACTGAATATAATACTACCCCACACTGTATCCACTGAATATAATACTGCTATACACTGTACCCACTAAATATAATCCTGCCACACACTGTACCCTGAATATAATGCTGCTCCACACTGTATCCACTGAATATAATACTGCCACACACTGTTTCCACTGAATATAATACTGCCACTCACTGTATCCACTGAATATAATGCTGCCACACACTGTACCCACTAAATATAATACTGCTATACACTGTACCCACTAAATATAATCCTGCCACACACTGTACCATGAATAGAATACTGCCATACACTGTACCCACTAAATATAAAACTGCCACACACTGTATCCACTAAATATAATACTACCACACACTGTACCCACTAAATATAATACTGCCATACAATGTACCCACTAAATATAATACTGCCACACACTGTACCCTGAATATAATGCTGCCCCACACTGTATCCACTGAATATAATACTACTCCACACTGTATCCACTGAATATAATACTGCTATACACTGTACCCACTAAATATAATCCTGCCACACACTGTACCCTGAATATAATACTGCCATACACTGTACCCACTAAATATAATCCTGCAACACACTGTACCATGAATAGAATACTGCCATACACTGTACCCACTAAATATAAAACTGCCACACACTGTATCCACTAAATATAATACTACCACACACTGTACCCACTAAATATAATACTGCCATACAATGTACCCACTAAATATAATACTGCCACACACTGTACCCTGAATATAATGCTGCCCCACACTGTATCCACTGAATATAATACTACCCCACACTGTATCCACTGAATATAATACTGCTATACACTGTACCCACTAAATATAATCCTGCCACACACTGTACCCTGAATATAATGCTGCTCCACACTGTATCCATTGAATATAATACTGCCACACACTGTTTCCACTGAATATAATACTGCCACTCACTGTATCCACTGAATATAATGCTGCCACACACTGTACCCACTAAATATAATACTGCTATACACTGTACCCACTAAATATAATCCTGCCACACACTGTACCCTGAATATAGTGTTGCTCCACACTGTAGCCACAGAATATAATACTGCCACACACTGTATCCACTGAATATAATGCTGCCTCACATGCATACACATTATATATACATATACACCCCCTCTTATCCTGTGTCCTCATCACTCCTCATCACCCCAATAACCCCCCGCCAAACCACTCCTCATCACTACTATAACCCCCCCCCCTAGCACCTCTCCTCATCACTACTATAACCAGGGGGGCACCTCTCCACATCACCCTCCATAACCCCCCTGCACCTCTCATCACCCCCATAATCGACCTGCACCTTTCATCACCCCCCCTGCACCTTTCCTCTTCACCCCTATAACCCCCCCTGCACCTCTTATCACCCCCATAACCCCCCCTCACCTCTTATCACCCCCATAACCCCCCTGCACCTCTTATCCCCCCCATAACCCTCCTGCACCTCTTATGACCCCTATAACCCCCTGCACCTCTTGTGACCCCATAACACCCCTGCACCTCTTATCACCCCCATAACACCCCCTGCATTTCTTATCACCCCCATAATCCCCTGCACCTCTTATGACCCCCATAATACCCCCCTGCACCTCTTATGACCCCCATAACACCCCCCTGCACCTCTTATCATCCCCATAACCCCCTGCACCTCTTATGACCCAATAACACCCCTGCACCTCTTATGACCCCCATAACACCCCTGCACCTCTTATCACCCCCATAACACCCCCTGCATTTCTTATCACCCCCATAACCCCCTGCACCTCTTATGACCCCCATAATACCCCCTGCACCTCTTATGACCCCGATAACACCCCCCTGCACCTCTTATCATCCCCATAACCCCCCTGCACCTCTTATGACCCCCATAACACCCCTGCACCTCTTATGACCCCATAACCCCCCTGCACCTCTTATGACCCCCATGACACCCCTTGCACCTCTTATGACCCCCATAACACCCCCCTGCACCTCTTATGACCCCCATAACACCCCTGCACCTCTTATGACCCCCATAACACCCCCTTGCACCTCTCATCATCTCCATAACCCCCCTGTACCTCTTATCACCCCCATAACCCCCCTGCACCTCTTATGACCCCCAGAACACCCCTGCACCTCTTATGACACCCATAACCCCCCTGAACCTCTTAGGACCCCCACAACACCCCCTGCACCTCTTATGACCCCCATAACACCCCCCTGCACCTCTTATGACCCCCATAACACCCCCCCTGCACCTCTTATGACCCCCATAACCCCCCCGCACCTCTTATCACCCTTGCATCTCTTATGACCCCCATAACACCCCTCCCCTGCACCTCTCATCACCCTTCTAGTCCCCTAACCACCATACGCCCCCCTCCATGCCCCCAGGCCCGCCGCCCCAGTTTACTTACCCTGCCGGGGATCGCATACAACGGCATGAGGCTGCTGCTCCTAGTCCTGTCACTGGATGCTGGAGATCGTGTGGGGACGTAGGCAGGGACAGGTCAGGTGACTGAAGTAGACATCACGTGCGTGCCTGCGCAGGGCACGTGACGTCTCTATTCCAATCAGCCCCTGACCTGTCCGGCCCCTGACTTGTTTCTTAAGCGGCCCGCACCCTACAAAAAGGTAATTTTAATAGAAATGTGCGGGCCCTCCGGACTATGAGGCCCGATCATAGTCCTGGGGGCACCCAGCGGTCAGTGAGTGACAGTCGCAGTCACTCACTGACAGGCCAATTTAAAAAAAAAAAAAAAAGGTCCAGGGACATCCCGGCCTCCTGAAGCTCCTGCCAACCTCCCATCCAAACAGTAACCCTAACCAAAAATACCTAAACATATAAAAAGTAATTAATGGTACAAACAGTCCGATCATTAAGGGTACAAACATTCTGGATGTTAACCGCTTAACGATGCAGGACGTATATTTACGCGTCGCGATCCCGCATCATATCGCGTCGGTCCCGGCGCTCATCATCGGCCGGGACTCGTGGCTAATACAACACATCGCCGATCGCGGCGATGTGCGGTATTAACCCTTTAGAAGCGGCGGTCAAAGCTGACCGCCGCTTCTAAAGTGAAAGTGAAAGTGACCCGGCTGCTCAGTCGGGCTGTTCAGACCGCCGTGGGGAAATCGCGGTGTCCCGAACAGCTTGCAGGACACCGGGAGGGCCCTTACCTGCCTCCTCGGTGTCCGATCGGGGAATGACTGCTCCGTGCCTGAGATCCAGGCAGGAGCAGTCAAGCGCCGATAACACTGATCACAGGCGTGTTAATACACGCCTGTGATCAGGATGAGAGATCAGTGTGTGCAGTGTTATAGGTCCCTATGGGACCTATAGCACTGCAAAAAAAAAGTAAAAAAAAAGTGTTAATAGAGGTCATTTAACCCCTTCCCTAATAAAAGTTTGAATCACCCCCCTTTTCCCATAAAAAAAATAAAACAGTGTAAAAAAAAAAAAAAATAAACATATGTGGTATCGCCGCGTGCGTAAATGTCCGAACTATAAAAATATATCATTATTTAAACTGCACGGTCAATGGCGTACGCGCAAAAAAATTCCAAAGTCCAAAAAGCGTAGTTTGGTCACTTTTTATACCATTAAAAAATGAATAAAAAGTGATCAAAAAGTCCGATCAAAACAAAAATCATACCGATAAAAACTTCAGATCATGGTGCAAAAAATGAGTAGAATGAATAGAATACTGCCATACACTGTACCCACTAAATATAAAACTGCCACACACTGTATCCACTAAATATAATACTACCACACACTGTACCCACTAAATATAATACTGCCATACAATGTACCCACTAAATATAATACTGCCACACACTGTACCCTGAATATAATGCTGCCCCACACTGTATCCACTGAATATAATACTACCCCACACTGTATCCACTGAATATAATACTGCTATACACTGTACCCACTAAATATAATCCTGCCACACACTGTACCCTGAATATAATGCTGCTCCACACTGTATCCACTGAATATAATACTGCCACACACTGTTTCCACTGAATATAATACTGCCACTCACTGTATCCACTGAATATAATGCTGCCACACACTGTACCCACTAAATATAATACTGCTATACACTGTACCCACTAAATATAATCCTGCCACACACTGTACCATGAATAGAATACTGCCATACACTGTACCCACTAAATATAAAACTGCCACACACTGTATCCACTAAATATAATACTACCACACACTGTACCCACTAAATATAATACTGCCATACAATGTACCCACTAAATATAATACTGCCACACACTGTACCCTGAATATAATGCTGCCCCACACTGTATCCACTGAATATAATACTACCCCACACTGTATCCACTGAATATAATACTGCTATACACTGTACCCACTAAATATAATCCTGCCACACACTGTACCCTGAATATAATACTGCCATACACTGTACCCACTAAATATAATCCTGCAACACACTGTACCATGAATAGAATACTGCCATACACTGTACCCACTAAATATAAAACTGCCACACACTGTATCCACTAAATATAATACTACCACACACTGTACCCACTAAATATAATACTGCCATACAATGTACCCACTAAATATAATACTGCCACACACTGTACCCTGAATATAATGCTGCCCCACACTGTATCCACTGAATATAATACTACCCCACACTGTATCCACTGAATATAATACTGCTATACACTGTACCCACTAAATATAATCCTGCCACACACTGTACCCTGAATATAATGCTGCTCCACACTGTATCCATTGAATATAATACTGCCACACACTGTTTCCACTGAATATAATACTGCCACTCACTGTATCCACTGAATATAATGCTGCCACACACTGTACCCACTAAATATAATACTGCTATACACTGTACCCACTAAATATAATCCTGCCACACACTGTACCCTGAATATAGTGTTGCTCCACACTGTAGCCACAGAATATAATACTGCCACACACTGTATCCACTGAATATAATGCTGCCTCACATGCATACACATTATATATACATATACACCCCCTCTTATCCTGTGTCCTCATCACTCCTCATCACCCCAATAACCCCCCGCCAAACCACTCCTCATCACTACTATAACCCCCCCCCCCTAGCACCTCTCCTCATCACTACTATAACCAGGGGGGCACCTCTCCACATCACCCTCCATAACCCCCCTGCACCTCTCATCACCCCCATAATCGACCTGCACCTTTCATCACCCCCCCTGCACCTTTCCTCTTCACCCCTATAACCCCCCCTGCACCTCTTATCACCCCCATAACCCCCCCTCACCTCTTATCACCCCCATAACCCCCCTGCACCTCTTATCCCCCCCATAACCCTCCTGCACCTCTTATGACCCCTATAACCCCCTGCACCTCTTGTGACCCCATAACACCCCTGCACCTCTTATCACCCCCATAACACCCCCTGCATTTCTTATCACCCCCATAATCCCCTGCACCTCTTATGACCCCCATAATACCCCCCTGCACCTCTTATGACCCCCATAACACCCCCCTGCACCTCTTATCATCCCCATAACCCCCTGCACCTCTTATGACCCAATAACACCCCTGCACCTCTTATGACCCCCATAACACCCCTGCACCTCTTATCACCCCCATAACACCCCCTGCATTTCTTATCACCCCCATAACCCCCTGCACCTCTTATGACCCCCATAATACCCCCTGCACCTCTTATGACCCCGATAACACCCCCCTGCACCTCTTATCATCCCCATAACCCCCCTGCACCTCTTATGACCCCCATAACACCCCTGCACCTCTTATGACCCCATAACCCCCCTGCACCTCTTATGACCCCCATGACACCCCTTGCACCTCTTATGACCCCCATAACACCCCCCTGCACCTCTTATGACCCCCATAACACCCCTGCACCTCTTATGACCCCCATAACACCCCCTTGCACCTCTCATCATCTCCATAACCCCCCTGTACCTCTTATCACCCCCATAACCCCCTGCACCTCTTATGACCCCCAGAACACCCCTGCACCTCTTATGACACCCATAACCCCCCTGAACCTCTTAGGACCCCCACAACACCCCCTGCACCTCTTATGACCCCCATAACACCCCCCTGCACCTCTTATGACCCCCATAACACCCCCCTGCACCTCTTATGACCCCCATAACCCCCCCGCACCTCTTATCACCCTTGCATCTCTTATGACCCCCATAACACCCCTCCCCTGCACCTCTCATCACCCTTCTAGTCCCCTAACCACCATACGCCCCCCTCCATGCCCCCAGGCCCGCCGCCCCAGTTTACTTACCCTGCCGGGGATCGCATACAACGGCATGAGGCTGCTGCTCCTAGTCCTGTCACTGGATGCTGGAGATCGTGTGGGGACGTAGGCAGGGACAGGTCAGGTGACTGAAGTAGACATCACGTGCGTGCCTGCGCAGGGCACGTGACGTCTCTATTCCAATCAGCCCCTGACCTGTCCGGCCCCTGACTTGTTTCTTAAGCGGCCCGCACCCTACAAAAAGGTAATTTTAATAGAAATGTGCGGGCCCTCCGGACTATGAGGCCCGATCATAGTCCTGGGGGCACCCAGCGGTCAGTGAGTGACAGTCGCAGTCACTCACTGACAGGCCAATTTAAAAAAAAAAAAAAAAGGTCCAGGGACATCCCGGCCTCCTGAAGCTCCTGCCAACCTCCCATCCAAACAGTAACCCTAACCAAAAATACCTAAACATATAAAAAGTAATTAATGGTACAAACAGTCCGATCATTAAGGGTACAAACATTCTGGATGTTAACCGCTTAACGATGCAGGACGTATATTTACGCGTCGCGATCCCGCATCATATCGCGTCGGTCCCGGCGCTCATCATCGGCCGGGACTCGTGGCTAATACAACACATCGCCGATCGCGGCGATGTGCGGTATTAACCCTTTAGAAGCGGCGGTCAAAGCTGACCGCCGCTTCTAAAGTGAAAGTGAAAGTGACCCGGCTGCTCAGTCGGGCTGTTCAGACCGCCGTGGTGAAATCGCGGTGTCCCGAACAGCTTGCAGGACACCGGGAGGGCCCTTACCTGCCTCCTCGGTGTCCGATCGGGGAATGACTGCTCCGTGCCTGAGATCCAGGCAGGAGCAGTCAAGCGCCGATAACACTGATCACAGGCGTGTTAATACACGCCTGTGATCAGGATGAGAGATCAGTGTGTGCAGTGTTATAGGTCCCTATGGGACCTATAGCACTGCAAAAAAAAAGTAAAAAAAAAGTGTTAATAGAGGTCATTTAACCCCTTCCCTAATAAAAGTTTGAATCACCCCCCTTTTCCCATAAAAAAAATAAAACAGTGTAAAAAAAAAAATAAATAAACATATGTGGTATCGCCGCGTGCGTAAATGTCCGAACTATAAAAATATATCATTATTTAAACTGCACGGTCAATGGCGTACGCGCAAAAAAATTCCAAAGTCCAAAAAGCGTAGTTTGGTCACTTTTTATACCATTAAAAAATGAATAAAAAGTGATCAAAAAGTCCGATCAAAACAAAAATCATACCGATAAAAACTTCAGATCATGGTGCAAAAAATGAGTAGAATGAATAGAATACTGCCATACACTGTACCCACTAAATATAAAACTGCCACACACTGTATCCACTAAATATAATACTACCACACACTGTACCCACTAAATATAATACTGCCATACAATGTACCCACTAAATATAATACTGCCACACACTGTACCCTGAATATAATGCTGCCCCACACTGTATCCACTGAATATAATACTACCCCACACTGTATCCACTGAATATAATACTGCTATACACTGTACCCACTAAATATAATCCTGCCACACACTGTACCCTGAATATAATGCTGCTCCACACTGTATCCACTGAATATAATACTGCCACACACTGTTTCCACTGAATATAATACTGCCACTCACTGTATCCACTGAATATAATGCTGCCACACACTGTACCCACTAAATATAATACTGCTATACACTGTACCCACTAAATATAATCCTGCCACACACTGTACCATGAATAGAATACTGCCATACACTGTACCCACTAAATATAAAACTGCCACACACTGTATCCACTAAATATAATACTACCACACACTGTACCCACTAAATATAATACTGCCATACAATGTACCCACTAAATATAATACTGCCACACACTGTACCCTGAATATAATGCTGCCCCACACTGTATCCACTGAATATAATACTACCCCACACTGTATCCACTGAATATAATACTGCTATACACTGTACCCACTAAATATAATCCTGCCACACACTGTACCCTGAATATAATACTGCCATACACTGTACCCACTAAATATAATCCTGCAACACACTGTACCATGAATAGAATACTGCCATACACTGTACCCACTAAATATAAAACTGCCACACACTGTATCCACTAAATATAATACTACCACACACTGTACCCACTAAATATAATACTGCCATACAATGTACCCACTAAATATAATACTGCCACACACTGTACCCTGAATATAATGCTGCCCCACACTGTATCCACTGAATATAATACTACCCCACACTGTATCCACTGAATATAATACTGCTATACACTGTACCCACTAAATATAATCCTGCCACACACTGTACCCTGAATATAATGCTGCTCCACACTGTATCCATTGAATATAATACTGCCACACACTGTTTCCACTGAATATAATACTGCCACTCACTGTATCCACTGAATATAATGCTGCCACACACTGTACCCACTAAATATAATACTGCTATACACTGTACCCACTAAATATAATCCTGCCACACACTGTACCCTGAATATAGTGTTGCTCCACACTGTAGCCACAGAATATAATACTGCCACACACTGTATCCACTGAATATAATGCTGCCTCACATGCATACACATTATATATACATATACACCCCCTCTTATCCTGTGTCCTCATCACTCCTCATCACCCCAATAACCCCCCGCCAAACCACTCCTCATCACTACTATAACCCCCCCCCCCTAGCACCTCTCCTCATCACTACTATAACCAGGGGGGCACCTCTCCACATCACCCTCCATAACCCCCCTGCACCTCTCATCACCCCCATAATCGACCTGCACCTTTCATCACCCCCCCTGCACCTTTCCTCTTCACCCCTATAACCCCCCCTGCACCTCTTATCACCCCCATAACCCCCCCTCACCTCTTATCACCCCCATAACCCCCCTGCACCTCTTATCCCCCCATAACCCTCCTGCACCTCTTATGACCCCTATAACCCCCTGCACCTCTTGTGACCCCATAACACCCCTGCACCTCTTATCACCCCCATAACACCCCCTGCATTTCTTATCACCCCCATAATCCCCTGCACCTCTTATGACCCCCATAATACCCCCCTGCACCTCTTATGACCCCCATAACACCCCCCTGCACCTCTTATCATCCCCATAACCCCCTGCACCTCTTATGACCCAATAACACCCCTGCACCTCTTATGACCCCCATAACACCCCTGCACCTCTTATCACCCCCATAACACCCCCTGCATTTCTTATCACCCCCATAACCCCCTGCACCTCTTATGACCCCCATAATACCCCCTGCACCTCTTATGACCCCGATAACACCCCCCTGCACCTCTTATCATCCCCATAACCCCCCTGCACCTCTTATGACCCCCATAACACCCCTGCACCTCTTATGACCCCATAACCCCCCTGCACCTCTTATGACCCCCATGACACCCCTTGCACCTCTTATGACCCCCATAACACCCCCCTGCACCTCTTATGACCCCCATAACACCCCTGCACCTCTTATGACCCCCATAACACCCCCTTGCACCTCTCATCATCTCCATAACCCCCCTGTACCTCTTATCACCCCCATAACCCCCTGCACCTCTTATGACCCCCAGAACACCCCTGCACCTCTTATGACACCCATAACCCCCCTGAACCTCTTAGGACCCCCACAACACCCCCTGCACCTCTTATGACCCCCATAACACCCCCCTGCACCTCTTATGACCCCCATAACACCCCCCTGCACCTCTTATGACCCCCATAACCCCCCCGCACCTCTTATCACCCTTGCATCTCTTATGACCCCCATAACACCCCTCCCCTGCACCTCTCATCACCCTTCTAGTCCCCTAACCACCATACGCCCCCCTCCATGCCCCCAGGCCCGCCGCCCCAGTTTACTTACCCTGCCGGGGATCGCATACAACGGCATGAGGCTGCTGCTCCTAGTCCTGTCACTGGATGCTGGAGATCGTGTGGGGACGTAGGCAGGGACAGGTCAGGTGACTGAAGTAGACATCACGTGCGTGCCTGCGCAGGGCACGTGACGTCTCTATTCCAATCAGCCCCTGACCTGTCCGGCCCCTGACTTGTTTCTTAAGCGGCCCGCACCCTACAAAAAGGTAATTTTAATAGAAATGTGCGGGCCCTCCGGACTATGAGGCCCGATCATAGTCCTGGGGGCACCCAGCGGTCAGTGAGTGACAGTCGCAGTCACTCACTGACAGGCCAATTTAAAAAAAAAAAAAAAAAGGTCCAGGGACATCCCGGCCTCCTGAAGCTCCTGCCAACCTCCCATCCAAACAGTAACCCTAACCAAAAATACCTAAACATATAAAAAGTAATTAATGGTACAAACAGTCCGATCATTAAGGGTACAAACATTCTGGATGTTAACCGCTTAACGATGCAGGACGTATATTTACGTCCTGCGCCGACTCCCGCGATATGAAGCGGGATCGCATCGCGATCCCGCATCATATCGCGTCGGTCCCGGCGCTCATCATCGGCCGGGACTCGTGGCTAATACAACACATCGCCGATCGCGGCGATGTGCGGTATTAACCCTTTAGAAGCGGCGGTCAAAGCTGACCGCCGCTTCTAAAGTGAAAGTGAAAGTGACCCGGCTGCTCAGTCGGGCTGTTCAGACCGCCGCGGTGAAATCGCGGTGTCCCGAACAGCTTGCAGGACACCGGGAGGGCCCTTACCTGCCTCCTCGGTGTCCGATCGGGGAATGACTGCTCCGTGCCTGAGATCCAGGCAGGAGCAGTCAAGCGCCGATAACACTGATCACAGGCGTGTTAATACACGCCTGTGATCAGGATGAGAGATCAGTGTGTGCAGTGTTATAGGTCCCTATGGGACCTATAGCACTGCAAAAAAAAAGTAAAAAAAAAGTGTTAATAGAGGTCATTTAACCCCTTCCCTAATAAAAGTTTGAATCACCCCCCTTTTCCCATAAAAAAAATAAAACAGTGTAAAAAAAAAAAAAAAAAAACATATGTGGTATCGCCGCGTGCGTAAATGTCCGAACTATAAAAATATATCATTATTTAAACTGCACGGTCAATGGCGTACGCGCAAAAAAATTCCAAAGTCCAAAAAGCGTAGTTTGGTCACTTTTTATACCATTAAAAAATGAATAAAAAGTGATCAAAAAGTCCGATCAAAACAAAAATCATACCGATAAAAACTTCAGATCATGGTGCAAAAAATGAGTCCTCATACCACCCTGTACGTGGAAAAATAAAAAAAGTTACAGGGGTCAGAAGATGACATTTTTAAACGTATACATTTTCCTGCATGTAGTTATGATTTTTTCCAGAAGTGCGACAAAATCAAACCTATATAAGTAGGGTATCATTTTAACCGTATGGACTGAATGATGACGTACAGAATAATGATAAGGTGTAATTTTTACCGAAATATGCACTGCGTAGAAACGGAAGCCCCCAAAAGTTACAAAATGGCGTTTTTTCTTCGATTTTGTCGCACAATTATTTTTTTTTCCGTTTCGCCGTGCATTTTTGGGTAAAATGACTAATGTCACTGCAAAGTAGAATTGGTGACGCAAAAAATAAGCCATAATATGGATTTTTAGGTGGAAAATTGAAAGGGTTATGATTTTTAAAAGGTAAGGAGGAAAAAACGAAAATGTGCAAAAATGGAAAAATCCTGAGTCCTTAAGGGGTTAAACAGTTAACCAGTTAACCAGAATATAGAACACTTTGGCAATTTCATGTGGTCTAAGTGTAAAGATACTTTCAGAATAATTTTTTTTATGTGATTACAGAACCATTATTATACCAGCAGTTTAGATATAAAAAGATGATGGCCTAGAATTCCTTTGTTCTGCAAAGAATGTAATACAAAGAAGCTGATGCCAGTATTGTCAACATGCTCAGTAATGTCAGCTTTATTTCATCTCTCTCCCTCTGAAATAAAAAACACATAGGAAAAGGGCACTTGGATAAGAATGGTATTGGAAGGTCAAAGATCAATGACTAAAGCTTTGTGCTGATCTAAAAACATCAACTGAAGTTATAGCAAAGCTTAAAACTGTAGTATAGCTCAAAATTGAGAATGATTAACATAATTATAGTATTCACATACTAAGTTCACATTTAAGGCTAAGATTAGTTTTATTATATTATTCTAATATGTGCTCATTTTTTTTTTTTTAACATATACTCTAGCTGATAATATGCAACAGAATGTCATGGAAGATTGAATAAAATCACATTGCTCCTGACTAGAGTTGAACTTTTTAAAAATTCACTTTAACAGGTTCACAGAATTTTGCCAAAAAGTATAGTTCTGAGCAAATTATTTAATACTGAACCAAAAAGCAGCACTAACCCTAAAACGTGTGTACAACACTGCCTAAGAGACCTAAAGCCCTGTATAACGAATAGGTCACCTAGAAATGTATTCAAGTACTTTTGTACTGGTTTTATGGCTAAGTTAATCTTAACGTTATAGCGACGTGTGGTAACCCATGGCAACTAAAATTTTGTTTAAAAACACACTGCACTAGCAAATATTGTATATTTTTTTAAAATTTCATGGATTGAAGTGTGTTTCTAAAATCTTTTATTTATTTGTTGTTTGTTCTTTTGTTCTTTATTTTCACTTTTGCAAATTCACTTTCGATTACAGGATGTCAATGTTTTTACATCAGGTCGACCTCAAACAAATCATCATCACCCCAACAACCAGGTTCAGTCATACCTGGGCTGTGGCCTTTCTTCAGCAGATACAATGAGCCCAGAACTTTTACTTTGCAGATTGGATCATTGATAAAAACTACCCTAGTTTGCCATGGGTGTAGCCTCAGAGAGAGTATTCAGCATGGTAGGTGGCATCGGACTCAGGACTCCTTAGTGAACACGTTTGTCCACCAAAAATATGGAAAAAAAACTCACATTTGTTAAAATGAATCAGGCATGCATTCGAGAGGATTTTAAAACCACTGTACCTGGTTTGGCACTGACTAGACATGCCATGACATGTTCCTGTTGATTGGCTAGTACTAACAGTACTCCTGTAGCCAGCTCACTAGTAGTGTTGAGCGTGAATATTTGAAATGGGAATTTTTACCATGAATATCGGCACTTCGCGATTTCGTGAATATTTAGAATATAGATATATATTCGTAATGACGAATATTCGTGTTTTTTTTTAAGCCAATTTATGTGAATATTTATATGAATATCGGCACTTTCAGACTGGACACGGATCCCTCCCTTCTTTTAGATGAAAGATATCATTTCATTACGTATTTTTGCATGTAAAAAAAAGAGAACGAACATAGCGAATATGCGAATTTCGCAAATATAGGACGAATATTCGTCCATATATTCACAAAATATAGCAAATTCAAATATGGCCCCTGCCGCTCATCACTACTCACTAGTACTACCACCACTCCACCATCCCTGCTGCAACTACTTCCAGGCCTACACAAACAAATCAATCAATTGATTCCTAAAAAGGATAATTGTTGGACCTTTTACATTTTAAAAAGCATAAAGATACACTAGTGCAGTGTGTTTTTACACAAGCTATTATTTACCACCAGGTACCACCTTTTTACCCATAGCCAAACATGTACCCATATCTGGCAACACAGCTCAAAGTATTTGAATACACTTCTAGGTGACCTAAGGGTGCATGCACACCACGTTTTTGCAATACAGTTCCCATATCAGGTTTTTGATGAAAAACTGATCCCTCAAAACTTGAATAAACTGTATCAAAACATGTGTACAAATTTTAACCCATATACGGTTGAAAACCGTATACGGTTTGAAAAATGATGTCCGTTGCATCCGTTTTTTAAGAAAAAAACATGTAAGCTTTTAAGTTTTCACTCCATTTTGAATAAAGTTTCACTTGTTTGATTGAAGTTCCAAGAAAAAAACTGTGCAAAGTCAAAAACTGTATGGTGAAAACCTGATGGAACCGTACGCACATACAGTTCTGTACGGTTCCCATTGACTCCCATGTTTAAAAAAAACATATACGGTTCAATACAGTTTTTCACCCGGACCAAAAAATGTGGTAGACTACAGTTTTGGGTACAGGTAAAAACCTGGACAAAACCCTATGTGATGCAAAACTGACTAAACCGGATGATGCGTTTGACATATGGTTTACAATGTTAAGTCAATGCATGCGGTTTTTTATACAGTTCCGTACGGTTTTTAACTTGAAACCGTATACGGGAACTGTATAGCTAAAACGTGGTGTGCATGCACTCTGTGTTAGGGACGTTGCAGACAGAGCAAATTCTGCTCTGAATTTTCTAGAGGATATATTGGTATTGTAAAATTGGAACAATTCTCTGTGCTATACACACATATCCCTCCCTGTCCTTGTGGCCCCTTTCCCTAAAATACATAGGCTTTTCAGGTGTCTCTCACTCACCCTTATACTGCCTCCTATTTCACTGGGAGATGTATGCAAGCCATTATTGGCTAACCTGAGTCCATGTGATCATCCTACTTGCAAGGTATTCTAGACTACCCTAATGTCAAACCTTTGTTCCTTTTTCTTTTGTTATTCTCACATGGCGCCAATGCCATGCTACCAGGTTTGGCTGAAGTAAACCAAATTCTTCTTTTTTTTTAAGAGCCAAGGTACGTGCTCCTAATTCACCCAATTGCAAGTAAAATGTGCAAATGTTCACACAAAAAAACGTGCACGAGGATGCGGTCCAACAGGAGAGAAGCCCCCCAACTAACCAAACTCTATGCCTCTAAGCCAAAAGGCATTTGCAAGGCTCCAGGTACGATGTCCCCTTTCGCCAAAGCTACTAAGGGACCGAAAAGTGATCCTGGTGAACAACTAGGTGTTAATCAAGTTGCTGCCGAGCAACCAGTAAAACCGGTTCGGCAACCCTGTCGGAGCAGGGATGGCCGGGGAATGGCAGGGAGGTGAGGAACCTAATGGCCACACACACCTCCCCTAGACTGGCAGGAGGGACACCCCGAAGGGCTACCGCACCCTGACCAAATCCTAATGTACATATAAAAAGGAACCTAAACATGAACACTAAAGAATACATAAGTGGATGTGCACAGTGTGATACTGCTTGGACATCTGCAGATCAACAGCCAGAAGGCCGGAACACTAGAGGTGAGAGCTAAAGTGCGTGCTGGGTGCCATCAGTCAAGTGGGGTCACTACTCCCAAATGAGTTCCAGCACCCTGGGGTCACCACTCCCAGGGCACTTTTGCACCTCTGCTCTTACCCTACCTGAACTTTAGGGCAAGATCCAGAGAATACAGGTCGCTTCAGGGTCTTCCACCCAGACACACAGCATACCCTGGTACACCTGCACCAGTCTGTGTGGTCTTCCACACCACCAACTAATAAGAAAGGTACTACACATGATCTTAGCCAAAAGGCCATGAAGTTAGCGGTGCTACAGTACATTACAGTGGCCTTGACCTAAGGGTACACAATTACCACTTACCAACACTAAAAGATCATCTTAAGCCCACGTTAACTTGTTCCAAATGTGTATTGCAGTACCATTTCAGTTTGCCATTACTGTGGCAAAAAATGGCAAAAATTTGACAATACCATACAGAATACATGTTACGCCGAGCGCTCCGGGTCCCCGCTCCTCCCCGGAGCGCTCGCTTCACTCCCTCCGCTGCAGCGCTCCGGTCACGTCCTCTGACCCGGGGCGCTGCGATCCTGCTGCCAGCCGGGATGCGATTCGCGATGCGGGTAGCGCCCGCTCGCGATGCGCACCCCGGCTCCCCTACCTGACTCGCTCCCCGTCTGTTCTGTCCCGGCGCGCGCGGCCCCGCTCCCTAGGGCGCGCGCGCGCCGGGTCTCTGCGATTTAAAGGGCCACTGCGCCGCTGATTGGCGCAGTGGTTCCAATTAGGGTTTTCACCTGTGCACTTCCCTATATTACCTCACTTCCCTTGCACTCCCTTGCCGGATCTTGTTGCCTTAGTGCCAGTGAAAGCGTTCCTTGTGTGTTCCTTGCCTGTGTTTCCAGACCTTCTGCCGTTGCCCCTGACTACGATCCTTGCTGCCTGCCCCGACCTTCTGCTACGTCCGACCTTGCTTCTGCCTACTCCCTTGTACCGCGCCTATCTTCAGCAGCCAGAGAGGTGAGCCGTTGCTAGTGGATACGACCTGGTCACTACCGCCGCAGCAAGACCATCCCGCTTTGCGGCGGGCTCTGGTGAAAACCAGTAGTGGCTTAGAACCGGTCCACTAGCACGGTCCACGCCAATCCCTCTCTGGCACAGAGGGTCCACTACCTGCCAGCCGGCATCGTGACAGTAGATCCGGCCATGGATCCCGCTGAAGTTCCTCTGCCAGTTGTCGCTGACCTCACCACGGTGGTCGCCCAGCAGTCACAACAGATAGCGCAACAAGGCCAACAGCTGTCTCAACTGACCGTTATGCTACAACAGTTGCTACCACAGCTTCAGCAGTCATCTCCTCCGCCAGCTCCTGCACCTCCTCCGCAGCGAGTGGCCGCTTCTGGGATACGCTTGTCCTTGCCGGATAAATTTGATGGGGACTCTAAGTTTTGCCGTGGCTTTCTTTCCCAATGTTCCCTGCATCTGGAGATGATGTCGGACCTGTTTCCCACTGAAAGGTCTAAGGTGGCTTTCGTAGTCAGTCTTCTGTCCGGAAAAGCCCTGTCATGGGCCACACCGCTCTGGGACCGCAATGACCCCGTCACTGCCTCTGTACACTCCTTCTTCTCGGAAATCCGAAGTGTCTTTGAGGAACCTGCCCGAGCCTCTTCTGCTGAGACTGCCCTGTTGAACCTGGTCCAGGGTAATTCTTCCGTTGGCGAGTATGCCGTACAATTCCGTACACTTGCTTCAGAATTGTCCTGGAATAATGAGGCCCTCTGCGCGACCTTCAAAAAAGGCCTATCCAGCAACATTAAAGATGTTCTGGCCGCACGAGAAATTCCTGCTAATCTACATGAACTTATTCACCTAGCCACTCGCATTGACATGCGTTTTTCTGAAAGGCGTCAGGAACTCCGCCAAGATATGGACTCTGTTCGCACGAGGCGTTTCGTCTCCTCGGCTCCTCTCTCCTCTGGTCCCCTGCAATCTGTTCCTGTGCCTCCCGCCGTGGAGGCTATGCAGGTCGACCGGTCTCGCCTGACACCTCAAGAGAGGACACGACGCCGTATGGAGAACCTCTGCCTGTACTGTGCTAGTACCGAACACTTCCTGAGGGATTGTCCTATCCGTCCTCCCCGCCTGGAAAGACGTACGCTGACTCCGCACAAAGGTGAGACAGTCCTTGATGTCTACTCTGCTTCTCCACGTCTTACTGTGCCTGTGCGGATGTCTGCCTCTGCCTTCTCCTTCTCTACAGTGGCCTTCTTGGACTCTGGATCTGCAGGAAATTTTATTTTGGCCTCTCTCGTCAACAGCTTCAACATCCCAGTGACCAGTCTCGCCAGACCCCTCTACATCAATTGTGTAAATAATGAAAGATTGGACTGTACCATACGTTTCCGCACGGAGCCCCTTCTTATGAGCATCGGATCTCATCATGAGAGGATTGAACTTTTGGTCCTCCCCAATTGCACCTCGGAGATTCTCCTTGGACTTCCCTGGCTTCAACTTCATTCCCCAACCCTGGATTGGTCCACTGGGGAGATCAAGAGTTGGGGGTCCTCTTGTTCCAAGAACTGTCTAAAACCGGTTCCCAGTAACCCTTGCCGTAACTCTGTGGTTCCTCCAGTAACCGGTCTCCCTAAGGCCTATATGGACTTCGCGGATGTTTTCTGCAAAAAACAAGCTGAGACTCTACCTCCTCACAGGCCTTATGATTGCCCTATCGACCTCCTCCCGGGTACTACTCCACCCCGGGGCAGAATTTATCCTCTCTCTGCCCCAGAGACTCTTGCCATGTCCGAATACGTCCAGGAGAATCTAAAAAAGGGCTTTATCCGTAAATCCTCCTCTCCTGCCGGAGCCGGATTTTTCTTTGTGTCCAAAAAAGATGGCTCCCTACGTCCTTGCATTGACTACCGCGGTCTTAATAAAATCACGGTTAAGAACCGCTACCCCTTACCCCTCATCTCTGAACTCTTTGATCGCCTCCAAGGTGCCCACATCTTCACTAAATTGGACTTAAGAGGCGCCTATAACCTCATCCGCATCAGAGAGGGGGACGAGTGGAAAACGGCATTTAACACCAGAGATGGACACTTTGAGTATCTGGTCATGCCCTTTGGACTGTGCAATGCCCCTGCCGTCTTCCAAGACTTTGTCAATGAAATTTTTCGTGATCTGTTATACTCCTGTGTTGTGGTATATCTGGACGATATCCTAATTTTTTCTGCCAATCTAGAAGAACACCGCCAGCATGTCCGTATGGTTCTTCAGAGACTTCGTGACAACCAACTCTATGCCAAAATTGAGAAATGTCTGTTTGAATGCCAATCTCTTCCTTTTCTAGGATATTTGGTCTCTGGCCAGGGACTACAGATGGATCCAGACAAACTCTCTGCCGTCTTAAATTGGCCACGCCCCTCCGGACTCCGTGCTATCCAACGCTTTTTGGGGTTCGCCAATTATTACAGGCAATTTATTCCACATTTTTCTACCATTGTGGCTCCTATCGTGGCTTTAACCAAAAAAAATGCTGATCCCAAGTCCTGGCCTCCTCAAGCAGAAGACTCCTTTAAACGACTCAAGTCTGCCTTTTCTTCGGCTCCCGTGCTCTCCAGACCTGACCCTTCCAAACCCTTCCTATTGGAGGTTGATGCCTCCTCAGTAGGAGCTGGAGCTGTTCTTCTACAAAAAAATTCTTCCGGGCATGCTGTCACTTGTGGTTTTTTCTCTAGGACCTTCTCTCCAGCGGAGAGGAACTACTCCATCGGGGATCGAGAGCTTCTAGCCATTAAATTAGCACTTGAGGAATGGAGGCATCTGCTGGAGGGATCAAGATTTCCTGTTATTATCTACACCGACCACAAGAACCTCTCCTACCTCCAGTCGGCCCAACGGCTGAATCCTCGCCAGGCCCGGTGGTCTCTGTTCTTTGCCCGATTTAATTTTGAGATTCACTTTCGTCCTGCCGATAAGAACATTAGGGCCGATGCTCTCTCTCGTTCCTCGGATGCCTCAGAAGTTGATCTCCCTCCGCAACACATCATTCCACCTGACTGCCTGATCTCCACTTCTCCTGCCTCCATCAGGCAGACTCCTCCAGGAAAGACCTTTGTTTCTCCACGCCAACGCCTCGGAATCCTCAAATGGGGTCACTCCTCCCATCTCGCAGGTCATGCGGGCATCAAGAAATCTGTGCAACTCATCTCCCGCTTCTATTGGTGGCCGACTCTGGAGACGGATGTTGGGGACTTTGTGCGAGCCTGCACTATCTGTGCCCGGGATAAGACTCCTCGCCAGAAGCCCGCTGGTTTTCTTCATCCTCTGCCTGTCCCCGAACAGCCTTGGTCTCTGATTGGTATGGATTTTATTACTGATTTACCCCCTTCCCGTGGCAACACCGTTATTTGGGTGGTCGTTGATCGATTCTCCAAAATGGCACATTTCATCCCTCTTCCTGGTCTTCCTTCTGCGCCTCAGTTGGCTAAACAATTTTTTGTACACATTTTTCGTCTTCACGGGTTGCCTACGCAGATTGTCTCGGATAGAGGGGTCCAATTCGTGTCTAAATTCTGGAGAGCTCTCTGTAAACAACTCAAGATTAAATTAAATTTTTCCTCTGCATATCATCCCCAGTCCAATGGACAAGTAGAAAGAATTAACCAGATCCTGGGTGATTATTTGCGACATTTTGTTTCCTCCCGCCAGGATGACTGGGCAGATCTCCTTCCATGGGCCGAATTCTCGTATAACTTCAGGGTCTCTGAATCTTCCTCCAAATCCCCATTTTTCGTGGTGTACGGCCGTCACCCTCTTCCCCCCCTCCCTACCCCCTTGCCCTCTGGTCTGCCCGCTGTGGATGAAATTTCTCGTGACCTTTCCATTATATGGAGAGAGACCCAAAATTCTCTCTTACAGGCTTCTTCACGCATGAAGAGGTTCGCGGATAAGAAAAGAAGAGCTCCCCCCGTTTTTTCCCCTGGAGACAAGGTATGGCTCTCCGCTAAATATGTCCGCTTCCGTGTCCCTAGCTACAAGTTGGGACCACGCTATCTTGGTCCTTTCAAAATTTTGTGTCAAATTAATCCTGTCTCTTATAAACTTCTTCTTCCTCCTTCTCTTCGTATCCCTAATGCCTTTCACGTCTCTCTTCTCAAACCACTCATCCTCAACCGTTTTTCTCCCAAATCTGTTCCTCCCACTCCTGTTTCCGGCTCCTCGGACGTCTTCTCGGTCAAGGAAATTTTGGCTGCCAAAAAGGTCAGAGGGAAAAATTTTTTTTTAGTAGACTGGGAGGGTTGTGGTCCTGAAGAGAGATCCTGGGAACCTGAGGACAACATCCTTGACAAAAGTCTGCTCCTCAGGTTCTCAGGCTCCAAGAAGAGGGGGAGACCCAAGGGGGGGGGTACTGTTACGCCGAGCGCTCCGGGTCCCCGCTCCTCCCCGGAGCGCTCGCTTCACTCCCTCCGCTGCAGCGCTCCGGTCACGTCCTCTGACCCGGGGCGCTGCGATCCTGCTGCCAGCCGGGATGCGATTCGCGATGCGGGTAGCGCCCGCTCGCGATGCGCACCCCGGCTCCCCTACCTGACTCGCTCCCCGTCTGTTCTGTCCCGGCGCGCGCGGCCCCGCTCCCTAGGGCGCGCGCGCGCCGGGTCTCTGCGATTTAAAGGGCCACTGCGCCGCTGATTGGCGCAGTGGTTCCAATTAGGGTTTTCACCTGTGCACTTCCCTATATTACCTCACTTCCCTTGCACTCCCTTGCCGGATCTTGTTGCCTTAGTGCCAGTGAAAGCGTTCCTTGTGTGTTCCTTGCCTGTGTTTCCAGACCTTCTGCCGTTGCCCCTGACTACGATCCTTGCTGCCTGCCCCGACCTTCTGCTACGTCCGACCTTGCTTCTGCCTACTCCCTTGTACCGCGCCTATCTTCAGCAGCCAGAGAGGTGAGCCGTTGCTAGTGGATACGACCTGGTCACTACCGCCGCAGCAAGACCATCCCGCTTTGCGGCGGGCTCTGGTGAAAACCAGTAGTGGCTTAGAACCGGTCCACTAGCACGGTCCACGCCAATCCCTCTCTGGCACAGAGGGTCCACTACCTGCCAGCCGGCATCGTGACAATACATAAACACAGCCTCATGAGCAAAGAGTAAGGCAGCTAAATGAATAGTACTATTAATTCCATTTCCCTGCATGGAAATAGTTAAATGCTTTATTTCTTTTACCTGCTAATTAAATGACTTTCATATTAGTATTATTCAATATAATTCAAAATACAAAAAACAGTCTGAGTCATCAGTCGGATGTTGTATCCGTATATCATTTACATTCAGAGTCTGGTAAAAATAAATTGTTTTCTTTGCAAGCCATAGAGCTTAAATTTGTTGCATGATATTACACGTTGAACAGTCTCCTTGATGTCAATGTGTAAACGGAGTCATCTCTGTAGTAGAGGCACTGTAAGAAAAGGCATAAAGGCTAAATAACATACTTAGAAATATAATATATTTTCAACAGACAATTCCTCAGCTGTTACTGAGTCTCTTAACCCAATATTGGGCAAATTAGTAATGGAACCAGCAATTTATACATAATTTTATTTAGGGTTTTTTCCTGTGTATTTAACCCCTTAAGGACCAAGCGTTTTTCTGTTTTTGCACTTTCGTTTTTTTCTCCTTACCTTATAAAAATCATAACCCTTTCAATTTTGCACCTAAAAATCCAAATGATTACTTATTTTTTGCACCACCAATTCTACTTTGTAATGAAATCAGTCATTTTACCCAAAAATCTACGGCAAAACGGAAACAAAAATCATTGTGCGACAAAATTGAAGAAAAAACACAATTTTGTAAATTTTGGGGGCTTCCGTTTCTACACCGTAAATTTTTCAGTAAAAATGACACTTTATCTTTATTCTGTAGGTCCATACGATTAAAATGATACCCTATTTATATAGGTTTGATTTTGTCATAGTTTGGGAAAAAAATCCTAACTAATACATTTAAAATTGTCCTTTTCTGACCCCATAACTTTATTATTTTTCCGTGTACGGGGTGATATGAGAACTCATTTTTTGCGCCGTGATCTGAAGTTTTAATCGGTATCATTTTTGTATTGATCAGACTTTTTGATCGCTTTTTATTCCTTTCTTTATGGTATGAAATGTGACCAAAAATACGCTATTGTTACGCCTAGCGCTCCGGGTCCCCGCTCCTCCCCGGAGCGCTCACGGCGTCTTTCTCCCTGCAGCGCCCCGGTCAGTCCCGCTGACCGGGAGCGCTGCACTGTCATGGCCGTCGGTGATGCGATTCGCACAGCGGGACGCGCCCGCTCGCGAATCGCATCCCAGGTCACTTACCCGTCCCGGTCCCCTGCTGTCTTGTGCTGGCGCGCGCGGCTCCGCTCTCTAGGGCGCGCGCGCGCCAGCTCTCTGAGACTTAAAGGGCCAGTGCACCAATGATTGGTGCCTGGCCCAATTAGCTTAATTGGCTTCCATCTGCTCCCTGGCTATATCTGATCTCCTCCCTTGCACTCCCTTGCCGGATCTTGTTGCCTTGTGCCAGTGAAAGCGTTTAGTGTGTCCAAAGCCTGTGTACCTGAACTTCTGCTATCCATCCTGACTACGAACCTTGTCGCCTGCCCCCGACCTTCTGCTACGTCTGACCTTGCCTCTGCCTAGTCCTTCTGTCCCACGCCTTCTCAGCAGTCAGCGAGGTTGAGCCGTTGCTAGTGGATACGACCTGGTTGCTACTGCCGCAGCAAGACCATCCCGCTTTGCGGCGGGCTCTGGTGAAAACCAGTAGCCTCTTAGAACCGGTCCACTAGCACGGTCCACGCCAATCCCTCGCTGACACAGCGGATCCACAACCCGTAAGCCGAATCGTGACAGTAGATCCGGCCATGGATCCCGCTGAGGTGCCGCTGCCAAGTCTCGCTGACCTTACCACGGTGGTCGCTCAGCAATCGCAGCAAATTGCCCAACAAGGACAGCAGCTGTCGCAGTTGACCGCCACGTTACAGCAACTTCTGCCTCTGCTACAGCAGCAACCATCTCCTCCGCCAGCTCCTGCACCTCCTCCGCAGCGAGTGGCCGCTCCTAGCCTCCGCTTGTCCCTGCCGGACAAATTTGATGGGGACTCTAAACTCTGCCGTGGATTTTTGTCTCAGTGTTCCCTGCATATGGAGATGTTGTCGGACTTGTTTCCTACAGAACGGTCTAAGGTGGCGTTTGTAGTAAGCCTTCTTTCAGGAAAGGCCTTGTCTTGGGCCACACCGCTCTGGGACCGCAATGATCCTGCCACAGCCACAGTCCAGGCCTTCTTCGCTGAAGTCCGGAGTGTCTTCGAGGAGCCAGCCCGAGCTTCTTCTGCTGAGACTGCCCTGCTGAACCTGGTCCAGGGTAATTCTTCAGTGGGCGAGTACGCCATCCAATTTCGTACTCTTGCTTCCGAGTTATCATGGAATAATGAGGCTCTCTGCGCGACCTTTAAAAAAGGCCTATCCAGTCGCGTCAAGGATGTGCTGGTCGCACGAGAGATTCCTGCCAACCTCCAAGAACTCATCCATTTAGCTACCCGCATTGACATGCGTTTTTCTGAGCGACACCAAGAGCTCCGCCAGGAAAAAGACTTAGATCTCTGGGCACCTCTCCCACAGTATCCGTTGCAATCTACGCCTGGGCCTCCCGCCGAGGAGGCCATGCAAGTGGATAGGTCTCGCCTGACCCAGGAAGAGAGGAATCGCCGTAGGGAAGAAAATCTCTGTCTGTACTGTGCCAGTACCGAGCATTTCTTGGTGGATTGCCCTATCCGTCCTCCACGTCTGGGAAACGCACGCACACACCCAGCTCACGTCGGTGTGGCGTCTCTTGGTTCCAAGTCTGCTCCTCCACGTCTCACGGTGCCCGTGCGGATTTCTCCTTCAGCCAACTCCTCCCTCTCAGCCGTGGCCTGCTTGGACTCCGGTGCCTCTGGAAATTTTATTTTGGAGTTGTTTGTTAATAAATTCCGCATCCCGGTGACCCGTCTCGTCAAGCCGCTCTACATTTCCGCGGTCAATGGAGTCAGACTGGATTGCACCGTGCGTTACCGCACAGAACCCCTCCTGATGTGTATTGGACCCCACCACGAAAGGATTGAGCTCTTCGTTCTCCCCAACTGTACCTCTGAGGTCCTCCTCGGTCTGCCGTGGCTCCGGCTTCATTCTCCCACCCTTGATTGGACCACCGGGGAGATCAAGAACTGGGACTCTGCCTGCCTTAGGAAGTGCCTCTCCCTCCCTCCCAGTCCCGTCAGGCAAGCCTCTGTGCCTCCTCATGGCTCCCGTCCTTGTGTCACCCTGCCCCGTGCCAAGCTTCACCCTCTGCCCTCCCTCCCCATTCCAACTCCTGCTGCACTGCCTGCCGTTGAGGAAACCCTCCATTCTTTCCCGGTGTCCTCATCCCAGGGGAGGCAGTTACCGGACAAAAAAAAGGGGAGACCTAAGGGGGGGGGGTACTGTTACGCCTAGCGCTCCGGGTCCCCGCTCCTCCCCGGAGCGCTCACGGCGTCTTTCTCCCTGCAGCGCCCCGGTCAGTCCCGCTGACCGGGAGCGCTGCACTGTCATGGCCGTCGGGGATGCGATTCGCACAGCGGGACGCGCCCGCTCGCGAATCGCATCCCAGGTCACTTACCCGTCCCGGTCCCCTGCTGTCTTGTGCTGGCGCACGCGGCTCCGCTCTCTAGGGCGCGCGCGCGCCAGCTCTCTGAGACTTAAAGGGCCAGTGCACCAATGATTGGTGCCTGGCCCAATTAGCTTAATTGGCTTCCATCTGCTCCCTGGCTATATCTGATCTCCTCCCTTGCACTCCCTTGCCGGATCTTGTTGCCTTGTGCCAGTGAAAGCGTTTAGTGTGTCCAAAGCCTGTGTACCTGAACTTCTGCTATCCATCCTGACTACGAACCTTGCCGCCTGCCCCCGACCTTCTGCTACGTCTGACCTTGCCTCTGCCTAGTCCTTCTGTCCCACGCCTTCTCAGCAGTCAGCGAGGTTGAGCCGTTGCTAGTGGATGCGACCTGGTTGCTACTGCCGCAGCAAGACCATCCCGCTTTGCGGTGGGCTCTGGTGAAAACCAGTAGCCTCTTAGAACCGGTCCACTAGCACGGTCCACGCCAATCCCTCGCTGACACAGCGGATCCACAACCCGTAAGCCGAATCGTGACAGCTATTTTGGACTTTGGAATTTTTTTGCGCGTACACCATTGACCGTGCGGTTTAATTTACGATATAGTTTTATTTACGATACATTTGCGATACCATATATGTTTTTTTAATCATGTTTATATATTTTTTATATGGAATTTGGGAAAGGGGGGTGATTTAAACTTTTAATAAGGAAGGGTATATTTTAATAAGGGGTAATGTGTGTGTTTTTAAACTTTTTTTGAACTTTTTTTTTTACACTTTTAGTCCCCTTAGGGAACATTTAGGAGGAATCATTTGATTCCTCATACAGATCAATGGGCTACAGATAATCCCATTGATCGGTGTGCTCTGCGCTCGATTGATAAAGCCTGGTCCTGCCAGACTTTATCATTCTGAGCACTGGAGCCGGCATGAAAGGAGAGGTAAGCCCTCCGGCTACCTCAGCGATCGCGCTGGGGGGGGGCTATCCACCCCACTGGACCACCAAGGACGGGATACAGGCACCTTTAGACGCTGCTGTCCACTTTGACAGTGGCAATCTAAAGGGTTAATAGCCAGCCGCGGCGATCGCTACAGGAATCAGCTGGGGGCTGGCCGGTATGACGCGGGCTCGTTAACGGCCATTGCACGAGCATAGACGTCCAAGGTCGTTATTGGGTTAAGTTAACCAATCTAAGTACATGTAAAAGTAAGCTGGAATGCAGCAATAATGCTTAAAATGCACATAAGATTTGTATAGCCTGAGGCCCAAATTACCATTTGCCACATAAGAGAACATCCGCATAAATGAGAATGGGTTTTCCCAATGTTTTTTTGGGGCAAAGAAGCTTTAAAGGGGTTGTTCAGATGTTCAGGACAACCCTGACAGCTGGAAATGTAAAATAAAATAATAATAATAATAAAAATATATTTCTAACCTGTAAACATCCTCCAATCCTGCACCATTTAACCCCTTGAAGACCATTTTGGCCGGACCATGCAAATTTTCGTTTTTCTAAAAATCATAACGCTTTCAATTTTGCACCTACAGACGCATATAAGGGCTTGTTTTTTGCGTCACCAATTGTACTTTGTAATGACATCAATTATTTTATACCACATAATCTGCGGCAAAACAAAAAAAAACGTATTCGTGGGGTGAAATTTAAAACAATCAGCCGTTTTGTAATTTTTGGCGGCTTCCCTTTCTATGCAGTGCACTTTTCGATAAAAATGACACTTTATCTTTATTCTGTAGGTCTATACGGTTACAAGGATACCCAATTTATGTAGGATTTATTTTATTGTAATACTTAAAAAAAATTTTAACTACATGCACCAAAATGTGTACATTTAGAATTGTCATCTTCTGACCCCTATAACTTTTTTGTATACAGGGATATATGGGGACTCATTTTTTGCAACGTGGTCTGTAATTTTTATCAGTACCATTTTTGTTTTCTTTTTATAAATTTTTTTTTATGGTATATGAAGTGACCAAAAATGTACAATTTTGGACTTTGGTATTTTTTTTTTCCGTGTATGCCATCGACCTTGCAGTTTAGCTAACCTTCTATTTTAATAGATCACACATTTACGTACCACATATGATTATTTTATTTTTAATTTTCTTATTTTATTTTAAAAAATGGGAAAAGGGGGATTCAAACCTTTATTAGGAAGGATTTAATTCACTTTGATTAACTTTTTTTAACACTTTATTTTTTTCTTTACTTTTTAGTCCCCATAGGGGGGCTATAACATGCAATCTTTTGATTGCATATACTGATCAATGCTATGCCATAGCATAGCATCGATCAGTGTTATCGGTGCTCTGCTGATTCAGCCTGCTGAAGCTTCCTGGATCAGCAGAGCACCGATCGGATGGTGAGGAGGCAGGTAAGGGCCCTCCCGCTGTCCTCTCAGCTCATCGGGACATCGGGATTCACCGTGATGTTCCCGATCAGCTTCGTAAGTAGTAGTAAGGTGATTGCATGAGGAGGTTTTTAAAGTGTGTTATCATGATGATAGGGAGGTTTTTGTTACAGTGCATTATCAGAAGCATAACCCCTTAAAGGGGTACTCCACCCCTAGACATCTTATCCCCCATCCAAAGGATAGGGGATAAAATGTCTGATCACAGGGGTCCCACTGCTGGGAACCCCCACGATCTCTCCTGCAGCACCCCTGTCATCTGGTGCACGGAGTAAGGTTCACTCTGTGCCTGATGACAGGCGATGACTGGCCCTGCCCCCTCGTGATGTCACGCCCGCCCCCTTAATGGAAGTCTATGGGAGGGGGTGTGGCGGCCGTCACACTCCCTCCCATAGACTTGCATTGAGGGGGCGGGGTGTGACATCACAAGGGGGTGGGGCCTTGACATCATGATCCTCCGGCCCCTGCATTGCTTGCTTTGTGCACCAGATGACTGGGGTGCTGCAGGAGAGATCACAGGAGTTCCCAGCGGCGGGACCCCCGTGATCAGACATCTTATACCCTATCCTTTGGATAGAGAATAAGATGTCTAGAGGTGGAGTACCCCTTTAAGGACATTTGGGGACCCATATAAAGACTTCTGCAGAGTAAAAAGCAGAGCAGTTGCCCATACAGTAGCAACCAATCAGATTGCTTCTTCCATAATTTTTTAGAGGCCTTTTTAAAAAATAAAGAAGCAATATGATTGGTCGCTATGGGCAACTGGTCAACTTATCCTCTGAACAGGCTTTAATAAATCTCCCCCATTAGACATAAATATTCCTCTTGGTGCTCTGTTAAATGTAAAATAATGCCAAATGTCCATAATTGCTCTTTTTTGCCACATCACAACCCAGAATAAATTGAATATAAAAGTAATTAAAAAGTCTTTTATGTGCAAAAGTGGTACTGATAAACACTACAGATCATTGCACAAAAAATGGGCCCTCATACAGCCTTGTATAGGGAAAATTTAAAAAGTTAAAGGGGTGAGAATATCCTTTTTTTTAAAAGCAGTACAATAATAGAAAGGCATGTAAACATGGGTATCATTTTAATCATATTGACCCACAGAATAAAAATGGCATAACATTTTTACCGTAAAGTCCACTACATATAAACGAAACTCCCCTAAAAACTGCAAAATTGCGTTTTTCTTTTCAATTTCCCCCACAAGTTATGTTTTTTGATGTATGTTTTTGCCCCATACATTTTAAAGTAAAATGAGTGATGTCATTACAAAGTACAATTACAAAAAAAAGCCGTCATCTGGGTCTGTGGATGGCGAAATGAGTTATAACTCTTAGAAAGCTAGGAGAAAAAAATCAAAACAAAAAAAAGAAAACTTTCAAAGGCCAAAATCAGCTGTGTCCTTAATTGAATTAAGAGTTTGTTACAGTTTGCTATCAGAAAGGTAATTTGTTACAGTGTGCAATTTTGAGTGACAGTCACCCAGGGCCCCACCACCACATTAGGAATGCAGACACCCTCTACCAGTTTAACAGGGCATTGGCTGCTGGGAGTAGACATGCTGAGACTACACTAGTCTACACCAGGCACTCCTGCTAGAATACACCAGGCACTCCTCTGCCGACCAATGAGGAGCAGAACAGCCACCACTGTGGAGTGAGACTGTGATAGTAGCTAACTTCAGTCGGGACCTGCTGCCATATAGGGGCTATACAGGAGGGCTGGTAATCTCTACAGGGGGGCATTATTACTGTTTGGGGCACTATAGATGATGGAAAAGTGCAGAGCCTAAAATGTTCGTCATGACATTCTGGGCCGGATGGAGAAGATAAAGTAAAGAAAACCACTCTGAACAGAGAAGGTGTCACATGCAAGTCACATGATGGAACTGTATGAAATCAGTTATATGGTCTGCAGAGCCTGTGTACAGCTAATATCTACCATTATATGGTCACCATATGTGGGAAGATTTGTAAAAGTTGGGGTAGGGGGCAGTAGTTAGCTCTGTTCTCTCCTTCTCTGGCTACTATATGTGGTCCTATATAACGGACGTCATGATTTAAACTTACACTTGGGTTAAATATTCTGTCAAACAGAGATGCCGACATATACCCCAGTGTAAAGGCAATGCCACCATTTACTTTAGTAGCCTAAATATAGTGTCTAGGCTAGTCAAGGGCTAGTGTCTATGTTTAGTCCATTTTCTCCATGAATATGTTTACTAAGTGTGACTCAAAAGTGCGGTCTGCTGTGCTTTACAGTGCTGCAAAGTAAAAATATACATGCAGGAAATGGACTTAAACTTTGTTACTAGTTGACTACGTTTAGGCTATTAAAGTGAAATAGACCACTGCCAGTATACTACAGTATGTGTTGGAAACCCTTTTTGTATATTCTAAACGAAAATTAAAATTGTGATATGAACAGCCCCCTAGTAGGATAACACAGAAGGTTTACCTGTTATAAAAAAATTGAAAAATACAGTTAAAAAATACAGTGTGTATAAAGTTCAAATCTGTGACTGAGCAATGAGTCTTGCCCTCTTACTAAACTCTTATAGACCGTAGGCAGCTGGATGCCTGTGGCCTATAAAAAGTCTGGAACGGTGCAGGATGTCAAGTTTTTGCTTGGACGTTTTTGCTTGTTTTTTTGCCACAGGCACTTTTTTTTTCCAGGACTTGACCCCTGATAACATGTCTAAGGGCTAAAGGAGAGAAGCCCTCCATCAAACCATTTCCTTCACCTCTGGGCCAAAAGGCATCTTCAGGGTTCCAGGTTCAAAGTCTCCCATCTCTGAAGCTTAGGAAGGTCAAATAATGCTTCTTAGAATCCACTTGGGCGTTAAACCAAGCTTCAACCAGGAAGCCAATAAGGTGGAATCTCTGCTAAAGTAGGCTCCCAGGGTTTCAGAAACGTGAGGAACCTGACGGCCACACACATCTCTCCTAGACCAACAGAAGGGAAACCCAAAAGGTCACTACACCCTGATCAATCCTAGTGACATACAACACACAACAGTAGCACAGCGACAACATACATAAAATTGTTGAATGCAGTGAATTACTGCCCAGTGATCTGGCTGGATCTATAAAAATTTCAGAATGGGGAAAAGGAGGTGATTTCCAAAGGTGAGAGTTTGCAGTGCACAAACCAACCCTCAGTGGGAACCCCCACCCATTGAGATCAGGCACCTCAGGGTCACCACTCCCTGAGACACAATGTACCTCAGCTCTTCACAGCAGCCCAATCCCCCCCCCCCCAGACCCAGAGGAAACAGGTCTCCTCAGGGCAACCCTTGACCTGGCTTCCTGAAACCAGCCCTGGTATACCTGCTCCCTCCATGCAGAAATCCACCCTTCTCAGTGACTCTAATACTAACCACTGATAAGAACAGAGGGGGAGAGTGGTGCATTTGCCCATAGCAACCAGATTGCTTCTTTAATTATTGAAGCAAAGAAGCAAAATCTGATTGATTGCTATAGGCAACTACACCGCTCTTCCTCTTCAAAGGTTTTGATAAATCTCCCACAGATATTGCATATGATTTAAGCCAAAAGGCAGAGCAGCCTTGGTTTAACTTGATGTATCATGTAACATGGAAATTTTTTTTCAACTGATTCATTTCCAAAAAGATTAAAGAGGCACTTTCATTGTGGAAAACTTTTTATATTATGTAGTACTACTGATTAGATGACCTTTTTAAATATACATTTATTTAAAAAAAATTCAATTTGACTAAAAAATCTAAAATGAAATTAGTTGCCACTAGGGGGTCATCTATCTTCATGCAGACAGACTACTCTGTATTTTGCAGTATACTGGATACTGGCCGTACAGTGTGTTGGTATCCAGTATAGGAGATCACAATTGTACCACTACAACCTTCAGCTGTTCCTAAACTACAACTCCCATGATGGGAGTTGCAGTTTTACAACAGATGGGGGTACAATCTTTGTAAAACTCTGTTTTAGAGCTGTGCATTCTCCAGCTGTGTGCCTCCAGCTCTTGCAAAACTACAGACAAAGGATGTGTGGGCATGCTGGGAGTTGTAGTTTTGCAACAGCTAACTCTAACACTGCTCTAACACAGCACTTTATAAACACTGCAGCTCCAGCTGTTGCAATGCAAAACAACAACTCCCAGCATGCTTGAACAACCAAAGCTTTTTCTGACTCCTGAATGACAAAGAAGCTGATCAGACATTCAGGAGTCTGAGAAAGCTGAATGACACACATAGTGACAGCTATGTTGATTAGCATCCAGCTTTACTAGGATCAGATAGAAAATGTATGCATAAAAACTACTGTGCAGAGATTTGCAGACTGCCAGGCTGCTTCCAGAGTCAGAGCAGATGAGTCCTCACAGTGAGGGGGAGAGATGGACATGTCCCTCAGAAGGAAAGAACAAAAAGCAAGTGATCAAAATATAAAGGCTATTTGTTGGGCATATATAGGTCCTAGACACATAAAAAATGATATGCACATGATCAGGAGTAGGTACTGAGTAACATCACTTTTTTTGCACTATGACAGGTACGCTTTAAGTTCTGCAGCATTAGAGACGTGTATTGTATTGTCTTGTAGCTTCTCTCCTCTGAAGGATTCAAGTGGATGATCTTACTACAGGCACAGGTTTTAACTGCAGGCATTATGGTTAGCAGTCATGGCACTAAGGCCAAATCTGACACTGTGCAGCCTAAGGAATTTACAGTATGCTATAGTAAATAGCTTGTCTAGATGCCCCTCTTCTGGCATGGAAATGAACAACTATTTGGCAGATGAGGCCCTGAAAGTTAATGCATAAGGAGGAGTTTCTTTCAGTGCAGTTAGACTGAGAAATGAGCCAAACATCGACATTTTAAACATTTACTATCTACGGTATTTTGTTTTTTGTTCGTAACAGCTGCAAGTGTAATAAAATCTATCTATTTGTGGTCATATCACAGTCTTAAATAAAGGATTATAGTTAGGAAACACCCAGAGAGACTGTCTCATTTTAATTAGCAAACAGAATTACCTTGACTTTGTTCTTTGTTACATTTCTTGTCATGGTTAATAAATCTTTGGTAACATGAAACACGGGCTGTAGATTAATTAGAAGGCTTTGTGCATGCTCTGTGATACAACAGTCAAATGGCCTTCTCCTGGGTATATACTGCCTTTTTAGTCTGTGTATTCTTAAATTATTTCATTGTTTTCCCTTGCTATTTGTTTTATGAGTTATTTTAATCTCTGTTCCCATATGCAGCAAAAGAGCAAGGAGTTTGGATAAACTGGATCAATTGTATTTATAAAATGTTTAATTAGGAACAACCTTTTGACAAGTATATTTCCTTGGTATACAGAGCTGTTTGCTGTCATTGTGCAGTGCACGTTTGGCTATACATCACACTGCAGTGCCAAAAATGTGGCCCTTAATAGGCATATGTTTTCTTGCTAGAATTACAAGGGTACTCCGGTGTAAAACTTTTTTTTTTTTTTTTTACTGAACTGGTGCCAGAGAGTTAAACAGATTTGTAAATGACTTCTATTAAAAAATCTTTACCCTTCCATTACTTTTTAGCAGCTGTATGCTACAGAGGAAATTCTTTACTTTTTGAATTTCTTTTTTTGTCTTGTCCACAGTGCTCTCTGCTGACACCTCTATCCGTGTCAGGAACTGTCTAGAGTAGCATAGGTTTGCTATGAGGATTTTCTACTGCTCTGGACAGTTCCTGATATGGACAGAGGTATCAGCAGAGAACACTGTGGACAACACAAAAAAGAAATTCAAAAAGCAAAGAATTCCCTCTGCATAGAGCTGCTAAAAAGTACTGGAAGTATGATGATTTTTTAATAGAAGTAATTTACAAATCTGTTTAATTTTCTGGCACCAGTTGATTTCCACCAGAGTATCCCTTCAACCCGTTAAGGACCAGGGGTTTTTCCACTCTCATTTTTTCCTCCTTACATTTAAAAAATCATAACTCTTTCAATTTTGCACTTAAAAATCCAATAGATGGCTTATTTTTTGCGCCACCAATTCTACTTTGTAATGAGCTCAGTAATTTTACCCCAAAATCTACGTTGAAACGTAAAAAAAAATATTCATAGCCGGGACCCTGGGCTAACAGCGATCATTGCAACGATCATTGTGCGGCGCGCTATTAACCCTTCAGACGCGGCGATCAAAGTTGATTGCCGCGCTGAAAATGAAAGTAAACGCTTCCCGGCAGCTCAGTCGCGATGTCCCGATCAGCTAGGATACGAGCGGAGGTCCCCTCACCTTGCTCCTTCGCGTCCGATCGGCATTTGATTGCTCCAAGCCTGAGCAACAGGCTTTTGCAATCAAGCCCCTATTACACTGATCCATGCAAAGCTATGGCTTTGCAGGGATCAGGGTAAAAGTTTAGTGTGTGCAGTGTCATAGCCCCTATGGGAGCTATAGCACTGCAAAAAAAAGTGAAATAAAAAAGTTAACAAAGGTCATTTAACTCCTCCCTAATAAAAGTTTGAATCACCCCCCTTTTCCCATAAAAAAAACTGTGTAAATAAAATGAAAATAAACATATGTGGTATTGCCGCGTGTGTAAATGTCCGAACTATAAAAATATATTGTTAATTAAACCGCACGGTCAATGGCGTATATGCAAAAAAATTCCAAAGTCCAAAATAGCGTATTTTTGGTCACTTTTTATATCATAAAAAATTTTATAAAAGGCGATCAAAAAGTCAGATGAATGCAAAAATAGTACCGATAAAAACTTCAGAACACGGCGCAAAAAATGAAGCCTCATATCGGCCCGCACGCAGAAAAGTAAAAAAAGTTATAGGGGTCAGAAGATGACATTTTTAAACGTATAAATTTTCCTGCATGTAGTTATGATTTTTTTCAGAAGTACGACAAAATCAAACCTATTTAAATAGGCTATCATTTTAACCGTATGGACCTACAGAATAAAAATAAGGTGTCATTTTTACCAAAAAATTTACTGCGTAGAAATGGAAGCCCCCAAAAGTTGCAAAATTAAATTTTTTCTTCAATTTTGTCGCACAATGAATTTTTTTTCCGTTTCGCCGTCAATTGTTTGGTAAAATGTCTAATGTCACTGCAAAGTAGAATTGGTGGTGCAAAAAATAAGCCATAATATGGAATTTTATGTGCAAAATTGAAAGCTTTATGATTTTTAGAGGTGATGAAAATGCAAAAACGGAAAAACGCTGAGTTCTTAAGGGGTTAAGTCTAGTAATGTTGCTCCAACTTTAGCCATATGAATATTGTTGCTTCTGAATTTTGATCCTGTGATCAGTAGGTTTCAGTAGTTTCCACAGATGTTGGTTTATTTCTCACCTGTCATTGTATTATCTTTTCCACTATTCTTCTATGCTGGGTAAGAATAGGTGGGAGTATTTTAGAGGGGGTGTTATCCCCCTTTTTCTAGTTCTTCCCTCACTATGGCCACCTCTTCTACTTATCTCAGGCAATAAAGAATACCTAAGTCTTCTACACAGTCGCATAGTAAGTCAGCCAACACACAACACTTGTGGTAAACAATAAAAAATATTTTCAAAGATGGAGGAACAAATCACTAAAACAGTTTGCACAACAGAATAACAAAAACATGCAAGTCTATAACCCCAGAGCTAGTGATAAGTACTTTCCCTTCCTCCATTATAAACACTTTTCATCTCTCAACAAAAACCAAGCCCACCGGGGGAATGACCCAGTGACCAGGCAGTCCCACTGCTGCCCGACCAAGCCCCTGGCTCTGGGCCACACCACCCCTCAGACGAAGCATCACAGAAACAATGGTCCCCACAGAGAACCACACTAGTGGGAAACCTGAAACCTACCATGTGCTCCCTGCCAGAGGGCTGGGAGAATGTAAGGAGGAAACCTTTATGCTGTCTCCTGCTAATTAAAAACACCTGGGACGAATGGGTGGACTGGAGTGCTGGCCATGGTAGAAGGGAGAGACTACAAATGTACAACAAAAATAGAGAAAAATAGCTGCACATCCACCATTTGTATTTTGACCTACTTGCTTCTCAGCATAATTTCAAAAACTAACAGGTTGATAGTATATATTTGGATCAAAATGTACAAGCCCACTCGCCACATTGAGGCCACCTAGTCAGAGTGGGTCCCTAACCTGACACTGGCGTAGCGCCGGGCGGTGACCACTGCCTCCGAGACACCAACCAACCATGTGATCCCTACCACAGGGCTGGGAGTATGTAAGGAGGAAACCCTTATGCAGTCTCCTGCTAATTAAAAACGCCTGGGCCGAATGGGTGGAGTGGAGTGCTGATAATGGAAGGAAGGAAAGACTACAAATGTGCATGCTGAGAAGCAAGTAGATCAAAATACAAATGGCGGATGTGCGGCTATGTTTCTCTATTTGTGTTGTACATTTGAAGTCTCTCCCTTCTTCCATGGCCAGCACTCCACTCCACCCATTCGTCCCAGACATTTTTAATTAGCAGGAGACTGTATAAAGGTTCCCTCCTAACATTCTCCCAGCCCTCTGGTAGGGAGCACATGGTAGGTGTTCACACTGGTGTTGTTCTCTGTGGCGGCCATTGTTTCTGTGATGCTTCGTCTGTGGGGTGGTGCAGCCCAAAAGCCCGGGGCTTGGTCGGGCAGCAGTGGGACTGCCTGGCCACTGGGTCATTCTCCCTGCGGGCATGGTGTCTTGGAGGCAGTGGTCGCCACCCGGCACTATGCCAGTGTTAGGTTAGGGACCCACTTGGACTAGGTGGCCTTGATGTGGCGAGTGGGCTTGAAGTTTTTGATCAAAATGTATATTAACAACCTGTTAGTTTTTTAAAATTATGCTGAGAAGCAAGTAGATCAAAATACAAATAGCAGATGTGCGGCTATGTTTCTCTATTTGTGTTGTACATTTTTAGTCTCTCCCTTCCACCATGGCTAGCACTCCACCCACTCGGTCCAGGTGTCTTTAATTAGCATGAGACTGCATATGGGTTCCCTCCTAACATTCTCCGAGCCCTCTGGTAGGGAGCACATGGTAGGTGTTCACACAGGTGTGGTTCACTGTGGCAGGCATTGTTTCTGTGATGCTTTGTCTGTGGGGGGGGGGGGGTGCAGCCCAAAGCCAGGGGCTTGATCAGGCAGCAGTGGGGCTGCCTGGCCACTGGGTCGTACACCCTGTGGGCATGGTGTCTCGGAGGCAGTGGTATGCCAGTGTTAGATACCTGTTAGTGCTTTAAATTATGCTGAGAAGCAAGTAGATCAAAATACAAATAGTGCATGTGCTATGTTTCTTTATTTGTGTTGTATTTTTCATCTCTCTCTTCCAGATGTTCCTGGCCCTGCTGTTCTCCTCCTTACTTCACCTGTGGCTCTGTTTCTCTCCATCCACCTTAGCTCCACTGTCAAAGCAAGAACCTGGTCCAAGGGATTGGATTTCCAGGTTCTCGCTGCCTCCTCCTGCAGCATGCTCAATGCTTGCAATAAGAAAATAGTGGGCCTCCAGTCATCGTTGACAGCTTACTGTTGCCACACAGGCATCGGGCCACAGCTTATCTTTATATGCACAGTTTCCTACCACTTAACTCCTCTTGCCCACCCTCTATTGATCAGCTTTGACATTATACAGAGCATTCAAGATTAGAGATGAGCGAATTTTTAAAAAATTTGATTCGACTTACTCGCCAAATTTTCCCCAAAAATTAGTTTGGGTCCGAATTAATTTGTGGCAAATCGCTATTAAAAACGACTATTTCTGGCCTACAGAGAGCCTCAATATGGGTGTAGAACACTTTGCCTTGCTGTAACACACATAGGGTGTGTGCTAAGTTAGTGAAATAATACTGTTATTCAGTATGACATGCAGATTAAAGGCGTTGCTATTAGAATCACTTTCGCAGAGCGGCACAATGACAGGTGGTGGCATCAGTATAAGGAGACCATATAGTGGTTAAATAACAAACCCTGGAGGAGGTGGCAGCATGAGGAGAAAATATAGTAGCTGAATGACACAGCCTGGAGATGGCGGCAGCATGAGGAGACCACATAGTGGCTGAATGACACAGCCTGGAATTTGCGGCAGCATGAGGCGAACATATAGTGGGTGAATGACACAGCCTGGAAGTGGCTGAAGCATGAGGAGTCCATATAGTGGCTTATTGACACAGCATGGAGGTAACGGCAACATGAGGAGACCATATAGTGGCTGAATGACACAGCCTGGAGTTGGCAGCAGCATGAGGAGACCAATGCCATATAGTGGCTGAATGACACAGTGTGGAGGTGGCGGCAGCATGAGGAGACCATATAATGGCTGAATGACACAGCCTGGAGTTGGTGTCAGCATGAGGAGATCATATAGTGGCTTAATCACACATCCTGGAGTTCACGGCAGCATGAGGGGGAATCTATAGTGGCTGAATGACACAGCCTGGAGTTGGCGGCAGTGTGAAGAGACCATATAGTGGCTAAATGACACAGCCTGGAGTTGGCGGCAGCATGAGGAGACCATATAAAGGCTGAATGACAGTGTGGAGGTGGTGGCAGCATGAGGAGAACATATAGTGGCTTAAAGACACAGCCTGGAGGTGGCGGAAGCATGAGGAGACCATATAGTGGCTGAATGACACAGCCTGGAGTTGGTGTCAGCATGAGGAGTAGAGATGTCGCGGATTGTTCACCCGCGTTCGCATCGCCGGGCGAACAGATGTGAAGTTCGATCCGTCCCCTATACTTTAACATTGCAGTAAACTTTGACCCTGGGAGTCAGAGTCAGCAGACACATTACAGCCAATCAGCAGCAGTCACTCCCTTCCAGACCCTCCTACCTCTTGCACGGACGCCATTTTTCCCTCATTCAGCATGCTGCAGGCTTAGGAAGTGGAGGGTCAGAGAAGCTGCTCCTGCTGTATAGGGAAATCGATAGTTAGATTGCTGCTAGGTGGTGTATTCAGGGTCCAGTTCACTTCTAAAGCACTAGTGTAACATCTGCTTTAAGGACAGCACCCAAAAAAGCCCTTTTTAGGGCTGAAAGATATCAGTCAATTTGTCTTGCAACAGCTGGAGGCACTCTGGTTGGGAGGGAACCGCTGGTTAAAAGGGATACTCCAGAATCAAACTTAAGTTCCTTCAAGCAACTAACTGCTACAGTATTCAAAGGGCTGAAAGATATCAGTTTGTGAGTGTTGCAACAGCTGGAGGCACCCTGGTTGGGAGGGAACCGCTGGTTAAAAGGGGTACTCCAGAATCAAACTTAAGTTCCTTCAAGCAACTAATTACTACATTATTTAAAGGGCTGAAAGATATCAGTGCATGTGTTTTGCAACACCTGGAGGCACCCTGGTTGGGGACCACTGCTTAAAAGGGGAACTCCGCTGGCAAGCTTTTTTTGCCTGCAGGGCAAATTGTGTCACCCTAGTGCAAATCACATTAGGTGTGACAGTTGTGCAAATGAAAAAAAAAAAAACCTTTTTTGGCTGTTAAATAAAATCAGTCTTCACTGTCAGTTCACGTCACAGTTGCCATTTTTTTTTGCCTGCAGGGTAAATTGTGTCACCCTAGTGCAAATCACATTAGGTGTGACAGTTGTGCAAATTAAAAAAAGCAACCTTTTTTGGCTGTTAAATAAAATCAGTCGTCACTGTCAGTTCACGTCACAGTTGCCATTTTTTTGCCTGCAGGGCAAATCGTGTCACCCTAGTGCAAATCACATTAGGTGTGACAGTTGTGCAAATTAAAAAAAGCAACCTTTTTTGGCTGTTAAATAAAATCAGTCTTCACTGTCAGTGCACGTCACAGTTGCCATTTTTTTTGCCTGCAGGGCAAATTGTGTCACCCTAGTGCAAATCACATTAGGTGTGACAGTTGTGCAAATTTAAAAAAAAATACCTTTTTTGGCTGTTAAATAAAATCAGTCGTCACTGCCAGTTCACGTCACAGTTGCCAGTTTTTTTTGCCTACAGGGCAAATTGTGTCACCCTAGTGCATATCACATTAGGTGTGACAGTTGTGCACATAAAAAAAATATATATACTTTTTTTGGCTGTTAAATAAAATCAGTCGTCACTGTCAGTTCACGTCACAGTTGCCAGTTTTTTTTGCCTACAGGGCAAATTGTGTCACCCTAGTGCAAATCACATTAGGTGTGACAGTTGTGCAAATAAAAAAAAATATATACTTTTTTTGGCTGTTAAATAAAATCAGTCGTCACTGTCAGTTTACGTCACAGTTGCCAGTTTTTTTGCCTGCAGGGCAAATTGTGTCACCCTAGTGCAAATCACATTTGGTGTGATACTTGTGCAAATTTAACCAAAAAAATTACAGGCAGAGGAAGGCCACCCCGCAGGGGCCGTCGTGGTGCTGGGATTCCCTTTGGCCCTAGAATGGCCAGTGTTCAGAGGCCACGTACCCTGAACCCCCAAACTTCTGAGGACTTAGTTGACTGGCTATCACAAGACACCCAATCTACTACAACTTCCGCTCGGAACCTTGACGCCCCATCCTCCTCCTCTAGCTTAGCTTCGGGCACCTCTCATGCTACCACTTGCCCGCCTGCTGCCACCACCAACACTAGCACCACAGCAGTTTTACTTGATCCATCAGAGGAGTTATTTACACATCAGTTTGAAGACATGAGTGATGCGCAACCATTATTGCCAGAGGATGTAGTTAACAGGGATATGTCTCAGTCAGGCAGCATTGGACTTGCGGTGTGATGATGATGTTGTACCCGCTGTTGCTTCGTTTCTTGAGGTGTCATATAGCGGTGAAGGTGTTGATGATGACGATGTGTCCGTGGATGCCACATGGGTGCCCGCTAGAAGAGAAGAAGAGGGGGAAGTTCAGATGGGGAGACAGAGAGGAGGAGGAGACGAGTTGGAAGCAGGGGGAGGTCGTCGCAAGGAGCTAGTGGCACAGTCAGACAACATGCATCGGCACCCGGGGTCAGCCAGACGGGACACCAATCAACGCATGCTATTGCCACCACCAGAATGCCTTCATCGCAGAGCTCAGCAGTGTTGCATTTTTTTGTGTGTCTGCATCTGACAACAGTGAGGCCATTTGCAACCTATGCCAGAAGAAACTGAGTCGTGGGAAGTCCAACACCTACCTAGGCACAACTGCTTTGCGAAGGCACATGATTTCACATCACAAACGCCTATGGGATCAACATGTCAGTACAAGCAGCACACAAAGTCAAAGCCGCCATCCTCCTCCTGGTCCAGCTTCTTCAGCCAGGTCAACCACTGCTGCCCTCTTTGCCCCCTCTCAACCATCCGCCTCTCCCTCTCTCGCCTTGAGCAGTTCCTGCTCATCTGCTCACAGTCAGGTGTCTGTCAAGGAGATGTTTGAGCGCAAGAAGACAATGTCTAAAAGTCACCCCCTAGCCTGGCGTCTGACAGCTGGCTTGTCGGAAATGCTAGCCTGCCAGCTTTTACCATACAAGCTGGTGGAGTCTGAGGCCTTTAAAAAATTTGTAGCCATTGGGACACCGCAGTGGAAGGTACTCGGCCGAAATTTTTTTTGCACAAAAGGCTATCCCCAACCTTTACTCCATTGTGCAAGAGGAAATGATGGCATGTCTGGAACACAGTGTAGGGGCAAGGGTCCATCTGACCACTGATAACTGGTCTGCAAAGCATGGTCAGGGCAGGTATATCACCTAAACTGCGCATTGGGTAAACCTGGTGACGGCTGCCAAGCATGGAATGCGTGGCTCTGCAGAGGAGTTGGTGACACCGCCATGACTTGCAGGCAGGCCTGCTGCCACCTCCTCTACTCCTCCTACTCCATCCTCTTCCATAACCTCCTCGGCCGAGTCCTTGCTCCACATCACCGGCACCCCCCCCCCCCAGCTCCCCAGCTCCCCAGGTGCTATTCCACATCCCGGTTATGGCAGTGTCACGCCATCTTGGGGTTGACTTGCTTCTAAGCGGAGAGTCACACCGCACCAGCGCTCCTGTCGGCCCTGAACGCACAGGTGGACCAGTGGCTGACTCCGCACCAACTGGAGATCGGCAAAGTGGTTTGTGAAAATGGAACAAATTTGTTGGTGGCATTGAGGTTGGGCAAGTTGACACATGTGCCCTGCATGGCACATGTGTGTAATCTGTGTAATCTGTGTATCTGTGTAATCTGCTTTGTGCTCAAGTACCCAGGCTTACAGGATGTCCTGAAGCAGTCCAGGAAGGTGTGTGGCCATTTCGCGTTCCTACGCGGCCATGGCGCACTTGTAAGATATCCAGCGGCGAAACAACATGCCAGTGAAGCGTTTGATTTGCGACAGCCCGACACGTTGGAATTCAACGTTGGACCTGCGGCAACGCTGGAAGAGGATTGTGAGGAAGAGTATTCAGAGGAGGAATGTGGCTTTGAAGAGGAGGAGGAAGACCAACCACAGCAGGCATCCCAGGGTGCTCCTTGTCACCTATCTGGTTCCTGTGGTGTTGTACGTGGCTGGGAGGAAGAAGATTATACCTTCCCTGACATCACTGAGGACGAGGAATGGGACATGAGTAGCTCGGCATTCGTCCTTGTGCAAATGGGGTCTTTCATGCTGTCGTGCCTGTTGAGGGACCCTCATATAAAAAGGATGAAGGAGAACGACCTGTACTGGGTGTCCACGCTAGACCCCCGGTATAAACATAAAGTGCCTGACATGTTACCGCATTACAGCAAGGCGGAAAGGATTCAGCATGTCCAAAATAAATCAAGAAGTATGCTGTACACAGCATATAAGGGTCATGTCACAGCACAACCGGGATCTAACAGGGGAAGATTTGAAAGTCAACCTCCTCCTCCCACGAACACGTCGGCAAGGACAGGATGCTGTAAAGACATGTTGTTGATGGAGGACATGCAGAGCTTTTTAAGTCCTACGCATCGCCACAGCCCTTCGGGGACCACCATCAGAGAACGACTTGACCGACAGGTAGCAGACTACCTGGCCTTAACTGCAGATATCGACACACTGAGGAGCGATGAACCCCTTGACTACTGGGTGTGCCGGCTTGACCTGTGGCCTGAGCTATCCCAATTTGCGCTCCAAATTCTGGCCTGTCCCGCTTCAAGTGTCCTGTCAGAAAGGACCTTCAGAACTGCAGGAGGTATTGTCACTGAGAGGAGGAGTTGCCTTGGTCAAAAAAGTCTGGATTACCTCACCTTTTTTAAGAAGAATGAGGGATGGATCCCGAAGGGACTGACACTGGGGGATGCATTTGACTGAACAAGGCCTGATCAGATGAGCTGCCTTGGGCTAAAAATGGTCCACACGCTGCTGTATTTAAACTCTGAATGCCGGATGACTTGCGTTACTTATCCGTCACCAACTAGGGCACTTTCTGCCTGGCGAAACAAACAGAAATTTTTCTGGCCGCTGCTACAGCAGCAGCTGCGGCAATTCCAAATTTTCCAGCCTCTGCTGCTGCACTTGTTATGGTGCTGCAATTTTTATGGCCGCTGCTACAATACCAAATTTTCCAGCCAGGTGTACATGCCTAATTTTTCTGGCCTCTGCTGCTGCACTTTTTCTGGTGCTGCAATTTTTCTGGCTGCTGCAACAGATGTGGCTGCGACAATACCAAATTTTTCATCCATGTGTACATGCCTAATTTATTTGGCCTCTGCTGCTGGACTTGTTATGGTGCTGCAATTTTTATAGCCGCTGCTACAGAAGCGGCTGCCACAATACCATATTTTTCAGGCATGTGTACATGTCTTATGTTTCTGGTATTCTCTGCTGACATTGTGGCTCAGAGGTTAGCACTGCTGCCTTGCAGCACTGGGGACCTGGGTTCAAATCCCACCATTCAAGGTGTGTTGGCATGGGCATGTCAAGATATGCCACCACCTGCTGGTTCAGGTCCTGCTCCAAGTCTACCTGCTGCTGATGAGTTGCTTCACTATGCAGGAGAAGAAAGGTACTGTAGACTCAAGCTGCTGCCGGGTGGAGCTGGTACTGCTCCTGCCACCCCACGATGGATGGTGCAGAGAGGCATAGGCTAACTGATAACTTAGGATGTCTCTGTAGTACATCAGTTAGTCCTCCCTCGCAGTGGATGTAAAAAAAGGTCCCCATTTTGTGCCAGTATTGAGGGTCCAATAAGTTGGAGAGCCAGAAGTCATCCCGTTGCCAAATGATGACAATTCCGCGGTAAGCATGCATCATGCCATTTGTGCAAGTGACTCGGAGGGACTCCCTGCCTCCATCTCCACTGCATGCTGCCACGGTGTGTCTGGGTCCTCTGTCTCGCCTTCTTCACAACTCTCCTGTCAGTTGACTAGAAAAAAAGGCCATCTTGCGAAAACTGTGCTCCACTGTGACCTTTCCAACTCCTCCAGTTCAGCCCCCACGGGGCTCATGTTGTTACGCCTAGCGCTCCGGGTCCCCGCTCCTCCCCGGAGCGCTCACGGCGCCTTTCTCCCTGCAGCTCCCCGGTCAGCGCTGACCGGGAGCGCTGCCCTGTCATGGCCGTTGGGGATGCGATTCGCACAGCGGGACGCGCCCGCTCGCGAATCGCATCCCAGGTCACTTACCCGTTCCCGTCTCCTGCGGTCATGTGCTGGCGCGCGCGGCTCCGCTCTCTAGGGCGCGCGCGCGCCAGCTCCCTGAGACTTAAAGGGCCAGTGCACCAATGATTGGTGCCTGGCCCAATTAGCTTAATTGGTTCCCATCTGTTTCCTGGCTATATCTAGTCTCCTCCCTTGCACTTCCTTGCCGGATCTTGTTGCCCTAGAGCCTAGTGAAAGCGTTTTTGTGTGTTTATACCCTGTGTACCAGAACTTTGCTATCTCCCCTGACTACGAACCTTGCCGCCTGCCCCCGACCTTCTGCTACGTCCGACTTTGCTTCTGCCTACTCCCTTGTACCTCGCCTATCTTCAGCAGCCAGAGAGGTGAGCCGTTGCTAGTGGATACGACCTGGTCACTACCGCCGCAGCAAGACCATCCCGCTTTGCGGCGGGCTCTGGTGAAAACCTGTAGTGTCTTAGAACCGGTCCACTAGCACGGTCCTCGCTATCCCTCTCTGGCACAGAGGATCCACCTCCTGCCAGCCGGCATCGTGACAGTAGATCCGGCCATGGATCCCGCTGAAGTTCCTCTGCCTGTTGTCGCCGACCTCCCCACACTGGTCGCCCAGCAAGCCCGACAGATTGCCCAACAAGATCACCAGCTGTCGTACTTGACCACCATGACTCAGCAACTCCAGTCGCAGCTACAGCAGATTCAGTCTCAGCTACAGCAGCAGCAACCATCTCCTCCGCCAGCTCCTGCACCTCTTCCGCAGCGAGTGGCCACTCCTAGCCTCCGCCTGTCTTTGCCGGACAAATTTAATGGGGACTCTAAGTTTTGCCGTGGCTTTCTTTCCCAATGTTCCCTGCATCTGGAGATGATGTCGGATCAGTTTCCTACTGAAAGGTCTAAGGTGGCTTTCGTAGTCAGCCTTCTGTCTGGAAAAGCCCTGTCATGGGCCACACCGCTCTGGGACCGTGATGACCCCGTCACTGCCTCTGTACACTCCTTCTTCTCGGAAATTCGAAGTGTCTTTGAGGAACCTGCCCGAGCCTCTTCTGCTGAGACTGCCCTGCTGAACCTGGTCCAGGGTAATTCCTCCGTTGGCGAGTACGCCATACAATTCCGTACTCTTGCTTCTGAACTTTCCTGGAATAATGAGGCTCTCTGCGCGACCTTTAAAAAAGGCCTATCCAGCAACATTAAAGATGTTCTGGCCGCACGAGAGACTCCTGCTAGCCTGCATGAACTCATTCATCTAGCCACTCGCATTGACATGCGTTTTTCTGAGAGGCATCAAGAGCTCCGCCAGGAAAAAGACTTAGATCTCTGGCCACCTCTCCCACAGTCTCCACTGCAATCTGCGCCTAGGCCTCCCGCCGAGGAGGCCATGCAAGTGGATCGGTCTCGCCTGACCCTGGAAGAGAGGAATCGCCGTAAGGAAGAGAATCTTTGTTTGTACTGTGCCAGTACTGAACATTTTCTGGTGGATTGCCCAATCCGTCCTCCACGTCTGGGAAACGCACGCTCACACTCAGCTCTCGTGGGTGTGGCGTCTCTTGATGCCAAGTCGGCTTCTCCACGTCTCACGGTACCTGTTCGGATTTCCACTTCAGCCAGCTCTCCCCTCTCAGCCGTGGCCTGTCTGGACTCTGGAGCTTCTGGGAATTTTATTCGGGAGTCCTTTGTGAATAAATTCCATATTCCGGTGACCCGTCTTGTCAAGCCACTCCGCATCTCCGCGGTCAACGGAGCCAGGTTGGACTGTACCATACGTTTCCGCACGGAGCCCCTTCTTATGAGCATCGGATCTCATCACGAGAGGATTGAACTTTTGGTCCTCCCCAATTGCACCTCGGAAATTCTCCTTGGACTTCCCTGGCTTCAACTTCATTCCCCAACCCTGGATTGGTCCACTGGGGAGATCAAGAGTTGGGGGTCCTCTTGTGCCAAGAACTGTCTAAAACCGGTTCCCAGTAACCCTTGCCGTAACTCTGTGGTTCCTCCTGTATCCGGTCCCCCTAAGGTCATTAAGGACTCTGCCTGCCACAGGAAATGCCCCTCCCCCCCTCCCAGGCAAGCTTCTGTGTCCCCTCATGGCCCTCGTCCTGGTGTCACACTGCCCCGTGCCAGGTCTCGCCCTCTGCCCTCTCTCCCCATTCCTACTCCTGCGGTTCTGCCTGCCGTTGAGGAATCCCTCCTTCCTTTCCCGGTGTCCTCATCCCAGGGGAGGCAGTTACCCGATAAAGAGAAGGGGAGACCTAAGGGGGGGGGTACTGTTACGCCTAGCGCTCCGGGTCCCCGCTCCTCCCCGGAGCGCTCACGGCGCCTTTCTCCCTGCAGCTCCCCGGTCAGCGCTGACCGGGAGCGCTGCCCTGTCATGGCCGTTGGGGATGCGATTCGCACAGCGGGACGCGCCCGCTCGCGAATCGCATCCCAGGTCACTTACCCGTTCCCGTCTCCTGCGGTCATGTGCTGGCGCGCGCGGCTCCGCTCTCTAGGGCGCGCGCGCGCCAGCTCCCTGAGACTTAAAGGGCCAGTGCACCAATGATTGGTGCCTGGCCCAATTAGCTTAATTGGTTCCCATCTGTTTCCTGGCTATATCTAGTCTCCTCCCTTGCACTTCCTTGCCGGATCTTGTTGCCCTAGAGCCTAGTGAAAGCGTTTTTGTGTGTTTATACCCTGTGTACCAGAACTTTGCTATCTCCCCTGACTACGAACCTTGCCGCCTGCCCCCGACCTTCTGCTACGTCCGACTTTGCTTCTGCCTACTCCCTTGTACCTCGCCTATCTTCAGCAGCCAGAGAGGTGAGCCGTTGCTAGTGGATACGACCTGGTCACTACCGCCGCAGCAAGACCATCCCGCTTTGCGGCGGGCTCTGGTGAAAACCTGTAGTGTCTTAGAACCGGTCCACTAGCACGGTCCTCGCTATCCCTCTCTGGCACAGAGGATCCACCTCCTGCCAGCCGGCATCGTGACACATGTGGCCATGAGATGTAGGCGCCATGTCTCCCAGTACCCTGACCAGCAATCGTTTCCAACAAGTGTTGTAGTAGATGAAGCAGTGGAATTATGTAGTTCATCCCATAATCCTGGCGACTGACTAATAATGTGATTTCCTCAAAGGGCCTGAGCAAACGGCAGGTGTCACGTATTCAGCTGCCACTGGCTGACATTGAAGTTACACAGGCGAGTCCCCCTATCCGCTAGGATCATCAATAAATCAGTGATGGCATTTCTCTGTTTGTCGGTCCAACATATGGAGGGTGGAATTCCAACTTGTGGAAACGTCGCAAATCAGACTATGTTGTGAGATGCCCTTCTGATGCTGCAGCTCAAGGAGGGTGTGCTTTGCGGTGTACGAGTGGCTGAAGTGCATGCACAGTTTCCTTCCCATTGATAGGATGTCTTGCAGATGGAGGAACCCTTCATGAACCACTTGAAAACCAGATTGAACACATGTGCCATTCAGGGCGCATCGCTCAGGCTTCCTTGTCGCAGCACAGACAAGATGTTCTTCCCGTTGTTGGTCACCATGGTTCCCATTTCCAGTTTTCGTGGAGTAAGCCATGATTCAATTTCTTTATTAATTACTTTTAGCAGTTCCTCCCCTGTGTGATTCCATTAGCCAAGGCAAACCCTGTGAAGTACAGCGTGACACTGCTGTGCCCTGCACACATGGTATGCTGGAGGAGCACTGAGACTTGTCGGTGCAGTGGAGGCTGAGGACACGGTGGAGGATGAGGAGGTGGAGTCGCACACTGTCACAGGACCAACGGCCTGAGTGCGTGGAGGTGGAGGCGGTGTGACCTGTCCAAGTTGCTGTTGTGGCTGTGCAGGAACCACATTTACTTAGTGGGCCATAAAGGACATGTGTTGTCCCTGACCGTAATTACAGCTCCACACGTTGGCGCTGCCATACACACTGACAGGCTCAAGGACTGGCCCACCTTCTGTTCCACAAAATTGTGCAGGGCTGGTACTGCCTTCTTCGCAAAGAAATGATGGATTGGGACTCTCCAACTCGGCTCAGCACAAGCCATCAGTTCTCTGGAAGGTGCAGAATCCACCACTTGAAAAGGGAGGGACTGCAGCACCAGCAACTTGGACAGGAGCACATTCAGCTTCTGCGCCATTGGATAAGTGGGCGCATACTGTTGTCTCTTGGACATGGCTTCGCCGATGGATTGCTGGCGGAATGACTGACTCGAAGTAGGAGCATCTGGAGCGACAAAAGATTGGTATGACACACATCTCCCTTCGGCTGAGGTGGTGGAGCCTTGGCTGGCTAAAACAGAGAGCGGCGTGCCACTGGGTGATGCAGCACGCTGGACCACCACATCGGAGCCACGGTTCTCCCAGGCTGCTTTATGATGATGCTGCATATGTTGATGCAGGGCCGTGGTGCCAACATTGGAACCCTGCCATGCTGCACCTTCTGCTGACACATCTTGCATGTGGCCATGTTAACCTCCTCAAAATGCTTGATGAAAAACTGCCACACTGCCGAGTAGCTGATTCTCCCACCAACAGTCCGCACTGATTGACTGCTACTGCATGCCTCCAGGAACCCCTGTTTCACTACCTCCCGGGAAGTGTTCGGCTTCCTCATCTTGGAGTTGTGTCTGCATGTCACAGGTTCCTCAACAGTGTCTGCTTCAGGAGCCTGAACGCTCGCAACACCACTTCCCACGCCACTCTCCTCATCACTACTAGCGAAGGAAGCGGCGGATGTTTCCTCCACTTCTTGGCTGGGCAGTAGCTGCTGACTGTCCTCTAGATCATCCTCACTAAACAGTGGAGCTGAACCCACAGCATAAGATACTTCTGTGGGGGAGGGAGCAGCATAGGACAGACGCAATGGGAGGACAGGGACTGCCCCCGGGCATGCCAAATGAGGGTTGTGTCTGAGAAACCCACTGACTGTTGACTGGGGGGGTGTCAGATGTCACTTGTGGTGAAGTGGATGACCGTGTTAACCAATCGATGACCGCAGATGGGTTGCTGGACATGACCGCTAGCTAATACCGGGAGCTCAGGCCTCTCGCTGCGACTCATGCTTCCACTCGCCCCTAGCCTGCTGTGACCTCTCCCTGATGAATGTAGGCCTCTGCCACTCCTCTGTGCACGTCCTGGCACTTCTCTGCCTGACATACTTAATGTGTATATGAGGGGAGTACAATATGCTCCACTACGCTTAAAACAGTATTTGTGTACAACACCAGCCAGTGTGTGCTTTTGACAGTATCTAGGCCCTTAAGACTTTAACAGGAACAAAATAGTACACCACTGAGATGTACGAATGTGGTATGCACTAATGTGGGGAGGACAATGCACTCCTGTACACTTGAAACAGTATTTGTCTACAACACCAGCAAGTGTATCGTTTTGGCTGGCCTTTCACAGTATCTAGGCCCTTAAGACTTTAACAAGAACAACATAGTACACCACTAAGATGTATATGGGGTATGCACTTATGAGGGGAGGACAATGCGCTCCAGTACGCTCAAAACAGTATTTGTGTACAACACCAGCCGGTGTGTACTTTTGGCTGGCCTTTCACAGTATCTAGTCCCTTAAGACTTTAACAGGATTATAATAGTACACCATTTAGATGTACGAATGTGATATGCGCTTATGAGGGGAGAACAATGCGCTTCAGTATGCTTAAAAGAGCATTTGTGTACAACACCAGCAAGTGAGTACTTTTGGCTGGCCTTTCACAGCATCTAGGCCCTTAAGACTTCAACAGGAACAAAATAGTACACCACTGAGATGTACGTATGTGGTATGCACTTATCAGGGGAGGACAATGCACTCCTGTACGCTTAAAACAGTATTTGTGTACAACACCAGCTGGCGTGTACTTTTGGCTTGCCTTTCACAGTATCTAGGCCCTTAAAACTTTAACAGGAACATAACAGTACACCACTTAGAGGGTACATATGTGCTATGCACTTATGAGGGGAGGACAATGCGCTCCAGTACGCTTAAAACAGTATTTGTGTTCACCACCAGCAGTACACACCAGTGCTGCAGCCTACAGTCACTGTGTACTACATCCGAAATTGCACTTTCTCTTTTAATCTCACTCCCTTCACTATCAGTGCTTCTAGGCAGGATTTGGGCTTGAGGTGAATTGCTGCTGTTCTGTGCAACACTCTGTGCAACACACTGCTCTCTGTCCCTCTCTGTAAGAGAATGCTTCAGTGACTGGGAGGTGAATCGCTGCTGGAAAAATGCTTTTCTGTGCAACACACAGCACTGTCTGTCCCGCTCTATCTCTCTGCAATAAAAGGCTGAAGAAACTGGCTGCAAGATGGCTGCCAATTATATAGGGCTGTGACATCACAGGGGTGGTTGGTTGCTGATAGGCTACATGCTGCATGTGATTCAGGGTCATCCCGCCTACACTTGTTCCCACCTTCCCAGGATTCCTTGCCCCATGTCCTCACATGTGGATCAATCATTTAGATGCCCTGTAGCCTGGACCGCACTAAATGGAGTTTAATCAAGCGATTTGCATGATCGAATCACTGCGATATGTGCATTCATTGCGAATCAAATTTTTCCTGAAATTCGTAACAAATTTGGATTTGTCAGATTCGATACGCTTATCCCTATTCAAGATCATATAGTAAATAGCAATACATTTCACACCACACAGTTCATTCCTTTTTCTTATGCAAATTTAGTATTGTTTCTTCATAACAGACAAAAAAAAACAGTCCATAGGTATCAAAAAGGTATGTATAAAACACATTACATTCACCCAAGGTGCACCAACTAAGTGCGCTTTACACTCCTCGTTTGCAGGAACAATTTCACCAACTACTGGGCATCCTGCAGTCAAGGTTCCTTCCTCTCACGAAGTAGACAGCAGCTGAGACTGCTTCGAACACAGACGAAGTTTCTGGAAACAAAGGAACCTCGACTGCAGGATGCCCAGGAGTGGGTGAAATTGTTCTGACAAACGAGTGTCAAGCGCGTTTAGCTGGTGCACCCTGGGTGAACGTAATGCACCTCATTTACTTAGAAAATCGGGTTGTAAGTCTATCTTGCTTTCTTACCCGACTGCTTTATTCCCCTGATATTTATTATTATGTCGCATCCTGTTTGTCGCACGTGGGTTTTGTAGGTTTTGGTTTCCAACTCCTCTGAGTTGTCGGGAAAAAATCCACAACAATTCAACAAATTCGGGTTGGAAACCTTTATAAATACATGGGAAAGCTCAGAAATGTCTGGTTACGCCCCTTTTTTGGGTTTGGGAGAATCCACATCGGGTGTGTCGGGAAAAAATGTTGCATCGTGTCGCAGACAAAGATGCGCCAAAAAAACCCGACAAAACAAGTCGGGTTTAGAAAAGTAAATGAGGGCCAATGTGTTTTATACATATCTTTTTGATACCTATGGACAGTTTTTTGTCTGTCATGAAGAAACAATACTACATTTGCATAAGAAAAAGGAATGAACTGTGTGGTGTGAAGTTTATTGCTATTTACTTTATGGTCTATGTGGAGAGAGAGCCTCCATTAGTATTCACACACACTAGGGTGCTGATAAGTCACTTCTATTTTCATTGGATTGGCATTCAAGATCATGAGGGAACAATACAACTACCAACCCCTACATGCACAGATATTTTAATACAATCACGTTTAATAAAACTCAAACCCGTTAAAGTACCATATCCAAAGAGTAGCTCCTTAAGAAATGATGGCCAGCCACACTACAAATGCCTCACACTCCACCCTTGATCTTTTTTTTTTTTTTTTTTTTTTTAAGAGCCGAGGAACATGCTCTCAATCCCCCAAGGTGCAAGAAAAAGTGCAAACGTGTTAAACTAAAAAAAAACGTGCAAAAAGGATATGGTCTATTGCAAGCCCTTCTCCGAATGTAGGGGAGGCCCCCCAACATACCTTACCCTTCCCATCCAGGCCAAAAGGCACCTGTGAGGTTCCAGGTTCAATGTCCTTTTTTTTGCCAAACTAAGGGACCTCAAAGGCTCCCAACATCCATCTAGGCGTTAACCAAGGTATTTGCCAAGAGAGCCTTTCAAGGGTCAGTACCCTGCCCGTGCAGGAGTACCCAGGGTTTGGCAGGGAGGTGCAGAACTTGATGGCCACACACCCTAGACTGCCGGGAGGGACACCCAGAAGAGCTACCACACCCTGACAAATTTTGTGGACATACAAAACAAAAAGTAACACAGTGACGACAAGAAAAATAATAAGTGGATGAGTGCAGATATACTGCCCAGACATCCAACCCTAGCCAGAAGGCAGGGAATCAGGAAGTGAAGTGCCAAAAAGTGAAGAGGTTAGTGCCCGTGCTTCCACTCAGTGAGGCTATCCCCACTGAGTTTAGGCACTTCAGGGTCACCACTCACCGAGGCACAAATGTGCCCCGGCTCTGAACCCCCCCCAATCTCCCATTCCCCCCTGGCCCAATGACCAGACCTGAAGGGGGAATAGGTCTTTTTTTTTTTTTTTTTTTTTAACAAGCTGAGGTACGTGCTCTTCATTCACCCAAGTGCAAGTAAAAAGTGTAAGTGTTCACACAAAAAAACTTGCTCGAGGATGTAGTACATTGCAAGCCCCCAGTAAACCATACCCTTTGCCTCTGGCCAAAGTGCACCTGCAAGGCTCCAGGTACAATGTCCCCTTTATTTGTCCCCTACTCAGGGACCAAAAGTGCTCCTGGTGAACAACTGGGCAAAAACCAAGTTGACACCAATGATGCTTTGCACCCCTGCCGAACCAAGGATGCCTGGGGCATGGCAGGGAGGTAAAGAACCTAATTGCCACACACACCTCCCCTAGACCAGCAGGAGGGACACCCAGATGGGCTATTGCACAATGACCAATCCATGTGACAAAAAAAGAACACAAATGTGCACAAAGTGACAAAAAATTAATAAATAAGTGCATGCGTGCAGTTTGATACTGCCTGGACAGCCGGCTGGATCGATTAAAATTCCCCCATACTAGCCAGAAGGCTGGGAAAAAAAGGTTAAGTGCCCAGAAAAGTGAGAGAAAAAGTGCATGCTATGTGCCATCTTTCAAGTGAATTCCAGCACTGGGTTCACCACTGCAAGGGCACTTTTGCACCTTGGCTCTTACTCTACCGGGACCTTAGTTCAATCCAGATTCAAACTAAACTTTCGAAACCTAAAGACGTTAATTTAAATTAATCTCAATGAGGGACAGTGTCAAATGCTTTTGCAATATCTAAAAACACTATATCCACAGCCATCCCTCTGTCCAGGCTTCTGTTCACAAAAAGCAAATTAGGTTGGTTTGACAACTTATTTTCTTAGTAAAAAACCATGCTGGTTGGGGCAGGCCATAATTTATTTCTCATGGATTTTGTATGTCTCCATCTGAAGACAAAATCGGCTTTACCATCTTGTGGCACAATTTTCATGCTTCTAATTATAGTGCATTTCTTTAAATAAGGAAGATTTAATCACTGTCTGCAAAGGTTCTAACTCATATGTGAAAGAGTTCCCAGCAATCTGTCAAATTCTGTATGATATAGAGACATAGGGGAAGATTTATCCAAAACCTGTCCAGAGGAAAAGTTGCTGAGTTGTCCATAGCAACCTATCAGATTGATCTTTCATTTTTCAGAGGCCCTTTCAAAAATTAAAGAAGTGATCTGATTGGACAACTCAGCAACTTTTGCTCTGGACAGTTTTTGATAAATCTCCCCCATAAGCTGCACGATGAGCATTGGCAACAAAAGACAGACTTTCTAAATTGCAAAATAAATTTGCCCTATTGGCTTCTCTTACCTTTTATTTTACTTTAGTTCATGTCAGGGCACTTACCTAATAATCTTAACTATTAGTTTGATGGCTTTGTGTAACTTTTCTAAAGGACTTAAAAAATATTACAAAAAAACAAAAAACTGTAAAAACCATGGTAATCTAATGAAGAAGGACAAAGGGGCAGCCATCTGCAAGCACAAAGGTAAATAAATTGCAGGAAAGCTTTAAATGTTATTTTAAAATACTGCTCCACAAAAAAAAATGTTATATCTAAAACCCACAAAGTGACGGTGTGTTAGTAAATCAGTGTAACAGGTATGTAGAAGTCCAGCTCTCTACCTCAAGCGCCGTGTGCACGGGCTGGCTTGGGCAGCGCCAAATGGAAATGCAAGAGAAAGTGGAATGTCCAGTGCAGTATAGGTCCAACGAATACTCTTTATTAGTTAAAACCCAGGATACATGGATGCAGCAGGCACAGGTGACCTGTGCCTGCTGCATCCATGTATCCTGGGTTTTAACTAATAAAGAGTATTCGTTGGACCTATACTGCGCTGGACACTCCACTTTCTCTTAAATCAGTGTAAATATTGTCTCTATATATAATAATAATAATCTATTGCTTCAATGACCACTGTGATATCTCCAATGACAGGAAATACAAACTTTATTTTCCATATCCGTCAATGAATCATTATTTTGCATTACCAATGCATTCATCTTATGAGGGAACAGCTGTGATTTTCTGACCTTTTTGTACTTTTGTAGCCCTAATTAGCTGAAATATAACTATTTATTTATAAGAAGCAGAATGAAACATGTCAAAGTGAGAAAATTACTGCATAAGCGAGAAATGTGCATAGAGAAACATAATCATCCATATATTTAAAGGAAACCTATGAAGTAGTTTAGGCACTCAAACAGAGGTACAACTTTTTAGCTTCTGAGCCCCAATGCAAAATCTGCAACAGGGCCTCATGTGCCAGTTATAATACTATGTTTACTGTAGCGATATTAGCCGTCCGGAATTGCTACAAGCCGTGACACCCTCCTAAGGCTACCACTGGACAAGCTACACTTCAGGGGATATGCGGTGCTCAATTTCAAAGAAGAACTGTTCGTATTGCAAATACATTTGATGAAGAATGAGAACTGGCACTCACCGGTATCCTTATCTTCGCTTTATTGTATCAAAAAGTGCATGTTACAAAAGGCATATCCATCCGGCAAGATGTGGACGCCAATGCGTGTGCTTGACAGGTAACAATTGTTTTGCGTGAGATTACACTTCAACGGACCCTCCCCTTCCTCTTCCCTCGCATCCAACAAATACTTTTTACCTGGATGACGATAGCAGGTGGGCGGGGATAACAAGCATAGGTTAAAACAGGTAAGTAAATACATATATGTAAATACATATATATATATATATATATATATATATATATATATACAGTTAAAACCATATTAAGAAGTATTTACAAGAATAGCCCCAAATCAATATGATCATTGAGACCCGCAAGCTCCTGGGCTCCTGTCTTTAGTATCCAGCGAACCTCTATTTCACATAGAGCTTTTACATTTAGTGTTGCTCACGAATATTCGCAATTCGAATTTTATTCGCGAATATCGCATATTTGCGAATTCGCGAATATTCGCGAATATAGCGCTATATATTTGAAATTACGAATATTCGTTTTTTTATTTTTTTTTATATATTTTTTTTTCACAGTACACATCACAGTGATCATCCCTCTCTGCTTCCAGCTTATGTGGTGTAAGAAGGCTCTAATACTACTGTGTGAGACTGGTGTGCGAATTTTTGCATATGTAAATTTTTGTATATACAAATTTTCGCATATGCTAATTTTCGCATGCGCGAATATTCGCCTATGCGAAAATAAAACAAGACTATTACGAATATGCGAATATTCGCGAATATGACGAATATTCGTCCATATATTCGCGAATATTCGCGAATTCGAATATGGCCTATGCCGCTCAACACTATTTACATTATCATTATTAATATAAAGTAGTAAAATAAAATAAAACCTATATAAATCATGTATCCTTGCAACCGTATGGACCTACAGAATAAAGATATGGTATCATTTGTACCGAAAAGTGCACTGCATAGAATCGGAAGCCCCCAAAATATACAAAATGGCCTTTTTTTTTAAATTTTGCCCCACAAATATTTTTTTTCTGGTCTCGCTGTAGATTTTGTGGTGAAATGATTGATGTAATTATAAAGTACAATTGGTGGCGCAAAAAACAAACCCTCGTATGGGTCTGTATGTGCAAAATTGAAAGCATGATGATTTTTAGAAGGTGGTAAGGAAAAAAGGAAAGTGAGAAAACTGAAAAACCCTGCATCCTTAAGGGGTTAAGCCATGAGGGGATGACCAGTGCAACTCTTCAGAGGAAAGGCACCATACCCCCTTCTCTTCATAAGAAGTTTGAATGTACATGTAAATGTAAATTATAATATAATTATTTGTTCACCCACACTATAATGTTTAAAGTAATTGGTTACTTTCATAGGTGGAATAGTATTAAAGGGGTATTCCAGGAAAAAAAATATATATCAACTGGCTCCAGAAAGTTTAAACATATTTGTATATGATTTCTATTAAAAAATCTTAATCCTTCCAATAATTATCATCTGCGGAAGTTGAGTTTTTTTTCTGTTTGGCAACAGTGCTCTCTGCTGACATCTCTGCTTATCTCGGGAACTGCACAGAGTAGAAGAGGTTTGCTATGGGGATTTGCTTCTGCTCTGGACAGTTCCCGAGACACGTGTCATCAGAGAGCACTTAGACAGAAAAGAACAACTCAACTTAAGCATCTCAAAAGTACTGAAAGGATTAAGATTTTTTTAATAGAAGTCATTTACAAATCTGTTAAACTTTCTGGAGCCAGTTGATATATAAAAAAAAGTTTTTTCTTGGATAACCCCTTTAAAAGAATGGCCAATTTTAATACATTTGCGCAATGGAGGCTGGGATCTGGCTCTGCCTTCTCCATGTTTACTGCCCAGCTCGCCCCCCATGATGAAGATTGAAATGTTTTTACTAGTCCTGGCGATGTGAGAAATTTTGTGTTGATTTTTTTTTCACCTGCAGCTGTTCACCTGCACTATAACCCAGTATATGGGGTTTAGTGCGGGTGAACAGGCTGTCAGTTTATCTTTAATACAATGGTTTACTACTTTTGCACAATAAGTATATATTCTATTCACTGCAAGCTTTTATTTTCTATTAATGGATGTGTGAGGGTTCATTTTTTGCAGGATTAGTAAAAGTTTTGTTGGCTTTATTTTGCATCTTGTTTTGTTCCTTTTTTCTTTTGCAAATTTGGAGGGTATTTTTTTTTTAAGCATTATTCAATGTGTGGGATTAATAACATGATATTGTTTTTATATTGGATTGTTACAAATAGGACAATACCAATTCTGTAGTTTTAATAGGACCTGCTACTGCAGACAGTCCGCCAATCCACTCAAAGCCCAAAAAAAACCTGATTCTATTTTTCTGCTTCTCAAAAGGATGTTTTTTTTACAAATGACTTTCACTTATATTGCCATCTTCAGTTGAGGTTCTGCTAAACTCAAGGGAAATTAAAGGCCCAGATTAACTCAGTCTAGATTAACTATGCCTAGATTTGCCAAAAACATACAGTTACTTTTTGGTGTTGGTTTGTCATCCATTAGATTTATTATGCCTCTTTTTAGTATGTTAGTGTATTTTGCTTGTTTTCTTATGCAACAGTGTGCACCAATGACATCCTTATTGTGCCAGAACAGATCTCCCCTAGTGAGGTAACTGTTCATTCCTCTATATCAGGCAGGTTTGAAGATTTTAATTATCAAAACTTTCCCCAAGATGAAGATGTGAGGCCAGAAACACTCACCTCTCAAACATTGCCACAACACTAGAGATTCCAGAGTCATCTCTTTGTCCTCTGGTCGCCTGTGCTGCAGGTACAGGCAAAATTAGTGACATCAGATTCATGGATCAGAGTCAGAAGCAGGGCACTGCAGCTGCATTCCCCTCCTCCCTATCCTCTGTTTACCACAGTGCTCTAGATTGATTATTATCAAATAATAAATTAAGTATATCTCTCCAATATAAGCTACTTCTGCAGGAGAAGACAGATAGAACAATGTTTAACAGTTAGGGGGGATGGTCAAGAGATTTAGGAATAGATTATGCCAAATGGGCTGTTATGCTAAAAAGCGCAATTGAAATGTCTGAAAATGAAAGACTTAGACTCTCACAATTTATGTTGGTACATAGATTGGATTACACACCAAAAAGTATGTTCAGGTTCGGGTTGAGACCACAAGCAAGCTGTCCCAAATGTTTAGTTGAGGAAGCAGACCTAATGCATATGGTATGTAGTGTTGAGCGGCTTAGGCCATATTCGAATTTGCGATATTTCGTGAATATTTGCAAATATGCGAATTTTCGGGCACATTAGAAACTGTATTACACAGAATCCTCCAAACCTATTAAAATGGTGGGCAGAAATAAAAAAAAAGTTATGAAAAACTAAAGTGTAAAAAAAAAGGGAAAAAGCAATGATAGGTTGGCACAGGAAATTGGGGCCCGGTTTGAGAAGAGGGGAAGAAAAAAATATAAATGGCTGCTTATTTTTTTTTTCTCTGTCATGCGGGTAGGAAACATTTTTGATATGAAATCTTTTATTTATTTTTTTATAACTTTATAATTTTACATTCAGATACATTTAACATTTTTAGTCAGAAGCAGGGCACTCTTTTATTAAACAATGACAAAATGCAGCTGCATTCCCCTCCTCTCTATCCTCTGTTTACCACACTGCTCTAGAAGGATTTATTTAAAGCCAGCAGGTATGAAATTGGGATCTATCTCTTAAAGGAAAACTGTCATTAGTGTCGCCAGCTGTAAACTATTGAACAGGTGTGTAGTGCTGGCAGAGTCGGTGTTAGAGCAGGGAAAACCAGGCAATTGCCTAGGGCCCCCATCCCCCAGGGGGCCCCCTGCCGGCTGCTGGCCGGGGGCAACTTGTTAAAGATCAGCAGCACGGCCGCGGCCACCATAAAACCGTGACCAGCGGCGGTCCCGGACACTTCTGCTTTTTCTATTTTTCATATTTCCTTACCTGGCCGCGCTCGGCAGGCTCAGGTACTGCGGCGGGTCTTGTGGGCTGTGTGGATAATATGACGAGTGATGTCTCCTGTGGCTCCTCTGTGCGGCGTCAGGGACATCACTCCTCATTTCCTGCAGTGTCGGCCGTACTGCTAAACTTAAGCAGCCGCAGTTGCAGGAGATGATGAGTGACGTTCCTGACGCTGCTCAGAGGAGCCTCAGGAGACGTCACTCATCATATTATCCACACAGCCCACAAGACCTGCCGCATTACCTGAGCCTGCCAAGCACGGCCAGGTAAGGAAATATGAAAAAATAGAAAAAGTAGGGGGAGAGGGGGAGCAATGAGCAGGGGAACTATACTGCCAACCTAATGTGGGGGAACATACTGCCAACCTAATGTGAGGGAACAAACTGCCAACCTAATGAGGGGGGGGAACTGCAACCTAATGTGGGGGAACATACTGCCAACCTAATGTGGGGGAACATACTGCCAACCTAATGGGGGTGAACTGCAAATTAATGTGGGGGGGGACATACTGCCAACCTAATGTGGGGGATCTATACTGCCAACCTAATGTGGGGAAGCTATACTGCCTACCTAATGTGGGGGTACTATACTGTCTACCTAATTTGGGGAAACTATACTGTCTACCTAATGTGGGAGAACAAACTGCCAACTTAATGTAGGGGAACTATACTGCCAACCTAATGTGGGAGAACTATACTATCTACCTAATGTGGGGGGAACTATACTGTCTATCTAATGTGGGGAAACTACAACCTAATGTGGGGGAACATACTGCTAACCTAATGTGGGGGAACTATACTGCCAACCGAATGTGGGGGGGGGGGGGACTATACTGCCAACTTAATGAGGGGGAACTATACTGCCAATCTAATGTGGGGGGAACTATACTGCCAACCTAATGTGGGGGGAACTATACTGCCTACCTAATGTAGGGGAACTATACTGCCAACTTAATGTGCAGGAACTATATTGCCTACCTCATGTGGGGAAGCTATGCTGCCAACCTAATGTGGGGGGAACTAAACTGCCTACCTAATGTGGGGGAACTATACTGCAAACCTAATGTGGGGGGACTATACTGCCAACCTAATGTGGGGGAACTATACAAAAATATAAAATTGTACTATTTTGATCCCTATGACTCTTTTATTTTTCTGTATATGGGGATGTATGAGGGTCATTTTTTTCCGCTTTGATTTGTAGTTTTTATCGGTACCATTTTTGTTTTGATCGGACATTTCAATTGCTTTTTAGATATTTTTTATAGTATTTGAAGTGACCAAAAATGTGCAAAATTGATTAGTACACTATTACAACTTTTGGGGCCCCTCTTTTGATTTTGCCCAGGGCCACGCTAAGCCTAAAACCGGCCCTGAGTGCTCGTGACAGTAAGTAAAATGATACTTACTTCGAGCAGGTCCATTGCTAAATTGCAATGTAATTTTTCTGTTTATGTAAATTAGGCCATTGGGCATATCACATCTCGGCCTGTTGGCTAAGATCAATTTTAATACCTTTCCTGTTTAATCAATGGTATGAACAGTACAGTCAAAACAACAAAGAAATACCGGACAAAAATCAAAAGTAAAAAATCAGACCTGTAACAAGACCTGTATTTTCGTCTCGCGAATAGTGAGAGAAAAAATTGTGCATGCACTGTCTTTTTCTCCCGCTATTCTCACAGAGAATAATGGACTCCATTGACTATAATGGGTCCATCGGGACCCGTTATTGCCCGTTATGACCAATCAAAATTACGTCCGTCAAGCTATAAGAAGAAAAAAAAAGAAGAAGAAAAAAAGAGAGTTTGATGGCCGTTATTGCTGGGGCATAATGGCAGTGTAAAAGGGGCCTAAGACAGCGTACAGGGCCAAGATATGTCAGTAACATCATGAAAGGAGAAATGAAGGGGGAAGGAATGTGAGGGTGGAGGAAAAAAAAGAGAAAAAGAGGGACAACACAGGTAAAGAGTCAAAATACAGACCCTACAGATTGGACGGTTGTAAAGGATCTAAGATGTCGAAGTCCATAGAGGGCAAACAGAAGGGTTACAAGGCCCTAAACAATATGTCTCTGCCCACCAGTCAAAACAGATTCAGGAGATGAAGGCCCCTGGAGTTGAGAGAAATGCCAGCCAGGGATTCCATATGGCATGATGTTTTTTACTTGGTGGCAGGTAAGTGCCATTTTTATCTGTGTCACCCACACTACAAGCCTGTACAACAGGTTAGTGTCTGTGACACTGATGAACGTTTTCCTTTAAGCTGTGATAGTTATGAGGTGCAACAATGTACAACTTTATCTACAAAAGCAGATAAACAAGCATTATTAACAACCCGCCATAAATACAGCTAAGTAGTCATTAGCATACACTTTTGCTGGTATCTCAACATGAACTGCCGATATACAGCCTAAAAGAGGTGTGAATGCAGCATTAGATACATACAGAAACTTTTTTTTTAATGATTTGTCTTGGCGATTTTCTTTTTGTTGCAGGCTTTTATTGCTATTTTGTAATGGCTGCACTGGGAGTGGTGGTGTTTAATGAAACTACAAAACCCTCACTATGTCTTGGATTGTTCCTACTTCATAATATTCTTTTATTGTGCTTTTTGGCCCTAGTACTAGATGAAAAATATATATTACTTTTAGTGAAGTCCAATAGATCTTAGTTTTGTAGATTAACTTTTGTAATACTCAACTATGAAGCAATGTTTAACTGCTGTTACATTAGGAAACAATTCATTTTTTTTTATCCCATACAGTTACCCAACACATTTTTACTTAAAGGGGTAATCCTGAGTTTAAAAAAAAAAATTCAAATCAACTGGTGCCAAAAAAATGTTATACACATTTGACAATTATGTCTATTTAAAAATCTTAAGCCTTCCAGTACTTATCAGCTGCTATATACTACAGAATAAGTTGTGTAGTTCTTTCCAGTCACACCACAAATCTCTCTGCTGCCAACTCTGTCTCTGTCAGGAACTGTTCAGAGCAGGAGGAAATCCATATAGCAAACCTCTCTTGCTATGGACTGAGGTGGCAGCAGAGAGTACTGTGGTCCGCCTGGAAAGAACCACACAACTTACTCTGAAGCATACAGCAGCTGATAAGTACTGGAAGGCTTACACTTTTTAAATAGAAATAATTTACAAATCTGTATAACCTTCTATTACCAGTTGATTTGAAAAACATTTTATTCCTTCAAAGTACCCCTTTAGAAGAAAAAAAAGGCTTGTACTGTTGATCTTTTAGCTGACAAATAGAAAAGAAAAATATTGATGTTCGCTCACGTCACACTCCCAGAATTCAAGGGCCAGCGTTACTACGTCCTGACGCCGGCCCTAGGTATTCTGAGAGCGCTATGTGTGCGAACATCATTACCGCGCGTTATGCGTAGCTGTGCAAGCCCCTATCTGGGGACTGGGGAAGGTTCTGCCCTGAATTCCCGGCAACTGCATCAGCAGAGGTACCAGCCAGGGGGGGGGGGGTCTAATCTAGGGGGGCTACCTGCCTACTGGAGGGAGGGGATTAATCTGGGGGTACTACCTCCCTACTGGGAGGGCGGGGGTTAATCTTGGGGTACTATCTGCCTAGTGAAGGGAGGGGGTTAATCTGGGGGTACTAGGGGTGGACTTAAACTGTATGGCTATGCTGCGGTTCCTGTGCATAAGGTGCGTGCGTAAGGTGGGGAGGGGGTGTAGGGGGGGCTCCATGTCTATTTTGCTCGGGGCCCCCAAATTCCTTCAAACGCTCCTGGCTGTAACAGATCAATAGGGTGCATCTTTGTGCACTGGGGAGAGGTGCCATGCTGGGGACCAAGAATGGGATGGGGAGCCATGTTCAGGACTGAAATGGAGTAATATGCTGGGGACCTGGAATCAGATAGTTACAGTGCCATGCAGAAGTATCCCCCCCCCCCCCTTGACTTTTTTTTGCATTTTGGTACATTACAGCCTTAAATTCATTGTTTTGTTAATCTGAATTATATGTAATGGATCAGAACACAATAGTCTAAGTTGGTGAAGTGAAATGAACAGAAAATTGGCATGTGCTTATGTATTCACTCCCTTTGTTAAGAAGCCCATAAAAAGCTCCGGAGCAAACAATTACCTTCAGAAGTCACATAATTAGTGAAATGATGTCACCCTGTGTGTAATCTAAGGGTCACAGGATCTGTCATAACATATACACACCTTTTTTGAAAGGCCCCAGAGGCTGCTACTTAAAAAGATGCTAACAAACTGCGAGTTATTCACATTACCTAGGTCTATTCATCAGTCATGGTTTTACACAATAATAATAATAATTACATATTGCCAACATAGTCCACAACACTGTACAGAGATTGTCTTCACTTGCTCCCATTTTTTTTCCTGAAGAGCCGAGGTACGGGCTCTCAAGTCACCCAAGTGCAAGTAAAAAGTGCAAGTGTTTACACAAAAACGTGCTCAAGGATGCAGTCGATCGCAAGCCCTTCTCCGATACTGCCCCCATTGTGGCTCTCTTAATTTCAAATTAACCTGTCAGCATGTTTTGGAGTGTGAGGGAATACAGGAGTACCTTGAGGAAACAGACACAAACATGGGGAGAACATACAAACTTCATGCAAATGTCGGCCTTGGCAGGATTCAACATCCCAATGCAGACCTGAAGGTTTAAAGGAAATCTGCAGGAAGATTTGAGCTGGCATTCCTAAATAGTGACCAAGAAAAGGAAAAGATCCAAAACTTTGCTCTTAGTCATGCAACTTGCAAGACCAAGAACACTTTGTTTTAACCCCTTAAGGACCCAGCCAATTTTCACTGTAGGACATGGCCATTTTTTGCACATCTGACCACTTTCACTTTAAGCATTAATAACTCTGGGTTGCTTTAATCTTTCATTCTGATTCCGAGATTGTTTTTTCATGACATATTCTACTTTATGTTAGTGGTAAAATTTTGTTGATTCTTGCATCGTTTCTTGGTGAAAAATTCAAAAATTTGATGAAAAAATTGAAAATTTTGCATTTTTTTAACTTTGAAGTTCTCTGCTTACAAGGAAAAATGAATATTCCAAATAAATTATTTATTGATTCACATATACAATATGTCTACTTTATGTTTGCATCATAAAGTTGACATGTTTTTACTTTTGGAAGACACCAGAGGGCTTCAAAGTTCAGCAGCAATTTTCCAATTTTTCACATTTTCAAAATCGAAATTTTTCAGGGACCAGTTCTGTTGAAGGGCCTTCTTATTAGAAATACCTCACAAATGACCCCATTATAAAAACTGCACCCCTCAAAGTATTCAAAATGACATTCAAAAGGTTTGTTAATCAGGGGCATCACTAGGCTAAAAGACCCGAGCCACGGGCCCGGAAGGTAAGGCCCAATGCCCCGGATCTCAGCTCCCCCTGCCACTAACCATTATGCAGCAACAGGTCGTGGCTCTAGAGCCTGACCCTGCTGCTGCTTACACTTGTTTTCCCCTAGTTACCGTTAATGCTGCTGGCCCTTTAAAAAACCATTGCCGGGTCAGTCAGGCCAGGGGCTGATGGGAGTGTATGTGTACCGCGTAGGCACACACATCTCCTCCAAGCCCCTGGCGTGTTGCAGCCTCCCACTCCATGACGTAGTTGGAGAACAGAAGGATTCCTGCAGCCTCCCCTGCTTCACACTGCAGCACCGCGGATCTCTAGGCAGGTGAGTAGAGAGACTGAGGATTGTTTGCTGTAAAGATTAGGAGGAGAACGAGCACAGAGTTGGGGGGGACGGGACCTTTTGGTGTCTGGTATGTGTGTGCAGGGGGATGGGCAGTGGCGTGAGCAATGAGGAGACTGAGAATAGCAGTGAATTCTCTCCTAATGCTTAGATCAGTGTTTCCCAACCAGTGTGCCTCCAGCTGTTGCCTTTGGCTGTCTGGGCATGCTGGGAGTTGTAGTTTTGCAACAGTTGGAGGCACACTGGTTGGGAAACACTGGCTTAGATCAATGTCACTGTATACTGGGATTTGGGCATCTATTGAAATTACTAAAATAAAATCCTAGCCCTATACAATCAATGGAAGTGCCTTCACCTACTTTGTAGAAAGAATCATTTGCAAATCCTAATATACCTGACATGTTTTGTCCTAACATGAGGACTGTAGTCTTGAAATCTTATTACTGTTACATATAAATCCATGTTATCAGCTCATCTGTATGTGGTCTGGTATGTGTGTGCAGGGGGGAAGGCAGTGGTGTGAGCAATGAGGAGACCAACCAACCAAGGGGTGGAGGATTGTATGTGGCGATGATGATTGATTTGCAATGATGAGAAGACAGGATGGGGTGCAGGGGTGAAATGATGGTGATGAGGAGACCAAGGATGGGGGGGATATAAGATAGAAGGGGGTGGGGTGCAATGCTGGGGAGACCATGGTGGGGAGGGCTTAAGATGGAGTGCAGGGGTTACTAGACCAAAGATTGTTGGGGGTTGTTAAGGGTTGTGTGGGGTGCTGAGGTGATGAGGAGACAAGGATGCGTCAGGAGGGGTTGGGCATTGGGGTGATGAGCATGACATTGAGTTGTTGAGGAGACAGAGGATGGGGTGAAGGGTATGCAGTATTGAGGAAACTGAGGATTGGGGGATGTGTGTGTGTGTGTGTATGTTTGATAGTTGTGTGTAAGTATAATGTATAATAGATGTGTGTATGTATATATGACAGATGTGTCACACATACACTTAGGGGTGGGGGGGTATAGGGGTGCATGAAAAGGACTAACAAGTGTAGAGAAAAGATGGTTGGATGAAGGAGGAAGACTTATATTGTGTTCAGGGTACAGCGTATTGCAGGGTTATATTTCAAGGGTACAGTGTGTGGCAGCATTATATACAGGTGGTACAATGTGTGGCAGTATTATATTCAGAGGGTACAGTGTGCGGTAACATATTTAGAGGGTACAGTGTGTGGCAGTATTATATTCAGAGGGTACAGTGGTTGGCAGTATTATTTTCAGGGTGCTTGGTATTTGGCAGGAATATAATTATTATTGTCATCATACAGAGGATAAGGATCTGCTGACAAATTAAGAAACCAATGATGTTCGGGCGTCAGAGAGAGAAGATGGAGCTGGAAGAAGTCCTGACATCTGGACCAGATGAGGAAGAACAGGAAAGACAACAGAGAAGACGTCACTCAGGTCCCTGATATACTTGTGTATTTTCCTGATTTGTCCCATCAGAGCTGGATTCACTTGTATGTTCTGCAGTGATGATGGCTGTACCCCAATCTGTGGCTCTCCAGCTGTTGCAAAAGGGCAACTCCTATAAAACCAGAGGTTCTTCAGACATGTTGGGAGTTATAGCTTTGCAACATCTGGAGAGACACTTGAACCAAGGTTATTGGTGGGGGTCCCAGCAGCCGGACCCCCACCATAACAATGGTCTGCTTATTCTAAAATGCCCGAGCCTATTTTTGGTCCCAGTGGAGAGAAAAGAGGGATAATAGCTTGGTGAGTACTCCTAATGTAGAATACCCTGCTAGCATGGAGGCACGGTATACAGCAGTCTTTCCCAACTTGGGTGCCTCCAGTTGTTGCAAACCTACAATACTAGCATGCCCAGACAGCCAAAGGCTGTCTGGGCATGCTGGGAGTTGTAGTTTTGCAACAGCTGGAGGCACACTGGTTTGGAAACACTGATATACAGTATATATATATATATATATATATATATATATATATATATTTTTTTTTTTTTTTTTTTTTAATTATGGTAAGTAATTTAATTGTACACAGTGACCCCATCTTCAGAACTTCAGAACAGTGAATGCAGCTCTGGATCAGGAGCAACATTTGTTCTACTCCAGAGCTATACTCACTATTCTGCTGGTGAGGTCACTGTGTACATACATTACATTACTTATCCTCTACTGATCCTGAGTTATATCCTGTATTATACTCCAGAGCTTCACTCACTATTTTGCTGGTGAGGTCACTGTGTACTTACATTACATAACTTATCCTGTATTGATTCTGAGTTATATACTGTGAAATATACCCCAGAGCTGTACTCACTACTCTGCTGGTGAAATCACTGTGCACATACATTACCTTACAAAATCTTGTAGGGTCGTGCAACACTGAGTGGCCCCGCCCCCTTGTCAACCTCCTTTCTGTGACTCCGCCCTCAGCCACGCCCATGGCCCGTGCCCCTGATTTTTTGAAAACATAGCAACGCCCCTGTTGTTAACCCTTTAGGTGTTTCACAGGAATAGCAACAAATTGCAAGAGAAAATTCAAAATCTTCATTTTTTAAACTCGCATGTTCTTGTAGACCCAGTTATTGAATTTTTACAAAGGGTAAAAGGAGAGAAATCTTCCTAAAATGTGTAATACAATTTCTCTCGAGTAAGAAAATACCTCATATGTGTATGTCAAGTGTTCGGCGGGCGCAGTAGAGGGCTCAGAAGGGAAGGAGCGACAATGGGATTTTGGAGAGTGAGTTTTTCTGAAATGGTTTTTAGGGGCATGTCACATTTAGGAAGCCCCTATGGTGCCAGAACAGCAAAAAAAAACAAAAAAAAACATTGCATACTATTTTGGAAACTACACCCCTTAATGCATGTAACAAGGGGTCCAGTGAGCCTTAACACCCCACAGGTGTTTGACAACTTTTCATTAAAGTTGGATGTGTAAATGATTATTTTTTTTCACTAAGATGCTAGTTTTCCTTCAAATTAAATTTTTTTGCAAGGGATAATAGGACAAAATGCCCCCCAAAATTTGTAACCCCATGTGTTATGAGTATGGAAATACCCCATGTTAGGACGTAAAATGCTTTGCGGGCGAACTACAATGCTCAGAAGAGAAGGAATCACATTTGGCTTTTGAAAAGCAAATTTTGCTGAAATGGTTTTTTGGGGGCATGTCCCATTTAGGAAGCCACTATGGTGCCAGGAAAGCAAAAAAAAAAAAAACACATGGCATACTATTTTGGAAACTACACCTCTCAAGGCACGTAACAAGGGGTCCAGTGAGCCTTAACACCCACACAGGTGTTTGATGACTTTTCGTTAAAGTTGGATGTGTAAATTATTATTTTTTTCACTAAAATGCTAGTTTTCCCTCAAATTAATTTTTTTTACAAGGGGCAATAGGACAAAATGCCCCCCAAAATTTGTAACCCCATCTCGTCTGAATATGGAAATACCCCATGTGTGGACGTCAAGTGCTCTGCTGGCGCACTACAATGCTCAGAAGAGAAGGAGCGCCATTGAGCTTTTGGGAAAAAAATTAGTTTGGAATGGAAGTCAGGGGCCATGTGCGTTTACAAAGCCCCCCGTGGTGCCAGAACAGTGGACTCCCCCACAAGTGACCCCATTTTGGAAACTAAACCCCTCACAGAATTTAATAAGGGGTGCAGTGAGTATTTACACCCCACTGGTGTTTGACAGATCTTTGGAACAGTGGGCTGTTCAAATGAAAAATTACATTTTTCATTTTCACGGACCACTGTTCCAAAAATCTGTCACACACCTGGGGGGCGTAAATGCTCACTGTATGCCTTATTACATCACATGAGGGGTGTAGTTTCCAAAATGGGGTCACATGTGGGTATTTCTTTTTTTGCGTTTATGTCAGAACCGCTGTAAAATCAGCCACCCCTGTGAAAATCACCAATTTAGGCCTCAAATGTACATGGTGCGCTCTCACTCCTGAGCCTTGTTGTGCGCCCGCCGAGCATTTTACGCCCACATATGGGGTATTTCCGTATTCAGGAGAATTTTGTGTTACAAATTTTGGGGGTCTTTTTTTCCTTTTTCCGCTTGTGAAAATAAAAAGAATGGGGCAACACCAGCATGTTAGTGTAAAATGTTTTATTTTTTTACACTAACAAGCTGGTATAGCCCCCAACTTTTCCTTTTCATAAGGGGTAAAAGGAGAAAAAGCCCCCAAAATGTGCAGTGCAATTTCTCCCGAGTACGAAAATGCCCCATATGTGGCCCTAAACTGTTTCCTTGAAATACGACAGGGCTCCGAAGTGAGAGAGCGCCATGCGCATTTGATAACTAAATTAGGGATTGCATAGGGGTGGACATAGGGGTATTCTACGCCAGTGATTCCCAAACAGAGTGCCTCCAGCTGTTGCTAAATTCCCAGCATGCCTGGACACTCAGTGGCTGTCCAGAAATGCTGGGAGTTGTTGTTTTGCAACAGCTGTAGGCTCCGTTTTGTAAACACTGCCATACAGTACGTTTTTAATTTTTATTGGGGGTGACAGTGTACAGGGGTGTATATGTAGTGTTTTACCCTTTATTATGTGTTAGTGTAGGGTAGTGTAGTGTTTTTAGGGTACATTCGCACTGGCGTGTTACGGTGAGTTTCCCGCTAGGAGTTTGCGCTGCGGCGAAAAATTTGTCGCAGCCCAAACTTGAAACAGGAAACTTACTGCAAACCTGCCCCTGTGAATGTACCCTGTACGTTCACCTGGGGGGGCAAACCTCCAGCTGTTTCAAAACTACAACTCCCAGCATGTACTGACAGACCGTGCATGCTGGGAGTTGTACTTTTGCAACAGCTGGAGGCACACTGGTTGGAAAACCTTCAGTTAGGTTCTGTTACCTAACTCAGTATTTTCCAACCAGTGTACCTCCAGCTGTTGCAAAACTACAACTCCCAGCATGTACTGATCGCCGAAGGGCATGCTGGGAGATGTAGTTATGCAATAGCTGGAGGTACGCAACTACAACTCCCAGCATGCCAAGACAGCTGTTTGGGCATGCTGGGATTTGCAGTTTTGCAACATCTGGAGGGCTACAGTTTTAGAGAACACTGCAAAGTGATCTCCAAACTGTGTTCCTCCAGCTGTTGCAAAACTACAAATCCCAGCATGCCCAGACAGCAAACAGCTGTTTGGGCATGCTAGGAGTTGTAGTTTTGCAAGATCTGGAGGAATACAGTTTAGAGATCACTGTATAGTGGTCTCTAACTGTAGCCCTCCAGCTGTTGCAAAATAACATATTCCAGCATGCCCAAACAGCTGTCTGGGCATGCTGGGAGTTGTAGTTTTGAAACATCTGGAGGGCTACAGTTAGAGACCACTGTATAATGGTCTCAAACTGTACCCTCCAGATGTTGCTAGGCAACTCACCGGCTTCCGTTGGATCCAGCCGCACGTCATCGCCGCCCGCCGATCTCCGTCGCCCGCTGCCGCCAAAGGATGGGGGATAAGATGCCTGATTGCGGGGGTTACCCCGCTGGGGACCCCCGTGATCTTGCACGCTGCACCCCGTTATAATCAGTCCCCGGAGCGTGTTCACTCCGGGTCTGATTACTGTCGATCGCGGGGACGGAGCATTGTGACGCCACGGCTCCGCTCCCTCAATGCAAGCCTATGGGAGGGGGCGTGACAGCATGACATCACACCCCGTGATCGACAGTAATCAGACCCGGAGTGAACACGCTCCGGGGACTGATTATAACAGGGTGCAGCGTGCAAGATCACGGGGGTCCCCAGCAGCGGGACCCCCGCGATCAGGCATCTTATCCCCTATCCTTTGGATAGGGGATAAGATGTCTAAGCGCCGGAGTACCCCTTTAATGTCCCAGCTACAGGCTCCTGAATATGCTCCTTCTGTGCACCAAGCTCCCTGTAAGGAGAGCCTCAGTAGCCCTGCTTACCAGCTTTAGTTGACTACTCTAGCAGTTTCCTGACTTGATGCTAGAGTTGTCAATCATAGTCCTAGTGCTGTGAGAGTGAAGAATTATGAATATGCAAAAGATGAAAGAGCTTTATTGATCATTCAGTCATTACAAGTTATACAATAAATTACAATGGGCGGGCATAGCGCGACAAACAGGACTACGGCAGGGAAGTTCGGCAAACCGGTTCCCACACTGATTGCGCCCAAGACTTTATTTGCATACTAGTAACGGGGGCAATATCTAGAAAACAGCTGGATGGATTTTATTAGGTTCACGCACACTATAACCCAGTGTATTGGATTTAGAACAGGCTGTAATAGAAAATGTCTGCAAGCATTGATAGAGTTAAGTGTGAATGCTGATTTTCTTTGTGCAGAAACAAGATGTTCAGATCCTTTGTTATTTTTACAGCATAAAATGATATAAAGAGTGATGTGTAGGTGGGAGTTATAAGGAGACTTTTTCATTGTTTTTACTGCTAAACCTTGGTGAATGTGGTTTGACTGAAACAATTTACTTTTCAAGTAGAGATGTACACTGCTCAAAAAAATAAAGGGAACACTAAGATAACACATCCTAGATCTCAATGAGTTAACTAATCATATGAAATACTTTACATTACTTTACATAGTTGAATGTGGTGACAATAAAATCACACAAAAATGATCAATGGAAATCAAATTTATCAACCCATGGAGGTCTGGATACTGAATCACACTCAAAATCAAAGGGGAAAACCACACTACAGGCTGATCCAACTTTATGTAATGTCCTTAAAACAAGTCAAAATGAGCCTCCACATGCCCGTATAACCTCCCTACCATGCCTGGGCATGCTACTGATGAATCCTGGACAGTCTGTGGTGCAACGTGGCATTGGTGGATGGAGTGAGACATGATGTCCCAGATGTGCTCAATTGGATTCTGGGGAACGGGCGGGGCAGTCCATAACATCAATGCTTTCCTCTTGCAGTAACTGCTGACACACTCCAGCCACATGAGGTCTAGCATTGTCTTGCATTGGGAGGAACTCAGGGCCAACCGCACCAGCATACGGTCTCACAAGGGGTCTTAGGATCTCATCTCGGTACCTAATGGCAGTCAGGTTACCTCTGGCAAGCACATGTAGGGCTGTGCAGCCCCCCAAAGAAATGCCACCCTACACCATTACTGACCCACCGCCAAACCAGTCATGCTGGAGGATGTTGCAGGCAGCGGAACGTTCTCCACGGCGTCTCCAGACTCTGTCACATGTGCCAAATGTCTAGCTCCCGTCTTGGGCTGTAAGCACAACCCCCACCTGTGGACATCGGGCCCTCATACCACCCTCATGGAGTCTGTTTCTGACCGTTTGAGTGGACACATGCACATTTGTGGTGTGCTGGAGGTCACTTTGCAGGGCTCTGGCAGTGCTCCTCCTGCTCCTCCTTGCACAAAAGCGGAGGTAGCAGTCCTGCTGCTGGGTTGTTTTCCTCCTACGGCCTCCTTCACATCTCCTGTACTGGTCTGTCTCCTGGTAGCGCCTCCATACTCTGGACACTACGCTGACAGACACAGCAAACCTTCTTGCCACAGCTCGCATTGATGTGCCATCCTGGATGATCTGCACTACCTGAGCCACTTGTGTGGGTTGTAGACTTCGTCTCATTCTATCACTAGAGGGAAATCACCACCAGCATTCAAAAGTGACCAAATCATCAGCCATGAAGCTTAGGAACTGAAAAGTGGTCTGTGGTCACCACCTGCAGAACCACTCCTTTATTGGGAGTGTCTTGCTAATTGCCTATAATTTCCACCTGTTATCTGTTCCATTTGCACAACAGCATGTGAAATTGATTGTCAATCAGTGTTACTTCCTGAGTGGACAGTGTGATTTCAGAGAAGTCTGATTGACTTGGAGTTACATTGTGTTGTTTAAGTGTTCCCTTTATTTTTTTTTAGCCGTGTATGTTTTAACAGAAATGGCAAACCTACATCTCTACAAATCTTACATCATCCAGCTCTATGATCTCTTCATGGAGGAATGGAAGAGAACTCAATTGGTAACCTGTGAAGCTCAGGTGAACTTTATGCCTAAGAGGCTAAAGGCAGTCCTGAAAAAATAATAATGGCCTTGATTCCAGCTGTGACGTTCAGATGGCAGGGTCAGAATTTGTCATTAGCAACATGTACGTATGGAACCATCCTGCCTTGTATCAGTGGTTCAGGCTGGTAGTGTAATGGTGTGAGGGATATTTTCTAGGAACAGTTTGGGTTCCTTAGTACCAATTAAGCATTATTTAAACACAACAACCTACCTGAGTATTGTTGCTGACTATGTCCATCAATTTATGACCACAGTCATGGCTCCTTCAGCAGGATAATGCACCATCTCACAAGGCTCACAGCATCTCATACATGATAATGAGGTCCCTGTACTCCAATGGCTTCCACAGTCACCAGATCTCAATCCAGTAGATCACCATTGGGATATAGTGGAATGCAAGATCTGCATCATGGATGTGCAGCCAACAAATGTGCACAAACTGCTTGATGCCATCATTTCCGTATGGACCAAAATCTCTGAGGAATGCTTCCAGCATGCTGTAGAAAGTACACCATGGCCTCATGTCAAATGTAGATTTCATGTAAGGTGGCAGTCATTGGCTTTGAATCTATAGGTACTTGGGCTATAGGTACTACTGCTCCATGCTGGGAGCTGTAGTACCTTCATTAATAGACAGATCACAGCGGGTGTCACTGCTGCGATCGTCCTGAATAATGTATAGATGCGGCCGGCCGCCCTTCTCTGGTGCCTCTGTAGTATGAGTATATGCCGTATATAAACCTATTATTCATAATTTCAGCAGAGAGTTGTGATTGGCTGGAACCATCTGGCCAATGCTCTCTGTGGAAAATATGAATAAGTGATGTGAATTCTATTCACATCACTGGCCAGCCGGAGTATAGAGCAGAGATGCAAGCGCAGGAGAAAGCGGCTCCATCTCTGCAATAGATAGGATTAGAGAAGAGCGAATCAAAGCTGACAAATCTGAAATTATGAATTTCATGAAAAATTAGATTCACAACTAATGCGAATATGGCCGCGATTATATCGCTCAAATAGCTTAATTAAACTCCATTTAGTGTGGTCCAGGCTCCTGGGCATCTAAAATGGTGGATCCACATGTGAGGACATGGGGCAAGGTACTCTGGGAAGGCAATGCAGGAAGGGAAGTAGGTGGGATGACCCTGAATCACATGCAGGATGCAGCCTATCAGCAGCCAGTAACCCCTGTGATGTCACAGCCCCATATAATTGGCAGCCATATTGTGGCCAGTCACTTTGTTCATTACACTGCAGAGAGATAGGACAGATAGCCTGTGTGTGTGTATTACACAGAAAAGCTTTTTCAAGCAGTCTTTCACCTCCTAATCACATCACAAGAGAGCAGTGCTTTTTTTCCACTGAAAAGGATTTTTGCTGCAGCCATTAACCTCCCAGTCACTTTCTACAGCATTGTATTACAGAGAGGGGCAGAGAGCTGTGTGTTGCCTCATACATTTGAATAAGCTGCCTCAACTTCATAAACCTTAGCAGAGGAGGCAGGAATAATTTATCAGTGCAATTTTGTGTCTTTGTTCCACAACAAATCATCTGCTGGTTATACTAGTCTGTAGACAGTATAATACCCAGAAGTTCATTCTTAATAGTCTTTGACAGAGTGCAATTTTGGGTTTAGTACACAGCTTTTGTGTGCTGCAGCACTGTTATGTACTGCTGGTGTTGTGCAAAAGTAATTTTTTTTAAAGCGTACTGAGGCGCATTTTTCTGCCATCATAAGTGCATACCACATACCTACATCTAAGTAGTATCCTATTTTGTACCTGTTAATCTTTCAAGGGCCTAGATACTGTGAACATCCAGGCTTAAGTACTCACCAGGTGTTGTTGTACTCAGATACTTTTTTAAGTGTACTATAGGGCATTTTTCTGCCCTCATACATGCATACCACATACCTATATCTAAGTAGTGTACTATTTTGGCGGGTGGCAGCATGAGTCGCAGCGAGAGGCATGAGCTCCCGGTATCAGCTAACGGTCATGTCTCAACCAGCAACCCATCTGCCATCATCAATTGGTTAACATGATCATCCACTTAATCAAAATTGACATCCGACTGGGGGAGTCAACAGTCGGTGGGTTCCTCAGACAAAATCCTCAGTTGGCATGGCCCAGGAGCAGTCCCTATCCTCCAATTGCCTCTGTCCTACGGTGTTCCCTCCCCTAAGGAAGTATCTTATGCTGTGGGTTCAGCTCCACTATTTAGTGAGGATGATCGAGAGGACAGTCAGCAGCTAGTTCCCAGCCAAGAAGTGGAGAAGACATCCGCTGCTTCTTCCTCTCGGTGGGCAAGTGGTGATGAGGAGAGTGACGGGAGATGCGGTGTTGCCAGCGTTCAGGGTCCTGAAGCAGACACTGTTGAGGAACCTAAGGAAGACATCAGTGATGAAGCCGATCACACTAGAGAGCCGAGTGCAGAAGGGGCCTTATCATCATCAGTAGAAGAGGGTTGCAGGTTGCCCATGAGGCAGCAGCTGAGTCAGCAAGGTGGTAGCATGGTTGGCAGTCAGCATGGTGGCAGAAGTGGAAATTCTGGAACCAAACGTGCCCGGGAGATACCACCTGCTTCGCGGCAGCCTACCTTTCCGGGAGGTAGTGTAACAGGGGTTCCTGGAGACGGCGGCAGTAGCAGTCAGGTTAACATAGCCACATGCAAGATATGTCGGCAGAAGGTGAAGCGCGGCCAGGGTCCCAATGTTGGCACGACAGCCCTGCGTGAACATATGCTTCGCCACCATAAAGCGGCCTTGGAGAACCTTGGCTCCGATGTAGTGGTCCAGCCTGCTGCATCACCCAGTGGCATGCGGCTCCATTTTTCAGCCAGCCGAGGCTCCACCACCTCAGCCTAAGGGAGCTGTGTGTCATACCCTCCTTCTGTAGCTCCAGATGCTCCTCCTACTTTTAGTCAGCCATTCCACCAACAATCCATCGGCGAAGCCATGTCCAAGAGACAACAGTGTGCGCCTACTCATCCAACGGCTCCGAAACTGAATGTGCTCTTGTCTAAGTTGCTGGTGCTGCAGTCCTTCCCTTTTCAAGTGGTGGACTCTGCACCTTTCAGAAAACTGATGGCTTGTGCCGAGCCGTCATTTCTTTGCGAAGAAGGCAGTACCAGACCTGCACAATTTTGTGGAAGAGAAGGTGGGCCAGTCCTTGAGCCTGTCGGTGTGTACCAAAGTGCACGGCAGTGCCGACGTCTGGAGCTGTAACTATGGTCATGGACAATACAGTTCCTTTATGGGTCACTGGGTGAATGTGGTTCCTGTACAGCCACAACACCAACTTGGACAGGTCACGCCGCTTCCTCCTCCATGCTCTCTGGCCATTGGTCCTGTGACAGTGTGCAACTCTGCCTCCTCATCCTCCACCGTGCTGTCAGCCTCCACTGCCCAGACAAGTCTCAGTTCCCCTTCAGCATACCATGTGTGCAGGGCACAGCGGTTTCACGCTGTTATTCACATGGTTTGCCTTGGCGAACGGAGTCACACAGGGGAAGAACTGCTAAAAGTAATTTGTAAAGAAATCGGAGCATAGCTTACTCCATGAAAACTGGAAATGGGAACTATGGTGACTGACGATGGGAACCCTGCATGGCACAGTGTTCCATCTGGTTGTCAAGCGGCTCCTGACATGTTCCCCCCAATTGCAAGACATCCTAACAATGGGAAGGAAACTATGCATGCACTTTAGCCACTCGTACACTGCAAAGCACACCCTCTTTTAGCTGCAGCATCAGAACGGTATGCCTCAACATAATCTGATTAGAGACGTTGCCACACGTTGGAATTCCACCCTCCATATGTTGGACCAAATGTACAAACAGAGAAAAGCCATCACTGATTCCTTGATGATCAAAGCAGATAGGGATACTCCCCTGTGAAATTTCAATGTGAACCAGTGGCAGCTCATACGTGACACCTGCCGTTATCTCAGGCCCTTTGAGAAAACCACATTATTAGTAAGTCGCCAGGATTACGGGATGAACGACATCATTCCACGGCTTCATTTCTTACAACATGTGTTGGAAACAATGGCTGGTAAGGGCACTGGAGACGTGGTGCCTACATCTCATGGCCACATGAGCCCTGTGGGGGTTGAACTGGAGGAGGAGGGGCACAGTGGAGCACAGTTTAGGTTTTGCCAAGTTTTTCTAGTAATCTGACAGGAGAGGAGGAGCAGGAGCAGCCAGAGGAGCTAGAGGGTTATGAGGAAGGCGAGACAGAGGACCCAAACACACCTTGCCAGTATGCAGTGGAGATGGAGGTAGCAGGATGGCTTCTGCCCTCCACCTTATTGGACCTTCGCTACCACCACATAATAGGGGCCTTTTTTACACCCACTGAGAGGGAGGACAAACTGACCTACTACAGATGCATCCTATGTAGTCAGTTGGCCGATGTCTATCGGCGCCATCGTCCATCCTCTCGCAGGTCTGAATCGAGGGGCCCCCTGCACTCACCTTCCACTGCCATGGCTGCTGGGGAGGGGAGGGGAGGAGTGGAAGGAGCAGTACCAGCTCCATCAGCAGCAGCCTAAGTCTACAGTCGCTGAGGAGTAGCTTTCTTGACCCGCATAGTGAAGCAACTCATCAGCAGCAGGTAGACCTGGAGCAGGACCTGAACCAGCAGTTGGTGGCATACCTTGACATGCCCATGCCAACACACCTTGAAGATCTGCTGGGCTTCTGGGCAGCCAAATTTGATTTGTGGCCGCAACTAGCAGAGTTTGCCCTGGAAAAGCTGTCCTGCCTTGCCAATAGTGTGCCATCAGAGCAAGTGTTTAGTGCGGTGGGGGCCATAATCACCCCAAGGAGAACTCGTCTGTCCATGAAAAATGTGAAGAGCCTGACCTTTGTGAACATGAATCAGGCATGGATCAGCCAGGATGCCTGATGCATCAGAGTAGATTGACCATAGTGCCACACCAACACTTCACAAATATGGATAGTGCCAAACAGATTTAAGAAGCTGCTCCCCAGTTACAAACATTACTCTGCATTAGACCTTTTTTCAGCCACTTTCACCATCAGGTACTGGTATTGCCACCCACCACTCTATCAACGGGTCACTTTCAGGACTCCTGATGCTACTGCTGTCACCACCAGGCTGTGCCATTCAGACACTATGTGGTCTCTTCATGCTTTACCACCTCCAGACTGTGCCATTCAGCCACTATATGGTTTCCTCATGCTTCAGCCTACTCCAGGCTGTGCCATTCAGACACTATTTGGTCTCCTTATGCTTCAGCCAACATCGGGCTGTGCCATTCAGACACTATTTGGTCTCCTCATGCTTCAGCCACCTCCAGGCTGTGCCATTCAGCCACTATATGGTGTCCTCATGCTTCAGCCAACTCCAGGTTGTGCTATTCAGCCACTATATGGTTTCCTCATGCTTCAGCCAACTCCAGGCTGTGCCATTCAGACACTATATGGTCTCCTCATGCTTCAGCTACCTCCAGGCTGTGCCATTCAGCCACTATATGGTCTCCTCATGCTTCAGCCAACTCCAGGTTGTGCCATTCAGCCACTATATGGTCTCCTGATGCTTCATCACCTCCAGGCTGTGCCATTAATCCACTATATGGTCTTCTCATGCTTCAGCCAACTCCAGGCTGTGTATTCAGACACTATATGGTCTCCTCATGCTTCACCACCTCCAGGCTGTGCCATTCAGCCACTATATGGTGTCATCATGCTTCAGCAAACTCCATGCTGTGCTATTCAGCCACTATATAGTGTCCTCATGCTCAGCTAACTCCAGGTTGTGCCATTCAGCCACTTTATGGTCTCCTCTTGCTTCATCACCTCCAGGCTGTGCCATTCATCCACTATATGGTCTTCTCATGATTCAGCAAACTCCAGGCTGTGCCATTCAGACACTACATGGCCTCCTCATGCTGCGACAAACTCCAGGCTGTTCCAATCAGCCACTACATGTTTTACTCATGCTGCTGCCAACTCCAAGTTGTGCCATTTAGCCACTACATGGTCTCCACATGCTGTCATAAGCTCCAGGCGGTCATTCAGCCACTATATGGTCTCCTCATACTAATGCCACCTCCAGGCTCTGTCATTGTGCCGCCATGTGACTCCTTGTTAGATTTGGTCCTTTGTAACCACACACCAGGGCCATTAAAACTTTGGAGGGCAATCTTAAATTTCAAAATTAATCTTTTAATCTTAGGGATTGTGAAGTCCTTACATGTCCACCTGCAGGCTGTGCCATTCAGCCACTATATGGTTTACTGATGCTGCTGGGCCTGGCACATTACCTAAAAATATTTTATGGTAGCACTACCTATCATAAATCTTCAATTTAAATTTTAAAATTCATCTTTTAATCTTAGGGATTGTGAAGCCCTATTGTCTACTCATACTGCCGCCAGCTCCAGGCTGTGTCATTGTGCCACCATATGGTCTCCTTATGCTGTTGGCACCTTCAATTAAACTTTAAAAATGTTAATATATCTAAAATCTTCAATTTAAATTTCAAAAATATCTTTAATCTTCTCTATTGTGAGGTCCTATGGTCTTGTCAGGCTGTTGCCACCTCCAGACTTGGTCGTTCTGCCACTGTATGGTCTCCACGTGCTGCTGGCAATTCCAGGCTGTGTCATTCTGCCAGATTATGATCTCCTTATGCTGCTGCCACCTCTAGGCTCTGTCATTGTGCCACCATGTGACTCCTTGTTAGATTGGGTTTTGTGGTCATACAGCATTAGTTCAAAGTAAACACCGGGACATTAAACTTGGGAATCTAATATAAATCTTAAATTTAAAAAATAAATCTATGTAATCTTTTCAAGACGGAGGCTCTTTGGTCGTCTACGTCATATTATCTATGGGATTATCACAAGAATCCAATGGAACAGCTTGGAGCAATAAAATGAACCATAACTGATTAAATGAAACATTCACACTTTCATAGTTAGGGGGGTGCTGAGAGCAGGGGCTTGAACAGGTGGTATCTCACCTAGCAGAGGACCGCCTGCTCGATGCTCCCCAGAATGTGTACTCAAATTAAATTAAAATTGCATAAAAATCTCTTTATTCTCTTCAATATGGACACCATATGGTCTCCCTGCTGCCACATTGACGCTCTGCAGCAGTGATTTTAATAGCAATGCCTGAAATCTGCATGTCATACTGAATAACAGTATTATTTCACTAACAAAGCACACTCCCTATGCGTGTTAGGACTAGGCAAAGTGCAAAGGCAATGGGCAACTATGTGGGGGAGGATCACAGGGCCAAACTGCTGGGCTGTATCTTCAAGGAGACATGAGAGAAGGAGAGGGGTCTTCACTCCTCTTCTTCCTCATTGACGGCCGGGCTGTCCAAGATGGAATAGTCTCTAAGCAGGCTCTTGATGAACCTGCGGAAGTCCTGGATAGACATGTTCTCCCTGTTGATCATGAGGCGGTTCCTGGCAAGCCACACTGCGTCCTTAACCCCTTAAGGACCAAGCATTTTTCTGTTTTTACACTTTCGTTTTTTCCTCCTCACCTTTTAAAAATCATAACCCTTTCAATTTTGCACCTAAAAATCCATATGGGGGCTTATTTTTTGCGCCACCAATTCTACTTTGGAATGACATGAGTCATTTTACACAAACATTTATGGCGAAACGGGAAAAAAAATCATTGTGCGACAAAATTGAAGAAAAAACACCATTTTGTAAATTTTGGGGGCTTCTGTTTCTAGGCAGTACATTTTTTGGTAAAAATTACACTTTATCTTTATTCTGTAGGTCCATACGATTAAAATGATACCCTACTTATATAGGTTTAATTTTGTCGCACTTCTGGAAAAAATCATAACTACATGCAGGAAAATTTATACATTTAAAATTGTCCTTTTCTGACCCCTATAACTTTTTTATTTTTCCATGTACAGGGCGGTTTGAGGGCTCATTTTTTTGCGCCGTGATCTGAAGTTTTAATCGGTACCATTTTTATTTTGATTGGACTTCTTGATCACTTTTTATTCCTTTTTTTATGGTATGAAAAGTGACCAAAAATACGCTATTTTGGATTTTGGAATTTTTTTGCGTGTACGCCATTGACCGTGCGGTTTAATTAATGATATATTTTTATAGTTCAGACATTTACGCACGTGACGATACTACATATGTTTATTTTTATTATGGTTACATATTTTTAATATGGAATTTGGGAAAAGGGGGGTGATTTAAACTTTTAATAAAGAAGGGGTTGATGTGTGTGTTTTTAAACTTTTTTTAAACTTTTTTTTTTACACTTTTAGTCCCCTTAGGGGACTTTTAGGAGGAATCATTTGATTCCTCATACAGATGAATGGGATTGCATACAATCCCATTCATCTGTGTGCTCTGCGCTCGATTGATAAAGCCTGGTCCTGCCAGGCTTTATCATTCAGAGAGCCGGAGCCGACACAGGAGGAGAGGTAAGCCCTCAGGCTACCTCAGCAGTGGATCGCTCCCCCGCGATCGCGCTGCGGGGGAGCGATTCACCCCACTGGACCACCAGGGACTGTATACAGGCACCTTTAGACGCCGCTGTCAACTTTGACAGCAGCGATCTAAAGGGTTAATAGCCGGCCGCGGCGATCGCCGCATGTCGGCTATTAACGCCGGCCCCCATCTACAGGAATCAGCTGGGGGCTGGCCGGTATGACGCGGGCTCAAGTCGGGAGCCCGCGTCATACCCCGGTAACTGCCATTGGACGAGTATAGACGTCCATGGTCGTTATCGGGTTAAAGCAGTTCATAAGGCGCCAGGCCTCCTTGATGGCCTTTACATCGTGGGTCCCAGGGAACAGACCGTAAAGCACCGAATGGTACGATAGGCAGTTCCTGGGTACAGAGTCTCTGCACAGGGTCTGTTGGACGCCCTGGAACATGAACTCAAAGGGGCACTGCCAAAACACGTGCAAAGATGTTTCCTCCACATAGGGGCACCGGGGGCAGTACCGGGTTGTGCACAGGTTGCGGGCATGCATGAACGACCTGAGAGAGAGTCCTCCCTTGACGGCCATCCACGACAAGTCCTTGTGTCCATTGGTAAGCTGCTTTGAGGCCACATTAGTCCAAACTGTCTCTGCAGTGGCTGCGGGGAGTCCCGGAACCAGCTCAGTGAAGTCCTTAGCTCGGATGAGCTTATAGATTGTCTTCAGCTTCCATAGGTCAGGTTTCAGTCCTTCCAGCTTGTGCTCCCTCACAAACCGGACAACATTCCCATAGAACCAGCGAGCGTTCCAGTTGTAAGGGATGGACCTGTCCCAGCCCAGCTGTCTCCAGAGGGGCATAAGAAACAAGCGAGACATGGACCTGCCCGCTGAGCCAGTCTTTTCAACAAGAGTCCGCTGCACGGTAACACATTCAAAGGAGGTCCTCAGCAGAGTGGGGATATCGGGTATTCCCTTCCCACCCTTGCGGGGCTACTTGTACATCACAGTCCTCTTGACTCTGTCCATTTTGCCCCAGATGAAGCGAAACCCTGTCAGGGTGATGGCCTTGCAAAAGGTGGTATGGGGAGCACAGGCAAAACTTCACTCCGCAGGACAAGTGCCTTGCCTTCAATAGAGAGCTTTCTGGAGCTCCACAGTCCGATCTTAGAGTTAATCTTTCCTAGTCGGTCTTTCCAAGACTTAAGGGCTTCCCGAACCAGACTCCAAGAATTTGAATGAAGTCCGGCTTAACAGTAAAGGGGAAGGGGGCGGAAGAAGCCAGGTGCCATTCCCCAAAGAGCATGGCTTCTGACTTCCCACAGTTGACTTTTGCCCCCGAAGCTCTGCCGAAGTCCTCGCAGGTCTGGACGAGTGTCACGTCACGTCCAGGTTGGCGGATGTGCCAGAACTGCGCCCGTCCACCTCAATGGGGCAGTTGAAGTCACCACCCAACACTACTGCCCTAGTGGTGGAAAGCTGAGCCCGCAGGGCCTGGAGAACCTCCAGTCGGACATTCTTCTCAGGGGAGGCATACACGTTGATGAGCCGCACGGGCTCACCCGCCCAGGAACCTGCCACAGACGAGCTCCCGGACGTAATCAAGTGCAAAGTTACCTCCCCTGATCAGGATGGCCACCCCCGCAGACCTACTGTCACCCCCACCAGACCAGTAGGAAGGGCCGTGAGACCACCGCCTGGCAAGATGGCTGTAAGACCTAGAAGCCGACAAAGCACATTCCTGCAGCATGTAAACATCACACCTCTGAGAATCTAAGAACGTAAGGACAGTCTGAAATCTAAACCTAGCTCTAATACTTCTCACATTAATGCAAAAGATGTTAAGATCAGCCATGGAAATAAAAAGAGAGGCTGGTTCAGATACTAGTTACCACTCCGGTCGGGCGGGTCCTCTTCTCTGGCGCCTGTCAGCTCCTGTGGCTTCTCATAGTGCCCTTCCAAGAACTCATCGTAGACCGGGTTGGCCGGTGTGTCTAAGATTTCTTTGACCTCTGGGTCCTGCAGCAGCTCCTCCATAGACTTAGCTTGGACTTGCTCCACTTTGGCCTGCTCCATCTCCTCCTCTCCATTTGGAGCTTGGGGGCTCTCGCAGACCTGCTCTGCTTGGGCCTGCTCCATCTCCTCCTCTTCGTCTGAAGCTTGAGGAGTCTCGAAGGTCTCAATGATCTTTCTCTTGTGGGACTCAGCTGATGCATTGTCCCTTCCTTTCCTCTTCCTCTGTATGGTACCTGGGGGAGGAAGCACAGGAAAATCCTCCGAAGAGCAGGCACCAGCAGCTGGAGGGGGGTTAGGTGCTGCTGGGCCAGGAGAGAGAGGAGGCTGGGTGGGGCAGGGGGCAGGAGAGAGTGACCGGGCAGGGGAGGACGGGGCAGGGATGGGGCGGGAGGGGCAGGGGAGGGACGAGACGGGGCAGGGGTGGTGGCTTTCGCCTTCTTACCTTCCTTGGTTGGCTTGGCCATCAGTGCTGCTGGCTCTGGAGCTGGGTCTGGCTTTGGTGCTCTCGCTGCCACAGATGCCCATGTTCTCTCCCTCTGGGGGCAGTCCTTGTACCTGTGGGCCACCAATCCGCAGAGGTTGCAGGTCTTGCTCTTGGGGCAATCCTTGGTCATGTGGCCTGTAACACGGCAAAACCTGCAGGCATCCTCTTTACAGTCACATCTCCTGCAGGTCTGCGACATGTCTGGGTAGAAGTTAAGTCCTATGGAGTTGCCCAAGGAGAATGTAGGTGGCCTGTGCTGTAGTCCATCTGGAGAAGCAAGGTTTTTGTTCAGTCTGACGACCACAGACCACTTGCAGGTCCAGTATCTGAGGGAGTTCACGATGCGGGTGGGCTCCCTCACCACGGTGCAGAAGCGCTTCAGGAAGGTCGAGATGTCCGTGCCTGGGGTGTGTGGGTTCCGCACGGAGACCGTCACCCACCTCACCTCACCTCACCTCTCCTCTCCTCGAATAGGACAGTTGCCCACAAAGCGAGAGAAAGTGGATTCGGGACTCGCCGCTTTCACCGCATCCCAGTATCTAAGATTCCGGACATGAAAGTTGCAATTCCGAGAGTGTCAGCCGAGGAGAAGCATTGATTCGCCAGCATCTTCTTGCAGAACACATCGTGAGACATGTCCGGCACCCTTCCGTCCACAGGCTTTAGCTTCAAAGCAACAGTCTGCCTCATCCAGGGCTCGAGCTTCCAGGTTGGGGATTCTGCCGCCCTTCTGCCTTGCTGTGGTGGAGGCTGACGCTTGCTATGATTGGGGCTGGACCTCCAGGCCTTGCCCTGCAGCCTCCTGGGTGGACTTGCTGGTTGAGGCCATGGCTTCTTCCGCTTTCTTGCTTGTGGAGATTCTTCGAAAAGTCTTCTTTCCCGGGTGGGAGGAGCTATGCAGATTCAGTCCCGGTGGGAGGAGCTATGCAAATCCTCTCCAGAGGCAGCGAGTTTCATCAAAAAGATACTGCGCCGCCTTTGTCTTCGCCGAAGTTCCGGAATTCACCGCCAATTCCCTTCTTCCAAGTTCTTCATCGGCTTCTTCTGGAGCTGCAGTCTTCAAGATCTTCTCCTTCTTCAGATGTTCCGAGGCAGGCAGGAGATGATATTCAGGTGGTATGCTCTCAAGAATTGCGGTTCTAATAAGAACGAAAAGTACTGCAATCATACTACACAAAATCTGTACCACAATGCCCGGAGATCTTCTTTTATCTAACAGCCGAGGAACGTGCTCTCAAATCATCCAAATTGCAAGAAAAAGAGCAAATGTGTTACACTAAAAAAAAAAAACGTGCACAAAGGATGCAGTCTATCGCAAGCCCTTCTCCGATAGGAGAGAGGCCCCCCAACAAACCTTACCCTTCGCCTCCGGACCAAAAGGTACCTGCGAGGTTCCAGGTTCGATGTCCCTTTCGCCGAAGCTACTAAGGGAACACAAATGCTCCCGACATCCCCCTAGGCATTAGCCAAGGTATCTGCCCGCAGAGCCGATAACGGAAGGTACCCTGCCAGAGCAGGAGTACCCGGGGTTTTTGGAGAGAGGTGCGGAACCTAATGGCCACATACACCTCTCCTAGACCACCAGGAGGGACACCCAGAAGGGCTACCGCATCCTGACAAATCCTGTGGACACACAACACGCAAAAAGTGACGCAGTGAGACAAAAAGAAATAAATAAGTGAATGTGTGCAGATATACTGCCCGGACCTACGGCCGGATCTATAAAAATTTCTCTGATCCTAGCCAGAAGGCCGGGAATGAAGAGGTGAGTGCCACAAAGGTGCAGAGATCATGGTGCCCGTGCTTCAACTCAGTGAGTCTATCCTCCCAGTGAGTTTCAGCACCTCGGGGCACCACTCCTCGAGGCACTAAAGTACCTCGGCTCTAGACCCTCTCAGCCAGACCCGGAGGAAGCAGGTCACATCAGGGCAGCCGTCAAGCTGATTCCTCCCTACCATGCAGCACTCATCCCCACCAGCTTCCATACTGGCGTCGCCTGCCACCAGCATTAAACTGATAAGAACAGACACTACACTTGATCTTAGCCAAAAGGCCGAGAAGCAATGCTGGGAGATCTTCCGAGGCAAGTGCTCTCTATCACCCAAAGTGCATGAAAAAGTGCAAACGTGTCACACTAAAAAAAATGTGCACAAAGGATGTGGTCTATGGCTAAGCCCTTCTCCAACAGGAGAGAGGCCCCCCAACAAACCTACCCTTCCCCTCCGGGCCAGAAGGCACCTGCAAGGATCCAGGTTCAATGCCCCTTTTCGCCGAAGCTACTAAGGGGCCGAAAATGTTCCTGGCTTAAACCTAGGCGTTAACCAAGGTATCAGCCGACGAGCCGTATACTGATGGCATCTTGACCGAAGCCAAGAGGTTGCAGGGAGGTGAGGAACCAAAAGGCCACACACACACACACACACACACACACACACACACACACCTCCCCTAGACCACCAGGAGGGACACCCAGAAGGGCTACCGCATCCTGACAATCCTGTGTACAAATAAAGACACAAACGTGGCACAGTGGCAAGACATAAAAATAATAAATAAGTGGACGAGGGCAGATATCCGGCCGGATCTATAAAAATTTCCCCAATCCTAGCCAGAAGGCCAGGATACCAAGGGTGAGTGCCAAAGAGTAATGGTGCAGTGCTTTCACTCAGTGAGTTATAACACTCAGTGAGTTATAACACCCAGTGAGTTTCAGTACCTCAGGGTCCCCCATCCCCCGAGGCACAGACATACCTCAGCTCTACACCCCTCTACCTCATGGCGAGACCCGGAGGAAACAGGTCACATCAGGGCAGCCGTCGAGCTGATTCCTCAGAACCAGCCCCGGAACACCTGCCTCCTTCATGCAGCACATATCCCCACCAGTCTCACACCAGCGTTTCCCATCCACTGGCGGAAACTGATAAGAACAGATACTACACTTGATCTACGCCAAAAGGCCGACAGGTGATACTATATCTGTAGCTGCACTCCCTGTGAAGCTTAGGAAAAAGGCAAAAAATTTTTGCAGAGGAATGTTTTCTGTTTGGACATGCATCAGTGTGACTGCATCCCCACTCTCACTCTCGGGGGGTCTGAACATGGCCTGAGAGTGAGAGTGGTTATGCAGTAGAAAGCATGGAGGTTTATAAGAATTTGGGTATGAATGAGGGAGTGAATGCTGGCATGTATGCAAGTTCAAGTGTGAATGGGGATGTGCATGTTGTTGGGGAAGTAAAGGAAAATGATGCATATTGTATTCAGGGCCACAGTATGTGGCAGTATTATCTTTAGGGACATAACGTGTGGTAACATTATATTCAGGAACATAGTGTGTTGAGCGGCATAGGCCATATTCGAATTCGCGAATATTCGCGAATATATGGACGAATATTCGTCATATATTCGCGAATATTTGCGTTTTATTTTCGCATATGCAAATATTCGAGTATGCGAAAAATTTACATATGCGAAAATTTACATATTCAAAAACCTGTACAAGCAAAAATTAGCATATGCGAAAATTCGCACAACCGTCTCACACAGTAGTATTAGAGCCTTCTTTACACCACACAATTTGGAAGCAGAGAGGGATGATCACTGTTATGTGTACTGTGAAAAAAAAATACGAATATTCGTAATTACGAATATATAATGCTTTATTCGTGAATATGCCAATATGCGATATTCGCGAGCAACACTAGTGGCAATATTATATTAAGGCGCATAGTGTGTGACAGTATTATATTCAATGACATGGTGTGTGGAAGTATTATATTCAGGTGCACAGTGTGTGGCAACATTATATTCAGGAGCATTGTGTGTGACAGTATTATATTTAGGGGCACAATGTGTGGTAGTATATTCAGGGGCAAAGTGTGTGGCATTATCATAAGGGGCACTGTGTGTGGCAGTATCATATTGAAGGGTACAGTGTGTGGCAGTGTTATTTTCCGGAGTTTAGTGTGTGGCAGTATTATATTCAGGGGAACACTGTGTGGCAGTATTACATTCAGGGGCATAGTGTGTAACAATATTATATTCAAGGGTACAGTGTATGGCAGTATAATGTTCAAGGGTGTGTGGCAAAAAAAATTGTGATCGGAAAAACTGAAAAGTAACTGCAATTTTGCAATGGGGGTGAGTGTTCGTTTTTACAGAGTGCACTTTATTTTGTAGGTCAGTACGATCAAATCCATGTTTACATAGCTTTTCTATTATTTTACTGCTTTAACCTCTTAAGGACCCAGGGCATATGGATACGCCCTCACACCCTGGGCCTTAAGGACCCAGGGCGTATCCATACGCCCTGGCGTTTTCTGGTCTCTGCCACACGCCGGGCAGAGATCGGAACTGGATGCCTGCTGAAATCCTTCAGCAGGCATCCAGGGCAAATGCCGAGGGGGGACCATGTAGCCGCAAATCGCAAGGGAAATCGCCCTTGCGATCTGCGGCGATACCGGGCTGATCGGGTCTCTGGGACCCGACCGCCCGGTAATTTCGCATGATCCCGGCTGTCCCAGACAGCCAGGACCATGCTGAAGTATAGGAGCGAGGTGGCAAGCCTGCCACCTCCTCCAATCCCCTGCGATCTGTCGGTTAGTTAACCGACCAATCGCAGGAGGGGGGGCGGTTACTTCCTCCCGTCCTGCCCGGCCCCTGAAAGTCCGGAGAGGACGGGAGGAAGACCAGAGGACGCGGCGGGGGATGGAGGGAGTGCTGGGGACCGGCCCCGGTACTTACCTCATCCCTGAAGACCCGGATCCCTGCGATGAAGACGGCGGCGGCGGCGACAGGTGAGTTGAACTTCAGCCGTGGTCGGGCCCTTTACAGCACTGCACATCGCCGTAAAGCGACATGCATTGCTGTAATGGGACCCTGTAAACTACAACTCCCAGCATGCCCAGACAGCCCTTGACGTCTGGGCATGCTGGGAGTTGCAGTTTTGCAACATCTGGAGGTCCACATTTTGGAGACCACTGTGCCCTTCCAGATGTTGCAAAACTACACATCCTCAGCATGCCCTTACTGTCCAGGCATGCTGGGAGTTGTAGTTCTGTAACATCTGGCCCTTCAGATGTTGCAGAACTACAACTCCCAGCATGCCTGGACAGTTTTGGCATACTGGGAGTTGTAGTTTTGCAACATCTGGAAGGGCACAGATTGGGAACCACTGTATTAGTGGTCTGCAAACTGTAGTCCTCCAGATGTTGCAAAACTACAACTCTAAGCATGCTGGGAGTTGTAGTTCGGCAACATCTGGCTCTAAAGATGTTGCCAACTACTACTCCCAGCATGCTTGAGAATGCTGAGAGTTGTGGTTTTGCAACAACTGGAGGCACACTGGTTGGGAAACATTGTCTGTTTCCTAACTCAGTGTTTCCCAACCCGTGTGCCTCCAGCTGTTGCAAAACTATAACTACCAGCATGCACTGATAGACTGTGCATGCTGGGAGTTGTAGTTTTGCAACAGCTGGAGGTCCCCCCCTGTGAATGTACAGGAAACATTCACATGGGCAGGGGGCTTACAGTGAATATCAGGCTGCAAGTTTGCGATGCAGCAAATTTTGCACGGCAGCTCAAACTCGCTGTAACCCCCCGCCCGTGTGACTGTACCCTAAAAACACTACACTACACTACACTAACACAAAATAAAATAAAAAGTAAAAAACACTACATTTACACATATCCCTACACAGCCCCCCTCCCCTCCCCAATAAAAATGATAAACGTCTGGTACGCCACTGTTTCCAAAATGGAGCCTCCAGCTGTTGCAAAACAACAACTCCCAGTATTGCTGGACAGCCGTTGACTGTCCAGGCATGCTGGGAGTTTTGCAACAGCTGGAGGCACCCTGTTTGGGAATCACTGGCGTAGAATACCCCTATGTCCACCCCTATGCAAATTCCTAATTTAGGCCTCAAATGCGCATGGCACTCTCACTTTGCAGCCCTGTCGTATTTCAAGGCAACAGTTTAGGGTCACATATGGGGTATCGCCGTACTCGGGAGAAATTGCCTAACAAATTTTGGGGGGCTTTTTCTCCTTTCACCCCTTATGAAAATGTGAAGTTGGGGTCTACACCAGCATGTTAGTGTAAAAAAAAACATTTTTTACACTAACATGCTGGTGTTGCCCTATACTTTTCATTTTGACAAGAGGTAAAAGGGAAAAAAGCCCCCCAAAATTTGTAATGCAATTTCTCCCGACTACGTAGATACCCCATATGTGGGCGCAAAGTGCTCTGGGGGCGCACAACAAGGCCCAGAAGGGAGAGTGCACCATGTACATTTGAGGTGATTTGCACAGGGGTGGCTGATTGTTACAGCGGTTTTGACAAACGCAAAAAAAACAAAACCCCACATGCGACCCCATTTTGGAAACTACACCCCTCACGGAATGTAATAAGGGGTGCAGTGAGAATTTACACCCCACAGGTGTCTGACAGATCTTTGGAACAGTGGGCTGTGCAAATTAAAAATGTTGTACAGACCACTGTTCCAAAGATCTGACAGACACCAGTGGGGGTAAATGCTCACTGTACCCCTTGTTACGTTCCTCAAGGGGTCTAGTTTCCAAAATGGTATGCCATGTGGGGGTTATTTTGCTGTCCTGGCACCATAGGGGCTTCCTAAATGCGACATCCCCCCCCGAGCAAAATTTGCTCTCAAAAAGCCAAATATGACTCCTTCTCTTCTGAGCATTGTAGTTCGCCCGTAGTGCACTTCAGGTCAACTTATGGGTACCTCCATACTCAGAAGAGATGGGGTTACAAATTTTGGGGGGTATTTTCTGCTATTAACCCTTTCAAAAATGTGAAATTTGGGGGGAAACACACATTTTAGTGAAATTTTATTTTATTTTTTTACATATGCAAAAGTCGTGAAACACATGTGGGGTATTAAGGCTCACTTAATTCCTTGTTATCTTCCTCAAAGGGTCTTGTTTCCAAAATGGTATGGCATGTGTTTTTTTTTTTGCTGTTCTGGCACCATAGGGGCTTCCTAAATGCAACATGACCCCCAAAAACCATTTCAGAAAAATGTACTCTCCAAAATCCCCTTGTCACTCCTTCGGTTCTGAGCCCTCTACTGCGCCCACCGAACACTTTACATAGACATATGAGGTATGTGCTTACTCGAGAGAAATTGGGCTACAAATATAAGTATACATTTTCTCCTTTTACCACTCGTAAAATTTCAAAAATTGGGTCTACAAGAACATGCGAGTGTAAAAAATGAAGATTGTGAATTTTCTCCTTCACTTTCCTGCTATTCCTGTGAAACACCTAAAGGGTTAAAACACTGACTGAATGTCATTTTGAATACTTTGGGGGGTGCAGTTTTTTAAATGGGGTCATTTTTGGGGTATTTCTAAGATGAAGACTCTTCAAATCCACTTCAAACCTGAACTGGTCCCTGAAAAATAGTGAGTTTGGAAATTTTGTGAAAAATTGGAAAATTGCTGCTGAAATTTGAAGCCCTCTGGTGTCTTCCAAAAGTAAAAACTTGTCAATTTTATGATGCAAACATAAAGTAGATATATTGTATATGTGAAAAAAAAATTAAAATATTTTGAATATCCATTTTCCTTACAAACAGAGAGCTTCAAAGTTAGAAAAATGCAAAATTTTCTAATTTTTCATAAAATTTTCACATTTTTCACCAAGAAAGGATGCAAGTTACAATTTTTTTTACCACTATGTTAAAGTAGAATATGTCACGAAAAAACAATCTCGGAATCAGAATGATAACTAAAAGCATTCCAGAGTTATTAATGTTTAAAGTGACAGTGGTCAGATGTTCTAAAAATGGCCGGGTCCTAAGGTGTAAAATGGCTGGGTCCTTAAGAGGTTAAAAAAGTCAAACATTTTGAAAAAAACAGTATGTTTAGAATTGCTGTATTGCTGTATCCTATAACTTTTTATTTTTGTATACAGGGCTCTATTAGGGATAAGTTTTGTGGACCATGATCCTTAGTTTTAAGCAGTAACACTTTTAGGCATATATAACTTTT